>NC_048308.1:67086313-67285772 GCF_013100865.1 Trachemys scripta elegans | reverse complement strand
GTTTGGGTGCAGGGCAGGTGCGGGGTGCAGGCTCTGGGAGGGAGTTTGGGTGCAGGGCAGGTGCAGGGTGCAGGCTCTGGGAGGGAGTTTGGGTGCAGGGCAGGTGCGGGGTGCAGGCTCTGGGAGGGAGGTGCGGGAGGGAGGGATCAGGCTCTGGGAGGGAGTTTGGGTGCAGGGGGGGTGCGGGCTCTGGGAGGGAGGTGCGGGAGGGAGGGAGGGAGGGGTCAGGCTCTGGGAGGGAGTTTGGGTGCAGGGTGCGGGCTCCCAGCTGGGGCAGGGGGTTGAGGTGCAGGAGGGAGTTGGCGGTTATTTTGAGCAGCTCCTGAAAGTGACTGGCACATCCCTCTGGCAGCGGCTCCTAGGCAGGGGGCCCAGGGGGTCTCCACACGCTGCTGCCCACAGGCACTGCCCCTGCAGCTCCCATTGGCTGCAGTTCCCGGCCAATGGAAGCTGTGGAGTTGGCGCTCAGAGTGGGGGCAGCGTGCAGAGACCCCTCCCCCCCCCAGGAACTGCAGGGATGTCGGCCGCTTCCGGGAGTGGCGCGGAGCGAGGGCGGGCAGATAGTCTAGCCCTGCTGCACTGGCGACAGCGACTGAGGACCCCCTGGCCCTTTTAAATCGCCTGGGCCCCTGGGCAATTGCCCCCTTTGCTCCCCTCTGTCAACCGACCTGGTTCCATGACCTCCGTGACAGACTCACAGCCTTAGGTATAGCACCTTCCAACAACAGTTTTGTGCCCTCGGGCTAATCAATTAGCCTTTCTGAGGGCACGTCTACATTACCCGCTGGATCAACCGGGAGCGATCGATCCAGTGGGGGTCGATTTATTGTGTCTAGTCTCCCGTCGACTCCGGTACTCGACCAGGGTGAGAGGCTCAGGCGGAGTCGACCGGGAAGTGTCAGCCGTTGACTTACTGCTGTGAAGACACCTCGGTAAGTAGATCTAAGTCGACTTCAGCTACGTTATTCACATAGCCGAGGTTGCGTAACTTAGATCGATTTCCCCCTCCCTCCCCAGTGTAGATCAGGCCTGACACTCAGGTCTCTCACCTGTAAAATGGGGCTAATGATATTTAACTGCCTTAGGGAGGTGATGTGAGGCTTAAGTAAATATTTATGAAGTGAATCATAAAATGTTTCTCTTTCCCCCTCGGGTTTCGTTTTAGAAATGTACGTCTTTTCTGCGCCGTTTCTCTTGGATGAACCAAGAACTAATAGGCTTCTGAAATCAGAAATACAAGGCAAGTGAACCCGGGTTAGTTGCGATAGGAAGTAATTTTTTTTTTAATTCCCACCTTAAACCGATGTACCTACCGAATATTTAAATATCAGACTGCAACATAAATGTCTTTCATTCCTTCATTTTACTCTGCCCTTGTCAGAACTGCTTTTAATATTTCAAATCTCTGAGAAGCCCTAAACAGAGAAATATTTCACAATTGCCCCCTCCCCCAAATATGGAATTTCACCTTCACAATGGTACCTGTCCAGAATGGACAGTGTTTGCTCTTGGCCCAGTGACAGGGTTTGAGGTCAGATACTTCATAGCCCTGTAAGCTACAAGTGGGAAGGGTTGGGACGGAGGGACTTGGAAGCTAGAAATGGGACATGGATACACAGCCCCTGCTTTTAGCTCTGGTGGGTCCTGAGAAACCCAGCTTTAAAGCTGTAAGATTATGTATATAAAAAGCAGTCTTGGAAACGAAGGCAGCTTGGTTTAAATGTGGAGGGACACAAAATATAGTCCCCATCACTTTTTAATGAACCATCCCTAAAATAGTATTTCTGTATCGTATGCAGCAAGTGCCAAATACTTGGTGGCGTGGAATATATAAAATAAAAGGTTTATTGGTACTCATTTGAGTTCGTCTAACCAGAGGCTTGTAAAAACTTCGTATCACCGCACAGGGTATGTGTGTTTCATATACTCTATGTGCCTATATATTGGTGGTACTATAAAAATTGGTAATTGCCTTTGATAATGAACTAAATACATGCAGTCAGTAAGCATAGGGAAGTAAAGTGCACTATTGCAGATACTGTAGATAGCTGGTTCTTGTTAAGGAAAGGGGGGTTGTTATGGTTTTTTTTTGGTGCCTGACTTACACTTTTGGCTGTCAATACTGGAACTATGCTTTTCTCTAACAACGCCTCCTAGGGACATGCGTTATTACACTCTGAAAATGCTGAGAAAAACCAGAAGTCGAAGTAACGTCCCAAGGGTAGGGTTATCCCATAATGCTAAGGGATAGAAATTTATTGAGCTAATTTGTGTTGCCCATTTTCTAAAATGTGTCTGCATAGCGTTATCCCTAAAGAGAGTGGCAGGATATGGCCTTTGAAAAACAATATAATACTGTTATGGAAACACTTCACTCGCTAGTGCTAAAGTTTCAATTTTCAAATTTAGCAATTCCTCCCTGGATTCTATGCGGTCCAGGTTACTAAGAATGGCCAAGAATGCCTGTGGGAGCTCAAGGAAAGACACTCTGGTTTCAGCACTTGGACTGCTTCAGAATTTTAAAACAATTGAAAGCCACTGGTTTTTAAGTTGGCAACTTATAGTCTGCTGAAGAGGAAGCCCTGTCTCTCTGCCAGCATTTATTGTTTTGAAAGAAGAATTAGCCCACAGCGTGGTTCTTTTGAGGGAGAGCTCTCATTTGTGAAATGGTGCTTGGAAAATTTATGGCTGCTGCTTAAAAGGACTTGAAATCAGTCACTGCTGCTTGCTGGTGTCCTGCCAAAGACCAGTTTGGAAAATTTTCATTCTCCTGGATTGGGTAGTGTGGCCAGATTCTCAAATGGAAGAAAACTGGTGCAATAGCCTCCCTTGTCCCCATTCAGGAGTGTCGTGATGGAGGACTGGGATACTCAGGTTGGTTCTGAACAGGTTGGCAAAAATGAGTTTGTCTGAGCTGACTAACCGATGGCTAGATGGGTATGACGCATGCCCAGCATTTTAGCCATTAAAACATGTACTATGAAATAGAAAGTACAAATAGTCTGTAGCCAGAGGATGGAATTTCCGCAATTCCATTGTAAATGATATGGTAACTAAATTCCGATCTGTGACTGGCAAAGGTTTATATTTACAAGTATGTAACTATAGTTGGATAAGTTCTAAACATGCAAGTGCACATACAGCTCCCCCTACTTTCAGTGGCGGGTTGTTAACACACCTAAGGACAGAATTTGGCCATGTGTTTGGAAAAACATACAGATGTTAGCCACATCCAGTGGGACTCTAGGATTTCACATTTGCAAACCTAATTCAGTGGCAATGCAAATAGTTCACTAAATAGGGTTGATTGTAACATACACGTGGTTATTTATTTAGAGCCAAGTCCTGAACTCCTTAGGAAGCTTTTACTTGGTCCTGCTGCCGGCAAAACTCCAATGGGAAGCAAAACTCCAATGGGAATTCAGGCTAGGTAAGAATGTGTGGATTTAGACAGGTAAGACTCCCATTGGATTTCAACGGGGTATGACACAGACCCCCTAGTTCTTAGACAAAATGCTGTTGATTACAGCTTGATTATTTGGCTTCCTTTCTGAGCAAATTCAGTGGCAAATGTGGGAAACCAACGTACATCTACTTGCCTATTGCTTTAAACATATTAGCATTGGCCAAAAGCGGCTTCAAACTCTTGTTGATTTCAATCAGGGTTGCAGCATTTCGTAGGTCCTGGCATTAATAATTACAATTGTTGTTGTTTTTATTATACACATACACTGTCCGCATATATACAGTTATGGTGCCCACCTGCGGAAGAGTGAGGATGAGCCAATGGCCCACTACACCCCGGGGTGCTGGAACAGTTTGTATAGTGGAGGTGCTGAGAGCCATTGAACCAAACTGTAAACCCTGTATATGATGGAAAACTCTTCAAGTCAGGGGGTGCCCCCACAGCGCCAGCACCCCTAGTACCAGTACCTATGGCTACATCTTTTCCAAGGGCCAGCTAATACCTTATGTAAATAAACCAAAACGGATCAGAATTGCACATCAAATGGGAGGGTGTCCTGGCCTGACTAACCAGTCTGCTAAAGGGAATGCAGTGACTGCAACCTTTTTTATCCATCAGACAAATCGGCTTCCACCCAGGGCTAAGCACCGTGCTCACTTCGTGAACTCGGCAAACACCCAACATGTTGGACTCAGAATATCCCACCAAAGACCATCTCCGCCCTTCCAGAAGTCAGTGCCTTGTACGCTGCAATAAAACACCATGGCATGGCCACGGCTGGCCCGGGTCAGCTGACTCGGGCTCGCGGGGCTCAGGCTGTGGGGCTATACAGTTGCAGGGTAGATGTTTGGGCTTGGGCTGGAGCCTGAGGTTCTGAGACCCCGCGAGGGGGGGGAGAGTCTTAGATCCTGGGTTCCAACCTGAGCCCAAACATCTACAATCATTTTTAGCTCCACAAGCCTGACCCAGCTCACATAGGCTCTGGGGCACAGTGCTACGGGCTTTTTATTGCAGTATAGATTTACCCAAAGGGTTATCACATAACACGTAGACAGGGGCTTGTTTACTTATGTAAGCTCAGCCAACCACTGTGGGCTATTTGTAGCATTTGCTCTCCTGGGTCACATAATTACATCGGGGTTTAATATTATGGACACTGCATGTTTTTTTGAGCCTTCGCATCATACGTAGAGTTAAAGTGATCAGAGGCACCAACTATTTCACTTTACTATTTCCCTGGGTCTGTGGGAAAGGCAGGAAGGTTCGTTATTTTCTACAAGACATTGAGTATAGGGAGTCTGGGTATATGGATGCAGTTGCTCTGGTGCCCAGCAGAGTTTCACACAGCCTAACTGTACATCCCTGCATGGTTATCGTCCAATTGTCTCTGCAGGCCAGTGCAGTCGCATTCAGTGTGGAACGCCTGGCAAGGCAAGAGGCCCTAAGGGCTAGATCCAGAAAGGGATTTAGGCAACTAAGTGCTGCTTTAGTCACCAAATCCAAAATTTAGATCCTCAAAACCCCACTCAATTGTTGCCTAACCCCCTGTAGGCATCTGAATTACCCGGGTGCCTACATTTTGGGTCGTAAAGTCCCCTACATTTCTGCAAGTGGGCATATGCACACAACCTCCTCAGTCCTGACCCTTGGCACCCTGGTTCATGCCCAAGTCCCTCTGATTCCTAGCGCTTGTCAAATGAGGGTGCCATTTTTTGTCTCAGTAATTCGGACTCCTATCTCGTTGTCTCTACACAGTGCACCTAACAACCGTGAGTGGGATTTTGAAATAACGTTGGCCTAACTCTGCTCCTGCTGAAATCACTGGTGAAGCTCCTGCTGGCTTTAATGGGAGCACAGTTAGGATCGTGCCGAGCGCTCTTAAAAACCCCCCATCCCATATAGTTAATATTTACGCCAGCCATGTTAAGCATTTTTAGATTAAAATATGCAGGTACAGATAGATACATATTCTAATATATGGGAGGGGTTGTATAGTATATAAAATTTGGTGTTGGTTACATACTACTTTTATTGTTTAGAATACAGAATTTTTCAAGATGATTGTAAAGCAGCACTTACTTACAACTTACAGGTCTGAGAGGAGGGGGAAAATGAACTTGTTAAAAGTGTGTTCGAAAGGCAATGTGGCCATGAGCCAGCTATTGCTGTTGAGCTGGACAAAACACAGGCAGACTAGCATGTGAACATTTTCATGGAAGAACATGTCTTTTTTTCCAGCTCTACTCCCGCATGCCAAACTCAGCTGTGCCACTGACTCATTTTGTGCCCTTGTGCAAGTTACTTGACCTCTCTGTGCCCCAGTGAAATGGAGAGGGGAGGGGGTTACCAGGGTAACGCAACTGGTTGATGTGTTTTAAAGCAGCAGTTCTCAAACTTTAGCCACCCGAGGTCCCCCTGCCCCCTCCTCCACCTCTTTCCCCCAAGGCCCCACCGCCCCCCCACCTCGCTCCACCCCAGCCCCTCCTTTTCCCCGCCTCTTTCCACCCCCGAGCATGCCCCCACCCCGTTCTGTTCCCTCCCCCCCAGCACCTCTTGCACACCACTGCACAGCTGTTCAGCGGCGTGCGGGAGGCACTGGGAGGGAAGAGGAGGAGTTGATCAGCTGGGCCAGTGGACCCCCGGAGTACCCTCGCAGACCTCCAGGGGTCCGCGGACCCCAGTTTGAGAAACGCTGTTTTAAAGCATTCTGAAAAAGGTAAATTCCTGGGCAGGTATTCATTAGTATTTATTACTTCCTTCGCTCTGTTGTTATGTCTCTGGGGCTGGATGGTGTTTATCGAAATAGCTGAAGCGTGGAATTAGATTGGCTGTGGTGTCAGACTGACCATCAGAGCTATGAACGGAGGGTGAGTGGCACTCTCAGAGCTACAGAACATAGGACACAGTCTGCCTAAAGGCTTGATGGTTTAAATTGCTGGATTTGTAAGATGAAAGGAGAGCTACTGTGAAAATGACACTAGGTTGGCAGTCTTCTGGCTAGCTTTGTTAGGAAATGGGGACCCCACAGCGCTGCTGCTTTGAGTTGATTGCAAAAGGAAAATAGTTGTGAGTGGTGTGAGAAGAGATTTTTTTTTTTTTTTTAAAGGATTTGAAGAGCAGGGGCAGTTTCAGAGCCCAATCCAAAGCTCATCAGTGTCTATGGGTGTCTTTCCATTGAATTCAGTGGGCTTTGGGTCAGGCCGTAAATGAAATTCTGCCAATGATATGGAGAACAGCATTTATATGAAAAGGTATTTCCGACTATTAGTGTCGAAAGACCCGATTTTCCCCCATTGCAGTCAATGGGCTTTTTATCATTGTGTTCGATGGGCGTGGGAACAGGCTCATATACTGTGTATACACACACACGTATGCTGTGTATATACATACGTAAGTGCATACAGTGGAGATCATTTAACAAAGCAAAGGGGGTTCTGAGAGCTGGGAAATCCTCATTACAATATAGAGTTCTTCCTCAAGTGGTTGTTCATGTCCATTCCAATCAGGTGTGTGCGCATGCACGGCCACCAGAAAACTTTCCCCCTAGCAGCATCCGTCGGGTCGGCCTGGGCGCCTCCTGGAGTTGCGCCTTCATGGCGCTCAGTATAGAGCCCTGCCGACCCGCCACCCCCTCAGTTCTTTCTTGCCGCTGGTGATGGCTAGCTGGAACAACTTGTTGCTCTTACTTTTGCTTGCAGTGTCCACTCTTAGTGTTTATAGTTAGTTCTCAGTAGTTACTAGTATTAGTTTAAGCCCCACCCTCCACCAATGCTCCCCCAGCACCGGGATATGCCCTGGTCTCCAGGGTTCAAACTCTGCGAGAACTGTGAAAAATTGATGCCTATGAGCAACCCGCACTCTTCCTGTCTGCTGTGTCACGGGGAGAGTCAGCAGAAAGAGAGGTGCAGAATTTGCAAAGGGTTTTGCCCTAGGACCTTAAAAGACCAAGAGCAAAGGCCCAAGATCCTTCTCATGGAGGCGGCACTCCGGCCACAATCTGACCTCAGATGAGACTGTGGAAGGAACATCGACGGCTTTGGCCTTGGAGGATAACAGGGTCCTACAACAGCTGCTGCAACGGGTGGCCCAGAATCTGGGGATCCAGGCAGAGGAGGTGGTAGAGGAAGCCGCCTCTATGGTAGACATCCTCACTCCCTCCAGGCCCGCCCACATTGCCCTGCCGTTAATTAAGACCATTGCTGAGACCACAAAGACCTTGTGGCAGACCTTGGCCTCTTTGCCACCTACGGCCAAGAGAAATGAAAGGTGGTACTTTGTTCCCTCAAAAGGATATGAACACTTATACCCCCGCCCCCCAATTCCCTGGTGGTTGATGCAGCTAATCAGCACGAGCGCCAGGGCTACCCGGGGCCCTCCCCTAAGGTTATCTTCCAGTTTCACATCAACCAGGACATCTCCCTCCCAGTATTCTATCCTAAGCCACACTCGAGTGGCAGGGACCAAAGGCTTCACTCTTTGGATGTCCGCAGGGCGCTAGCCTGCTACATCAAGAGAACGAAACTGTTCCATTCCAATACCCACCCTCCTTCCCCTCTGTCGGAGTAGCTGCCAAGAAGGAACTGAGGGGGTGACCGGCCGGCAGGGCTCTAAATTGAGGACCAGGAAGGCACGACTCCAAGGGGCGCCCAGGCTGACCCGACGGATGCTGCTAGGGGGAAAGTTTTCTGGCTGCCATGCACACGCGCGTGCACACACCTGATTGGAATGGACATGAACACCATATCTTGAAGAACAACAGTTACGAGAAGGTGAGTAACCGTTATTTTCCCACATGGCAAATCTGGCAAATATACTCAACTTTTCAGCTGTCACCCCAATATAGATATGAGATGTGTTTCTGCTACACTCCCAGTTTAGGGATGGTTTTAGAACTGAGGTTTTATTAAATTTAAAAAATGCAGCCTGGATAATCCCCACAGCAGCTCCATCTCACCGGGACTCAACACCATCCTTCCTTGGGCCACAGTTTGCTTCTCTACTGCCTTCCATTTTTCCCTTCGTAAGTGCGCCAAACCCTGGCAGTACCCTGACGTTCCCTTAGGATTGCTACATGTTGGCAGCTGTAGACTACAAGGTTATATTTTAGGTTCTAAGACATTTTATAGACACCACAGCAAGATTCAAGTATTTTGAACACGTCGCTAAAGCAACCAATAAATCCCCTTTCCCCCACTGGAATTTATGTAATGTTCAGTGCGGGGGTTATTTTGAGGGCCCTTACAGACTGACTCTACTTCAGTGCCAATGTAAGGCAAACCAAAATCCGTGACAGTAAGCTCTTGGGAGTAACTGCAGAATCTCCAAGAACCTCAGAGTATCCTACCCACACTGGTCAATTTTTGCTGAAGAAAGTCACAGGACTGGAACGCTTTGAGGCAACGTAGGTCAGACTGTTTTGTGTGAGGAAAACTTGATCAGGGTCTGTTAATATGATGCCAGCTTCTAGCCAATCTTCAGCTTCAGGGAACTTTCATTCCAAATTAAAAACAAAACACATGGTTAAAATAATTTTAAATAATAAAAAAAAATCCAAAACAAATAACTGGATACAAATGTACAGAAACAGATATGTTGACATGGTCTTTTTAATGTGGCATATCATGTTACCTAGGCCTGGCTAGATTATTTACTGAAACTGGGGAATAACAATTGAAATGGGAAAATAGTTGAGAGTTGCATTTTTCCCAGCTAAAACTCACTGAGCATTTCCCTCTCTGAGAGTTAAAGGCCTTCCCCTGTGGGATTAAATATTAAAGCTGGTTGAAATAGGTTATTGTTTCATTAGTCTTTTTCTTTGTAAAGCACATTTTCACTCCCCCTCTCCCCCCATTCTTGAGGAAGAATCCTCAAAACGAAAGCTTTCAGCATCGAACCTTTTAAAAAAAGTTTTGCAAAAAAATGGAATACATTAAAAATCTGTCCATTTTGAAAAGACCACCGCAAAATGAACACGTACATTTTCAGAACTTTTCATAACCTATCAGCTCTAATCTTGGTTGCCATTGGGAATGGAATCCAGGCTCTATGGAACTAAGAGCACGAACCGCTACAGCTTAAGCTATACGGACTAAATGGGAACTAGAGCAGAGTTGTATTCTCTGTGGATCAGGCCCAGAGGGGGACATAGAGCACACAATGAGCAATGAGAGGGCTACAGTATCATTCCCCACTGATCTGTAACCGTATTTCATGGATTTCTCTCTCTTGTATAGAAGCACGTCAGCATCACAAAGCCATGCAAAAGTTTAGAGTCCGTTACAAACTCAAAACTCAGCCCAGAAGGTTTGTGAACAGATCAAGTGAATCTGGCCTCATGGGTGAAATCAGCTTGGGAGCAGACTCAGTAAACCCTCTGAGCTTCCCCAGGGTGGGAAACAAACATTGCCATAGAGAAAGAAGGAAGAAAGAATGGTGAATGGACAAGCTGAGGAGCAGAAGATAGCAGGAAAATGGCCATTTACAGGGAGTGACACGGAGATGTGTTTAGCATCCTGGCAAATAGATATATTATGAGGCCATTTGTCTGAGTGCAGTAGACACAGGGCCCTGTAAATAACTAATAGACAATGCTTGATTGATGAACGTGCCCATATGTAGAGATCCTTCCTCAACCAGGCCTTGACAGCCACATGTTCCCACTGATGAGTTCAACTACAGCAAAGTCAACTGAAAAAGGTTTCTATTAGTGTGTGTGGGTAAATACACCAAAGTGGATGCCTTGCATTTAGCCTTTGGAAATGGCAAACTAAAGTAGTCTACGTACAAAGAGATCCCAAATGATTAAACATGAGAGGTTAGGTGGAAGTCAAATCAGTCTCAGTTTCTAAGCAACCTCTGCGTTTTTCACTTTGTGGAGGGTTTCTCCCCCCGCCCCCCAGCTTTTCTTCTTTTTTTTTTTTTTTTTTGAACTGCCTCTCAGCTAGACTCCAGATATGTCATCTGTTAAAGACATGGGCCAACAAAGAAAAGGAAGTGGTTTCCAAGCAACAGGAACTACACCACAGTTTTCCAAATTGATTGTAGCCCTCTGACTCAGATATCCTTTTATTCATCCATTCTCCAGTGTGGCAGTTCTCTGCATGCTCCCTCAGTGATCAGAGAACTGGACACCTACAGCGTAATTTCAGTACAAAAGCCACATTGATAATTATCTCACAGCAGTAGGCACACGGAAATACAGCCTCTGAGGAGACCCATAGGCCTCCATGGTTTAAAGAACAGAACATGAGTGGGTGCAGTATCACTGTTACAATCATGGTCTGACTGGGATTTGAAAATTCTGTTCTTTACTAGCAGTGCTGCAGTCAGAACTGGTTGAAGTCCCCTCAGACGTAGGCCAGTATGTAGTTTCCAAATTTGAGATCACTTACCACCTCCGGGTGTTCTGGAGATGCCTTTGGGTGGGCTAGGGGCTCCAAAATTGAATGACATTTTTGTTGGAAGTATTGCCACCAAATGCGACTGTCTGAGAGATGGCCCCATTCCCAGTGCTGAACAGATCTAAAAAGGTCTAGGGGTGAGGTGAAAATAAGTAGGAATTTGGATGTTCACCTGAACCTCTCTGGGATTTAGAATTGAGATGTTGTGAGAATAGGTGACTCTAGAAGATTTCCAGTACTTCCTTTCACTTTTGTGGTCGGAGATACCATGGGACTTTGTCCTGTAGGGGTACTTTTGCCTCCAGTCCTGACCACAAAGTGCAGGGGAAGTGAAAACAAAAGTTCTCTCTTGACACTCAGAGAAAAAGATGGGTTTGATTTTGGTGTGCTGCCTGGGCAATGGTTCAGATCAGTTTTTATTTTGTGTGAACCGTTTCACCCACTTCTAATTATTCACCCCACCTGTCACCATCTTACTGGGCAGCACCAATTGGCCACAGCTCAACATCACTCCCAGAATTTCTTCCTTCTGGGTGTGGTATGAAAAATGTGGCAGTCCCTGGTGTCGCAGTTTCAGGGTAACCGCACCTGTATATCCCCTCTGTGGTCCCTCAAGGCACTCACTTAGGGTTACTGGCTCCCAGTCGTCACCTCTCTTGGGCAGAGACCCACCTCTCTCTCTCTCTCTCTCTGACTGGGGTTTTAAGGCTTCACAGTCCTCTGCCTTACACTGGGATATCCCCAGCAAGCCAGTCTGCCTAAACACCGGTGCCTGTGCTTTGCTTTCTCTCTGCAGGCAATCAACAGCGTAATGCCAGCAGTTACAAGCTAGCACACAGCCCTTTCTAAGCAAGCACACTTATTTTTAAGATGAAAGCATTACAGAGAATACATAAAAACAATATACTGTATATCCATGCTGAAAACTTACCAGAGGTCACCCGTTAGTGTTATGGGGCCCTATCAGGCAGGCCAAGGTCCTTCCAGCTATTCTGCAAGGATTGGGATCCCCCCCTTTGGATAGAAGGTCTTGCCCATTTGCTGGACCAAAATAAAGGCCCTGGGTGAGTTCAAACACAGCCCTTTTAAGCCAAAATCCGTTCTTGATTTTCCTAGTCTCTGGAAACCCAGTTTGCACCAATATACATGAGCCTCCCCAGAGGGTGGTATCTCTTGCGGTGTTTACAATGTGAGTGAGTCATCTTAATCAGCCCCCACAGTTTTAGTTCCTGAAGGAGCCGTGGTAACCCTCCCCATGCACTAGAACACAATCATACGCACAATCCCTGGCTCCCAGTGATACATCAACTTAATACAGTACGTTCCCCAAAGATACTGCATGGGGCTGCAATGTCTGTGACACCCAGCACCTGTGCAGAGGGGGTGGAATTAGCAACCAAAAGCTCTTCCCATACTGGCCCATTTACATGGAGGAAAAAACCCTGGAGGTGAGGGGCCTACATTCTTACTGGGCCATATCCCGGTCTCTAGCTGAACTGCACACTGTGCGTGGGGGTAGTTCCTTTGCCCTGAATTAGAGCAACCCAAGGGCTGCTAATGACCCTAAGCAGCCAGAATTACAGCCACAGATATTGGCCACCTGCCCTTCACCCTGATATGCCACAACAGATCGGGAATGGCGTAGGGCAGGGATTCCCCAACCTTGGCACGTGTACCCCTGGGGGTACCAGAGACATCTCTGGGGGGTATCCAGGAGAAATCATGTAATAGCGGATTTTATTTTATTTATTGCATTTTCATAACAAGCTACTCAGATGAAGCTTTAAAACTCTGTGGGAATTTGTTATAGAAAATACGGTAGTTAATTTACTTCAAGATGTACCAATGAGAACACAGAGACGCTGACATACAGAGCCCTCACCACCAATCACCATACAGCACCAGTTCAGTTGCCCAGCAACTGTCCAGTCTGAGCTCAGAACTTGGGGGGGTGGGGGTTCGGTTACCTACATCGCACTATAACTATATCTGTGCATAACCGTGAAATATGGACAGATGGTTAGAGACAGGTAGTGTTAAGAAGAACACACGAAGTATCAGTGATGAGACGGGTAAGGGCATGTGGGCAGCTGGTAGATCTGGAAGTGGGTACGCAATAAGAGAAGTTTGGGAATCTCTGGTACAGGTCACCCTTGCCTTGAGGCGACCCCACCGTCCTGATACTGGATACTTTGGGTTTAAGGCCCGTTTGCACTGGTGACATATGCAATCTGGCCATGCCACAAAGGAAAATCTGCCACACAACTGCATTTTGCGCTGCATCCTGCACCAGCGCGCACAGTGATCTTCACGTAGGGGCCTGTCGTGCGAGTCAGGGAGAAGAAACAGGAGACTGAAGAACCCAGTTTGACAAGTCAAAGTCATAAAATCCGAGCCCTGCAGCAGCCTCCCTGAAGCGCTGCACGGTACAATATTTAGTATTTAGCTGCTTTTGTTTTACATCTTTCCCCTGGGGACACTCTGAAATACATTCTGTTTAGAAATTCTGCTGCTCAGATGGTGGGGCCCAAACCAGCTGCCTCTCTGCAATGGGACTCTGCTTCACAATACGGGGCAGGGGGCAGAATTAGGCTCTTAGATTTTCTGGATTTCTTTTTCTTTCCTAGGGACTAGATTGTGCCTTTCAGCACTGCCACGAGCAGCTGCACACACGCCTGTGCTCCCTCTGGGTTTTTTGGGGAGGGGGGAGACGAGGTGGGGGAGGAACGATTAAGGGGATGATGAGGAGGGAGTAACTTGTTGCAACCCCTTGCAAATGTGCGGTTTGCTCCCCTTTGCACCTAGCCAATTGCCGTGCTCCCCAAGTGGAGATGAAGCCCCACCCCACCCGCTGGCTTCCAGGGGCTGTGCTTCACACCAGACCCAAAATACGGGGGTTGAGAAGCCTCACTTCCTCACACCATCTTGCTCAGGCAAAGATGACAAGGGATGATCTAACCTTTGGATTCTTACTAAAGACCTTTGCGTGAACCTAGCATCTGCCACTAGGAGTTCATCTGCTCCTGCTTGTATCCGCAGGAATGAATGTTTGACATGGGGCCATAGTTAGCTAAAACTGAAATATCCAAGTTGGGCTTCTTCAGCATTGGTCAGACGATTGTGTGTTTGAAGGAGAAAGGGAAGATACCTTCTGTCAATCAGGCATTGGCTATTTCAATCAGGAGTGGCACCAGTTGCTCATAGCTCATTTCACAAGCCAGGATGGGCATGGGTCGGATTCACAAGTCTTGGGTTGAGACTCCTTTAAGATGTCCTAAACTTCCTGGTAAGTGAATGTACTGAACTCTGGGTGTGCCGGTGGGTATTGGTGACCCATGGTGTTTGATCCAATGCGTGCAATCTTTTCAGTGAAGTAGGATGACAGTTCCTCGCAGTGCTTGGTACTGGGCTCTGATGCAGATTCCAGCGACTCAGGATTAATGATGCTGTTTACCAACTTGGATAACTCTTTGGGGAGGGATTTGGCAGCCTCAGTGGAGACTGGTTGGAAGGTTTGTTTGGCCTGTAATACAGGCTCAGCAGAGGCTTTGAGAAATAAGTTATGTTTCATCCTGTCTGAATCAGTCTTTGTTTTCCTACCATTGGTGCTTGAGTTTCTGCCCCTCTCTTCATCTGCCGCAGCGTGTCAGAAAACCAGGGAGATCTGTGTGGATGGTGGGGAGGAAGGAGCCACTTGGGGGCCAGTATGTCAAAGGGCAAGACCAGTGTAGAATGGTAACTATTTACCAGGTCCTCGACTCCTCGTCCTGTGGGCGAGGTTGTCCTTTAGCAAGCTTTGTAATTTGTTGGAGTGCATGAGTCGTCGTAATCGAATCAGGATCTTTGGTCCATCTTGTGGCCTGGGCCCTGGAAAGTCTCTGACCACTGCCTTAATGGGGTGATGATCTGTCCAAGACAGTGGCTGGGTTGTGATGTCCTCTGTCTTGACATCTAGGCCAAAAGTCAAGTCAGTCGCCATGTGGGTTGGACCAGAGATGAGGGGACAAGTGAGGAGATGAATTTTCTGACTTTTGCATCCACAGCCTTGTGGATGTGTGTGTTGAAATCTCCCAGGACAAGAAGTCTCGGATATTTCACTACTATCATGGACTTTTTCTTCATCAATATCACTTATGTTATGCGATTCCACAACACCCCCCCCCCCACACACACACACACAAAGCCTCTCCCCAAAAATAACCAGGAAAAATGGTTTGTATAGCTGGTCATTTCTAAGATGAGTGTTAATTAAAATCAAGGTTCTACTGTACTGATGCTCAGAGAAAACCTTGAGATACCTTTTTATGCAGATTAAGTTTAGGAAAGGTATTATCTACTGGTTACCACTAATTTTTGCAGAGTGCTTAATTTGTCAAAATAATATATTTCAACCTAGGTTGAACATAGTATTCTTTCTTGGCTTTGCAGAAACTGGAAACATTGGCCATGAATTTTTATTGGTCTGCAGTTGAGGGAATAAAAAACTTGTCTGGAGAATTAGAGCTAAATAGACTATTTTTAAAAGCTGCCTTGAAATCTCAGTAGTTATTTAGTATAGTAGGGATACATTTAATTTACAAGTGTATCAAAGGATTACTAAACAAAGTACACTGTAATATGCAATATAAATAAGTGTGGGGGGGTCTAGCATAAAGGGCCTTTTTGCACCCCTTAATAAAAGAGAACTAATAGCAAGGATTACAGTCAAATAAACTAGTTAGCCACTGCCCTACACATCCACCAAAAATCATATTATAAATGCTACAGAATTCTCTGTGACATTTCACTCCATATTTTTTATGAAAATATGCTTACGATATGAATGACATAACTGAGATGTACCTTATGCTAGATGGGTCTTGTAAGATATCATTGGAAAGGTTATAATTTACTGAATGTGATTATTCAATTTGTTTGCCTGTATCATTTCTGTATCTGAAGTTAGGAATATTGACTCTGTATCTGTATTTTAACTGTGCTACTTTGGGTGACGCCCACTGCTAACACTTCAGGTACAACAATGGGAAACCCAGACAGGGCTGATGAACTATCAGTGAGGACAATGGACAGTGAAACGCTTGGCCTTCCTGCGGATGAACGCTCCATACTGCCACTGACTCATGGACACTGTGATGCTACAGAGCCAGGTGGTCTTGTCACCTGATACGAAACATTACCTGGGACGTCTTGTAACTTTCCCCTGGAAGGGAAGGGGGGTCAAGTTTGAGAAACAAAGGATTCCCGCCTTATGTAAATCTTATTTAAAGGTGGGGAGGAAGGCAAACGGGACTTCTCCTCTCCCTGGCCTGTCTGCCCAAGAAGAAAGACTGCTAAAGCCGCCTGAAGGGAAGGTGTGTGTGTGGGGGAGTCCAGACTGAGACAGGGGTCCAGTGTCCAGTCTGAAAAGGAATGTGACTGGAACTGTGAACCACAGAAACTTTGCAACCTGCCTAAAATAACACTTAGGGTGAGAATTTACATTTTGTAACCTGTTTCTTAAGTACATTGAGCTTAGCTTGCGTATTTTGCTTTATTTGGTCAGTAATCTGCTTTGTTCCGTCGGTTATCTCTTATATTCACTTGAAATTCACCTTTTGTAGTTGTTAAACTTATTTCTTGTTTATAATATAACCCAGTTTATGTAATGTCTAATGGGGAGGGGGGGCAAGAAGTGGTGCATATCTCCCTCCACATTGAGGGAGGGGGCGAATTTCATAAAATCTTTGGGTTTGTCCCCCTTAAAGGGAGTGGGCACCAGGGTGTTGGGGCAAGCCCCTAAGACTGAATCTTTCCAGAGCGGATCCCTGTCTCTGTGCAGCTGGGCGTGGCCCTGCCTGTGTGCTTGGCTGGAAGAGGCTTGTGGGCCTAACCAGCAAGGCCAGGTAAAGGGGACCCGGCTGGCAGAATAGACAGGCTCAGTGGTGTCTCAGCACATCAGGTGACACCCCAAAGGGCCCAAACCCGTCACATTCCCAACCTGACAACAGCACAACTTGAAAAGCAACACAAGTTTTGCATTCATTGTCTGGATCTCTTGCGAATGTGAAATCCTGTCTGCTTCCAACATGAAGAATTGCAGTTTTGGGGGCTCATTAGCCAGTGGTGGATCAGAAGTGGTGATTGCTATTGTTCTCCAGTATGCCGTAAATGTACGGGGAAGGCATTTCAGTCACCCCAGTGGGTGCTTTCCCCTGAGCTATGGATGTCATCAACTGTGATGTTTGCTGATCTTTTTCTAAGCATTAATTTGGTTTATTTTCCTCACAAATCCAGGTTCTAAAGCCCTTTGGAGTGTTTCTTTGAGGAGCGAGTTAGCACAGTGAATACCCCTCACTGTTCTCTCCTTGACATTTTTGCATTATTGCTCAGTCGAGCATGAAGCACTTGCGGTCTCATCACCTCAGGCTGTGACTGCATCCGATCCCACAAGCTCGGCAGTCTCAAATCTTGGGCTTGTTACGTGCTCTTAAGACCAGGGGGAGCTGAGGGTCCTTTCACCTCACAGGATCCAGCCCTCAGGCTTGGCCGATAGTGTCCAGTGAAATTAGAGCTGAGAGGCCCAGTTTTCAAAGCAGCTCCCACTGCTGCCAGGCAGAGTTTTGGGTGCTGAGCAACTCTGAAGAGCAAGCCCGGAGGTGTTTTAGCTCACTCTGTTTGGTGAATGACAGCTCTGAACTCATCTAGCTTTCTAACTAATGCCTTCTTCTTTTCCAGCTCCTACGGCGAGCTCATCAACTGCACCTTGCTGATAGCCGAGAAACTGGCTTGCTATTGGCCGAACCAGCGGGTGGACGAGTTCTTCATAGCCATTCACAAGCACTATTTCAAAAATTGCTCCCTCTCTGGGAGGTCTCTACGCGACCCACCGAACAACATCCTATACCCGTTCCTTGTGGTCCCCATCCTCATCACCCTGCTCATGACGGCGCTGGTGGTGTGGCGGAGCAAGCGGAGTGAGGGCATTGTGTAAGCTAGTGTGCCCCAGGATCTCACTACATCAATAGAGACCTACCTTCCTGTGGACTAAACCCTCTCTGTCAGACCGGGCGAGCCCTTGTGGAATCAGCAGCACGTTGGAAGCTTTGTAACCCTAAGGCAAAGTGTGGAGACAGAACAGTGCACACTTGACGTTTAACACTGTCCTGAGCAGAGAGGGGTTCTGTACCTATATACATTTCCTCTGGATAACAACCCTTTATTCAGGCAGAGATGACATGCTTTGGACTAATGCCACTTCTCAATAATTACTCTCAGTAACTGCAGCACTTCTTGCAAACCAATTACTTGGTCATTTTAAAAATCATTTATAAAGACAATTAATTGAAAAGTATATAGTATAGGTCACGATTAGTGTTTATACACTTAATCAGTAATCAGCCACAGGATGGATCTGGCGAGGTACCATTCTGTAGACATCTAATTATTATAATTTATTTCTTGCAAAGTTTTGGCTTGAATGCTTCTGAAGTCTATCGTTGTTAATTAAAGGAACCCTTGATTACTTTGCAAACCGTTGTTGTCAGGTTTTTTGCTTATAACGTACTGAAATACTGCTGCACTGCCTAGCTACACAGAAGCCAGACTTTTCATGGTTAAAAGAGATTTTTGCAAGTTATTTCTCTTATAGTTTCATAGAACTGTAGAAATGTAGGGCAGGAGGGGACCATGAGAGGTCATCAAGTCCAGCCCCCTGCTCTGAGGCAGAACCAAGTATACCTAAACCATCGTTGACAGGTATTTGTCCAACTTGTTCTTAAAAACCTCCACTGATGCGGATTCCACAACCTCCCTTGGCAGCCTGTTCCAGACCTTAAGTATGCTGATAGTTAGAAAGCTTCTCATAATATCTAAAGGATATCTAGAGACCTCAGCCAAGATCAGGGCCCCATAGTGCCAGGCACTGTGCAAACGTAACAAGAGACAATCCCTGCCCTGGAGAGCTTACAATCTAAACAGAGGGAAAGGAAAGATTCTTCCATGGGGAACTGAGGCACAGATAGGTTTAAGTGACTTACCCAGGGAGTTTTGCAACAAATCTGGGAACTGAATGCAGCCTAAGGCTCAGTTTGGGGGCTTCACCACAAGCCTATTCTTCCTTCTTTGTGGCACCCTTCAGGAGGAAGGTGCTATACACACGTTAGCATGAGTAAATATCATAAATATTATTGGCAAGTTTGTTCCATTCTAGAATCTTATTCATGAGATTTCTGACTGTCTCCAAGATCAGGGGGAGGGATAGCTCAGTGGTTTGAGCATTGGCTTGCCATACCCAGGGTTATGAGCTCAATCCTTGAGGGGGCCATTTAGGGATCTGGGTAAAAATCTGTCTGGGGATTGGTCCCCCCTTTGAGCAGGGGGTTGGACTAGATGACCTCCTGAGGTCCCTTCCAACCCTGCTATTCTATGATTGACAAGCAGTGTTAACACCCACACACACACACACAGTCACACTCCCTTCCTCCACAAGCATAGAGCTGCGGCCATAGAAAGCATCAGAAACATCTTAAGTGTCCAGTCACAGTCTGGATGGGGGTAGGTGCAGGAAGCAACAGAGCACAACAGTGTGAGATGTGGCACTGAAAACAACGGATGAACACAGCAGTCAGTCATAGCAAAAGCACTGCTTGTTCCTAACAGAATAATGTCTTGGAAACGGAACTGTTGCTCCTTGTAGGTTGTTTTCCTTGATTCATTTTCCTCCCCTGATTCTAGTGAATGGTCCATTAGCCAATGCTGAGACCCCAAAATATTATTGGAAAACTCCAGATGGCTGTTACAATGAGCCCTGTGCTTCCTCTAGGCTGGTCCCTCACTTTCTCTAAACTCAAAATATCTTCTCCAATGAAAATTGTATTTAGGTCCCAAGCCTGCTCCCACTGAAGGACAGAGTGGTATGTGGAGGATTGGGGGGGGGGGGAGGAGAGAGGTTGCTGTTGGTTTCATTGTTAGTAGGATAAGTCCCTTATACTAGGGTTGACAGCAGTTTAAGCTGGTTGAGCTAAACTGTTCCATTTGCTTATTGCTCAGCCTTATGATATGCATGGAAGGTGCTCGATAAGTTATGATAAGATACGGAGATATTGCAGTTTAAATGCTTTTGTGCGGTTTTCGTATTGCATGAAGATTGCAAAACTATTTTCATTGTCATTAGTCAAATCTCCTAGTCCTTAAATCAAGGTTCCTGGCCCCGGGCCTCTTAGTAGAAAATGTGTATTTTGTTCCAGATCAAAGAAGCATGACATTGTCTACAAAGGTTTTAAAAATTTCACGGTATTCTGTAATAAGGAATAAGCACATTGCCAAAGGGGTTAAGTTGGGAGGGGGTTTCTGAGGAGAACAGCTTTGTCACTGAGCAGGGACAGGGTGATTCATAAAGCAACAACTTTCCTTTGAAACAGGAACTTTTTTACCCACAGGAGCCTGGAACTAGTTTTTTTTCCCCCAGATGGGACTTGAACCCACAATCTTGGGGTTAAAAAAAGCTATTGCCTTAGCCATTAGGCCACTGGGGCTCATTCAGACAGCAGCATATGCATGTTCTAACTAAATGGTTCATGCACAATGGCATGAAAAATAAACATCAGCATTTCCAATAATGGAAATCAATGGATGTTAAACACTTAAATTCCTCTGAGGATCTGAGCCCTAAGCCTGGTTTTTCAAAAGGGATGAGCACCCAGCATTTCGCACTGCAGTCCTGGCCAAACGCTTTTGAATCTCACCCAGATCCCAACTGGATGGATTCCACAGGGCTGGATTCCTTACCTGCCTCTTCTCTGGTGTCCTGCAGCATTTTCCTTTCCTGCTGCCACTGTCTCCTCTTTTTCAAGGCACAGAGGGGGAGTTACAGAGCTCCGCTGAAAGAAGGCAGAGTTATAAGACCCAGCACCCACATTTCAGGGCCACCTTTATACCTAACCATGGGGGACCTACTTTTGAAAAGCGTCTAATTGACTTTGTGATGTATAAAGCCCACACTGGCAGTGACAGGGTTACAGGGAGCCCAATTAGCCCATGCTGTGGCACCTGGTGAGGAGACAGGTCATTAAGGATTAGACCCAGCTGGGAAGAACCCAAGTGGGTGGTTCCTGTAGCAATGCAGGGCTTTACTTACAAAGGAGAGAGAGGTTGTAGGGAGTTCTCTTCCCCTCTGGCAAAGGAACTACAGAGGCACTTGCAGGGAGGAAAGATACCTTGGGATTGTTCCTGAAGGGAGCTAGGGAGAAGGAGATGTCTAAAGGAAACCTGGGAGAAGAAAGATTGCAGGGCAGAAGCAGGGAAGGAGCCAGCTCTCCAGAGAGAAAGCCCTGAGAGGCAGTGCTCTGTAACAGTGAGGAGGAGCCCAGCAGAGGGGAGAGGAGTCTGTGGTGGACTGAGCTGGGGGGGTGAAGATGTTGAGTTCTGAGTCAGGCCTTGTTACCCCAGAAGGGGTGGGAGCTGGCTGGAAGCCCAAGTCGCTGCACAGGCCACCTGTGGACCACGGTGAGGCAGAAGGGCTGCAGTGCTGGGTCTCGCCATGAGGCGGCACCCTGGGTTGGTGAGTCTGACCGACTTCCGCATCTAAGTCACTTAGTTAGCACTTTTCAAAATTGTACTCTTTGATCCTTAAATTCCACAGGATTATGGGGTTACTCTCTGTGGAGGAGGTGGGGGCTGAGCTGTGAAGGCAGAAGCCATGCACAGACATGCACCTTCAAAGCATAGCAACTTATTAATTTCAATGTAAATTCAAACCAGTCTAAAAATTCTCCTTTTAAATGTACTTTTTAAAGTTGTGTTGCTGGATAAGAATGAGCGTGTTTGGGCTAAACCACACTGCATACTAACTAAGAATATTGTAAACTGCTTTTAAATAATTATCTTGCTTCGAGAGAAATGACACAGTATTTCCTGAGTGTTTTTTCCTTTTCATTTGCATGGAGTAATTGGCAGAAAAGCATGCATTATATGGGCTCTTCTGTAAAGCTGGTAAGACACCCTGGCCTATAGCAGCTGAGAGCCATTTGCACTAGTGTGTTTATGCTATTTGCTTTCACAGCCCGTGCTTTAGAACTTTGCCGGGTGTTTCCCGTGTGCCAGGTAACATGTTAGCTCCTTACTGGCTGAATGCACATGTGAGAATTAAATAATCCCTAACACTTCCATATACTCTTTAATGTACCAAAACAAGCAGTGGATTGTAAATTTGAATAACTTGTGACAACACCAGGCTTGAAGCATTAACTTATGACTTGTGAGAGTTTGGGGAGGAGGATCAGAAATCAGCTAACATGTTCTGAGAAGTGACTATTTTATCCCCAAGCCACTTCTACACACACACCATCTTGGGTGCTAGTCATGCCTGTGCAGAGGCCCAGTGCAGGACCCATGTGCCTCTTGCTTATTTTGGGAACATAATGGTGCTCTAGGCCGGGGGGACACGGGCAATGGCATTCTGGGGTGCAACCCAGACCAGTGAGGGCTTGTGTTCAGCAAGCTGTAGTGCCTCAGCAGTGCCATTGCAGCTCCAACCTGGGCTTCTTGCAAACAGCCGAACAGCATGTAGGTCCATAGGCACTAACTGTTTGTTTTAGGTTTTTGCTGGTGGGTGCTTTTTGAGGAGGGGTGTGTGTTTGGGAGGAAGCTCTGCCAGTTTGGGGAGAGGTTATTTTAAGCATATTTCTACACTTCTTTCCTATTCCACTTATTGAATGTCTGTCATTGGTACCCTGGGGAGGAGGCTCGCGGGAGAGGACAGAGAGGAGTGGGTGAGGGGGCCTCTGCAGAGAGGAGCAGGCGGGCCACAGTCTGGGCGTTGATTCTTCCACCCCCCTCTTCCCCCAACATCTAGGGAGTTTCCGGGGCTCCTGCCCAGCCTCCCTAAAGGCAAGAGTCACGTGGTGCCTATGACTGTGGCTCGTGGGTACTGAGCCCCTATTTTTTTCGGTGGGTGCTTGAGCCCTGGAGCACCCACAGAGTCCACGCCTATGTGCCGGTCACACCCTGAGTGTCTCTGTATAGCCACAGCCTTGACCCAGCAACCTGTCAGCAAACACCAGCTACGCTGGCTTCCAGCAGCCTTGGGGTCACCTGCAAGTTGTAACCAACACATGCCCCGTATCGAATTTCCCCCCAAAACATGTGTTCTGTGCTGTCCAACTCTTTCCTGGACAGTCCAGATACACTAGGTCTGTTGCCCCTCTAGGAGGATTACTGTACAGCAGTTTGCTACCCTAAATGGCGTTACCCACACAGTTCACAACACTGGATTCGTTTTGATTAAAGAATAAGAAGTTTAGTTAACTACAAAGAGAGAGATTAAGGGAGTACAAGCATAAGGCATTAAAGTCAGAAATTGTCACCAGAGAAACAAAGATAAAATGCTTCCTACTACTAAACTTAACCAATTAGACTTGGTTCAAGGTGAAGTCCCTTACCACACTTCCAGTAATGTTGCTGACCAAACTCCCAGGCCAGGATCTGCTCCCAACGTCCTGTTTCTTTTGTTGTCTTAAGTGAAGAGAAGAGAGATGGGTAGGGAAAGAGAACTTGGGGTGTTTTTGCCCATCACTTTTATAGTTCAGTTCCCCGCCGCTTTGAAATACATTTTCCTGTGGGTTACCCCTACTTTAAGGTTCATTCAAACAGTAAAGAAGGCAGTGTGGTGTTTGGTGGTGAAAGAGGTTGCACACTGTTTTTTCTCACCTCTGTTAAGTGAAATGCTGATTTTTTTTTTTCTTGTCTCCTGTCTTCTCCCTCTCATTGTCTGAGAACCCTGATTACAACTTGTATTTAAACTGAGGTAAACACACACTCCTCTATTTTGACAGGACTGGTCAGGCAGATCTTAACTGGGGCTATGTGGGTTTGAATGTTTGCTACCAACATTATTCAGAGGGAATTCCTAACTTTACATATAATGTTGCTACACACATTGACCAGTGAGTGATTAGTTTTCAAATGATACCTCACAAGGCATATTTTGTACAAAGATTATTACAGTGGCACCTAGGGTGTGAATACAGGTGTATGTTCTGTCACAGCTGGCCCTCCACACAAAGGTGAATGTCACTTGAAATAGCCTTCACCTCTCCCGTGTCGAGCCCAGAGTTTGGCAGCAGACTGGTTGTGCTTCCCAGCAGGCTGGGAGAAAATGCTGAGCACTTGTCGTCTGTTGGGAAAAGCAGCAGGTTTGTCAGGCCTGCTTATGTAAAGCTGCTCATCTGAGAATGGGGAAGCTCTTCACAAAGACGGGTGAGTGCTACCTCCGTTCTCCAGGAGGGGAAACTCCGGTTAGCAGGGGTCAAAGCCCGAACTTCAGACTTGTTGATACCTATCTTTAGGCACCCATGAGGAGGCCAGGAAACCACTTCTCAAAGGGCAGCAGCTCCGCATTGAACCAGGAGACCAGAAAGAGCTAATATGGAGGCTAAGGACCACTCAGGTATACCCTAGCAAATAGACTAGAATTACAAGGCCTTCATTCCTAACCCAGTGAAAACTGGCTTTAATATCGTTTAGATGTATTCATAGCCCAAAGAACCAAGATCCCTTTGTGCTAGGTGCTGTACAAACACCAAACAAAAAAGCCAGTCCCTGTTCCAAAGAGCTGATGGTCTAGCTATTAGACAAGAGATAACAGATGGAGACAGACAGATGGGGGGAGTACAAGGAAACAGTGAGACAATATTGTTTAAATAGACAAGACAGCCGCAGGGTGGGGGAAGGGGCAGAACACACAAGCAGAGTGACCAATGGGATGACGGCTGTTGTAAATATAAAGGGAAGGGTAATCACCTTTCTGTATACAGTACCATAAAATCCCTGCTGGCCAGCAGCACAAAATCCTCTTATCTGTAAAGGGTTAAGAAGCTCAAGTAACCTGGCTGACACCTGACCCACAGGACCAATAAGGGGACAAGATACTTTCAAATCGGGGAGGGGGAGGCTTTGTTCTGTCTGTTCCATGTGGCTCTTGCCAGAGACAGATCAAGAAAGCAAGCAATCCAACTCCTATAGAATTAGTAAGTACTAGCAAGGGAATGCATTAGATTATCTTTTGTTTTGGCTTGTGATTTTTCTCTGTGCTGAGAGGAAGGTGTATTCCTGTTTCTTTTTGTAACTTTAAGGTTTTGCCTAGAGCGAAATCCTCTGTGTTTTGAATCTGATTGCCCTGTAAGATTATCTTCCATTCTAACTTTACAGAGGTGCTTCTTTTACTTTTCTTTCTAATAACGTTCTGTTTTTTTAAGAATTGGATGGATTTTTTTTAGTGTCCTAAAAAACCCAAGGTTGGTCTGTGCTCATTTTGTTTATTCTCAAGCCTCCCCAGGAAAGGGGGAGTAGGGCTTGGGGGGATATTAGAGGGGAGATAGGGCTCCAAGTGGCCTTCCCTAAATGTTTTTGAATCACTTGGTGGTGGCAGCATTTACTTAATCCAAGGTACAAGGGAGAATTTGTGCCTTGGGGAAGTTTTAACCTAAGCTGGTAGAAATGAGCTTAGGGGGTCTTTCATGCGGGTCCCCACATCTGTACCCTAAAGTTCAGAGTGGGGCGGGAACCCTGACGGCGGCAGACCGCATGTTGGCTCCCCAATTGTGAAGGGGTAGTTAAGAGGGGATCTAGTAAATGGGAGGGGCGATGGGGCGGCGTGCAGCTGAGGTGTAGAGGTTGTGAGGGAGCGGAAGGGTTGGAGCAAACAGCTACTCACCGTAGAACACAGACAGCCCATTCTACTAGGGTTGCCAGGAGTCTGATTTTTCGACTGGAATGCCCGGTTGAAAAGGGGCCCTGGTGGCTCCGGTCGGCACCGCTGACCAGGTTGTTTAAAAGTCTGGTCGACAGCGCAGCAGGGCTAAGGTGGGTGCTCTGCCTGCTGTGGCTCCGTGCAGCAGCATGGCTTCGCTCCGGCTCCTATGCGTAGGGGCAGCCAGGGGGCTTGGTACACTGCCCTTGCCCCAAGCACTGGCTCTGTAGCTCCCATTGGCTGGGAACCGCAGCCAATGGGAGCTGGGGGGCAGTGCCTGCAGATGGGCAGTGCGCAGAGCCACCTGGCCATGCCTCCGCATAGGGGCTGGAGGGGGGACATGCTGCTGCTTCTGGGAGCCGCCTGAGGTAAGCGTCGCTGGGAGACTGCACCCCCCCTTTGAACCCTCGGTCCCAGTCCAAAGTGCCCTCCTGCACCCCAAACCCCTCATTTCCAACCCCTGCCCTAGCCCTGATTCTCCTCCTGCCCTCCACACTCTTCAGTCCCAACCCAGAGCACCCTCCTTTACCCAAACCCCTCATCTCCAGCCCCACCCCAGAGCCTTCACCCTCAAATGGAGTCCTCACGCCCCCCCATGCTCCAACCCTCTGCCCCAGTACAGAGCCCCCTCCTGCTTTCCAAACCAGCCTAGAGCCCCCTCCAGCACCCCAAACCCCTCATCACTGGCCCCAACCCAGAGCCTGCACCCCCAGCTGGAAACCTCCCACATTCCAACCCCCTGAGCCAGCCTGGTGAAAATGAGCGAGTGAGGGTGGGGAGAGCAAGCGACAGGGTGGGGGGATGGAGTGAGCGGGGGGGAGGCCTTGGAGAAGGGGTGGGGATGGGGCGGGGCCTCAGAGGAGCAGCAGGGCAAGTGAGTTCAGTTTTGTGCGAGTAGAACCTGCCCAAGTTCTCACCACCTCGCTTCTCCATTACGGCAGCACCCTTTTCTCTAGCTTCCACAAACACAGCCGTGCCCCATTCTCTGTCAGTCCCCACCCTGGCTATTCTCTCATTCACTGTTGAGGGTCATCTCCAATCAGCCTCTGAGGCCAGCCTCCACTACCCACTTGTTAAATTTTGAAACAACTGTGTGCTTTCTCCCATGCTTCAGAGGAGCTCCCCATAAACATCCGTAAAGCTACCTCATTGGGGACTAGAACGGGGGGGCCCAGTGGGCCCATCACTCTTTACCTGCCATAAGGGTGAGCGACGGAGGAGGGAGGGGCAGAGATGAGCAAGCAGGGGGCGTGGCCTCATGGGGAAGGGGGGGTCTCGGTTCAGGTGCTGTGGAGCCCCTGCTTTTAGGGAGCTCCCATCGCTCCTGTACCTCATTAGCCAGTTTGAGCTCCCGCCTCAAAAAAAAAACAAACACCTCTCCTTGCTGTGATGGCTACAAAAAAAATAGACAACGGCATTTTGGTTGGGGGTGTGTGTGTGTGTGTGTGTGTGTGTGTGTGTGTGTGTGTGTGTAGGGGGGGAATGGTTGTGCATTCAATCCTAGGCTGTGCAGCTGGGGGGGTTGCTACTGAATCCCTTGGGAGAGGGCCCTAGATTTATTTTAAGGTGTTCTCTCTCACCGCTCGCAACCCGGGTGCCATCAACTTGATCCCTTCCTAGCTGCTGAAGCTCATAGCACAAATAACGGGGAAACTCCTGAAAGCAGGAGCACCTGGATATCTGAATGGTGGGATAGCCTAGGACCTGACAGAGAGAGTCACCAGGTCAATGGAAGTTAGGAGTCCAACTCCTTCTGAGCATGCATCCCTTAGTGCCCAAATTCCTGTGACCGTTGATGTGAATTTTGTGCCTACCTCCTCCAGCCTTCTCAGCTCTTACCCCCCAATCAAACCTGAGATTCAGCCAGCACTCATTCCTGGTCTCCCTCCTGCCCGTAACCGAAAGGTGCCCCAAACGGCTGCTTAATCTTCTGCCTTTCCGCTCCGTTAATACAATTCAGTTGGAACTTGCTACATTAGAGCTGCACGCCCTTAAAGATACAATGAGCTGGGCAGATTAGGGTGGCGAAAGGAACTTTGCCTCAAGCAAAAGCTCTGAAATCTCATCTCCTTTGGTCCTGGGAGCCGAACTGAACTGACATCACCGTTCTGTCTTCCCCCACTCTTGTGTCTGGAGGCCAGCCATGTTTCTCAAGCAGTGGAAAATCTGGCCTTTCAAAAGAGCAGTCCCACTAAACTGAAACTGACAGAAGCTTTTGCTGTAGCCCAGAGGACTTGACCTGGGTGAAATAAAACTTTCTCAGACTCTTATTGCTTCCCCCCCCCCCGCCCCCTTTCTGCTAAACTGTCTGGCACCAGGAGACCAAGAACAAAGTTTCACTGAGCTAAAGGTTTGGAATTCGGCTGTGAGTGATTTAGGGAGTCAGAGATTTAAATGAAGAGGGGAAAGCTGTATCCGAAGTGTAATAGTTTGCCAGAGTAAAAAGGAGGGATTGGTTAACGTTCACTCTAATCCTGGCTATTCTCCCTCCAACCCAGTCTTGCGCTAGTCTTTGCCGGGCTCTTCTGAAATATGGATTTTTGACTGTACAAAGGACTTGGATGCCATTATGCCCATTTTATAGGTGAGGAAATTGAGGCACAGATAGTGGTTACTGGTCCAAGGTCACAGCAGATCAGTGGCAGAGTTGGGACTAGAATCCAGGAATCTTGAGATCCTGTCCAATGCTCTATGCACTAAGCAACACTGGCCCTCGGAGGTCACCCCTGATTTTTTCACTGGTGTAACTAGGAATTGGGCCCCTAGAAGTGCTGCTGCTTATGCCTCACAAGTTGGTAGCTAGATTATTCAGCCAGCTAAGCCCAAAGAAGTACTTCCTTAGGCCAGAAACAATCTGTGTCCGTGCCTCTGCACAGCGTGTGAGCAGCCAAACAGGATGGGAAGTTCCCCTTCTCTCCCCCTTGCAAGGTGCATCTGCGCAGACCTGTACTACAGCCAGGGACAAGCTAACCCTCTGGTATTTGGTGGCCATTTCTACAAGATTCCATGCTCGTGGGATGTAGGTGTCTAAACCGGGGCAGAAGCTGTTGGATAGAAATGATGATAAACAGTGCTCAGAAATCTTAGGTTCTGTGACAATGGAATCAAACCATCCCCTTCTTCCTGAAGGCACCGCGCTGCTTGTGCCTCCAAGCTGCAGTACATATCTTCTGGGCCTGGTCTAATCCCCTCCTCCCCCTTCAGAGAGTTTGCCAAAGGATTACCGCTTCTGAGGGCGTGTGGGCTTACGCAAACAAGGAAGTGCTATAGATAAATGATGCTTTAAGGAGATGTTTGATATTGGATTGCAAATCCGGAAACCTGGCACGTACAGGCTATTATGGACGAAAATCCCTGGCCGTGTACAAGGCTGACAGTGGTTCCAGTAGAGGCAAAGCAATGCACACTTCTACAAGATCTGCCGGCCTCCAGAAGAAAATGCCCACAGCTGGAGTTCTTGCCTATGCGACGGTCTTCATGGCATCCTTCTGCAGCAGCTGTGACCACGAGCTGCGCTCATTTCCGGCACTGCTGGGCCAGGGCCAATCTCAGATGAACAATGGCTTATTAGGGCCAATAGCGATGTCCTTGCAGTGTGGAGAGAGAGAGAGGGGCACACTGGCAAATTTCAGAAGCCCTAACTTGCATCCAAGCGCAGATCCTGGTCTGGCTTACCAGGCTGCTGCCTGGCCGCCCCAATGTAGAAACGCAGCTTAGTTCAATCTTCGCAGCTCTGGGGTGGAGCTGGAGCCAGGTAGCCCATACTGTGGGGGCCCCAGCAGGAAGGAACAGCTAATGCCCGACAGGCAGAGACCTAGTTTAACTTTTATATTTGGGGGGAGGGGAAACTCTGCCCTGTGTGAGGCTTGCAGTTCTCGCCCAGGCTCCCCCAAACTATGCCCACGCTGGCAGGCCCAAACACAAGGCCCTTGCAGGCTGGATCTGACCGGCAGGCGGCCAACTGAAGAACGCTGCCTTACGGTTATCTGCTTATGGCAACATGACATACCTTGGGAATTGACACATCGTGTCCCACAGAAAGAAGAATTATCCACCACTGGCTTGCAAGTGACTAGAGAAACAGTGGCAGATGGCAGTGACCGCAGCAAACACAATGACATTATGTCTTTGTACGGGACTCGTTCCCCAGAAAGAGGGGAGCAGAGGCTGCTGACAATTCCTCCCTGATCCTGCAGACACTTGTCTCCTGGCTTCTCTCTATGCATGAGACTAGCCCAGTGTTTCTCAAACTGGGGTCGCCGCTTGCGTAGGGAAAGCCCCTGGCGGGGTGGGCTGGTTTGTTTACCTGCCGCGTCCGCAGGTCCAGCCAATCGCGGCTCCCGCTGGCTGCAGTTCGCTGCTCCGGGCCAATGGGGGCTGCTGGAAGCGGCGCGGGCCGAAGGACTTACTGACCGACGCTTCCAGCAGCCCCCATTGGCCTGCAGCGGCAAACTGCAACCAGTGGGAGCCGCAATCAGCCAGACCTGCGGATGCAGCAGGTAAACAAACCAGCCCGGCCCGCCAGGGGCTTTCCCTACACATGCGGGGACCCCAGTTTGAGAAACACTGGACTAGTCCCACTGATTGCTTGCAGGATCGGGTCCTTATCTGCAGTGTGTGTTTCCCACAGGATGACTGGGGATGTCTCTGGGTCAGGTGGCAAATGGTACTGTTGGAAGAAGGTGGTCTCATTGCCTCCTCATTGCATGGTCCTGATTGCCATGGAGACCAGATGGCAGAAAATGGAACTGGTTTGTCCTGCCTGAAGGAGAAGTCTACAGCTTTGGCAGTAAGCTTACAAATGCACAGACATCTCCCTTTCTGAAGAGCAGCATCTCCTACTGGACACGAACAAGGAATTATCCTCTTATTTCAGACTCTCACTTTTCCAGTGGCAGTGACCGCAGTGCAAACAATGGCAGGATCGGTTGACCGAGAGAGAGTAGCATGTGTTGAAATGCTTCTGAATCTCTCTTCAATTGTTTTCTAAAGTTGCTCTTTCTTCGGGTCTCTGACAGCCTAAATGGTCTCCCAAACCAGGCTTTTTCTCTCAAGAAAAACACCCCAGCATGAACCTGCCTCAAGTTCTCCATCATAGAGAGCCTTCTGCTAAAGCTTGACCTTCAGAACAAGCAGGTCTGGGACTGGGTCAAACAGAAGTTGGGGCTGGGGAGAGTTCATTTCTCTTCTCCACTAGAAGAGCAAGGCTGTTGCTCTTGTCCATATACCCAGAGGTCACTTTCATGCTGGGCAGTCTTATAGCCTTTTTCTTTAACTGTACTTCTAGCACATGTGAAAGATGTGCCAGCCCTGGAGAGTGGGGTACTGTGTATGTACAGAACATGTACAAGGTGGAGAGAAACCACGTAAACATCCCTACGCTGCTTACCCAGCCCTGTGCTAGAGGGAGCTAATGCCAATTAATGCCATCTAGGAACCCCAAACTCTGGATCCAAACACTGAAAAGTCTGGATCCTAGTGCCTGCTGGTATGTATCGCAGTGTGGCCTCCAGTCCATCAGGAAGTAGACCAAGACATTGCTATCGTTGGACGCCCCAGCATGCAGTGCCTTGCCACTCAGATGATGATGATGTTAACTGGACACTGTTCTCCAACCCCATCTGTTTTCTCCAGTGTCATTACCACATGAGTTTCTTACTCAATGCAGAATCCCTTTTTTTGGCAATTCCCCGGATCCTAGCTGTCAGCTCCTTGGTTTAATCAGCCAGCCCATTTTCTTTTACTCCATCGACTGCATCAACATCTGAGCTTTGCTGGGGTTTCAATAAGCAGGAAGGACAACACTGCGAGAAATAACTAGCATTATGCAATAGATATTTGCTGACAACGTGATAACACTACAAGCTGTTAGGTGTAGAATGGCATATGTATCCCTGTCAAAGGCAAGTCGCTCCTGTCAGTAGAGCATCTTGTGAATTTTAATTAAAACTGAATTCTTGGTAAATGAATGAACCAGCTTGTGGTAGTTCACAGCAAAATCACGGGTGTGTGTTTTGTTCTGTATACAACAGAGGTGGTGGCCTTCTACATGGTAACATCAGACATTGTTACCTTTCAGTGCTTCCTGTATTGTTCTGTGGGGAGAAGGTTGGGTCAATGATGGAGACTCAAAGCTCAGTGAACTCAAACCCAAGTCTTCCCAAACTCTTTATTTTAAGTGTAAAAAAAAAAAAAAGGGTGGACATGTGCTTATGGCACTGGACTGGTAGGTAGATCTGGCACCAACTTCCTGTCACCTACGGCCAGATTTTTAAAGGAGTAGATAGGTGCTTAGTGGAATGTTTCAAAGTGTGCTTGAAAATCCCTCTAGTTCAGTGGTCCCCAAACCTTTTATGTTGCACCCCTCTTGTAATCTGTCCATGCCCCCCCTGGGCACCAGGCCACACCGTAGTCGGGGCCAGGAGCCAAAACTGGGGTCTTGGCTGGGAGTGGGACTGGGGCCGAAGCTGGAGTGGGGCTGGGTGGTGGGCTCTCCCCACACTCTGTGGGAAGTGGCCTGGACCCTGCCACCCCTCTTCCCCCCCCCTTCCTCCCCCAAGGGATATGTCCCACAGTTGGTGGACCACTGATCTCATTGCCTAGCTACATCTTTAAGCACCTGAATACCATTAAAAATCTGTCCCTTAATTCCTCTGTGTATCAGTTCCCCATCTGTAAAATGGTGGGAAAAAAGACAGACAAATGAGGATAATATTTCTTGTGTATTTTGATTGTGATCTCTTCAAGGCAGGGACTGTCTCTTACTATGTGGTAAGTTCCCAGCACAATGGAGCCCCCGATATCCACTGGGACCAGGTGCTGCTGGAATACAAATAAGCAAAATAAGAATTGAGATTTTTACATTAGTCTCTTTTTCATGCAGGATTATATCTAAATGAGAAATATTCAGGTTCCACATATGGTTTGGGTGCTGGCAGTTGTTAACTACAAAGTAGTTCTGAGTCTTCAGAAACCATGTGATGTTCCCAAGAAACCAAACTCTTAAGTTTCACCTTCCTTGAGGCAAGGTTGAAAGCAGAATCTGCAAGCAGGAGTTGAAACTGTGTTTACTTAGAAAGAACAGGAGTACTTGTGGCACCCTAGAGGCTAATAAATTTGAGCATAAGCTTTCGTGGGGTACAGCCCACTTCATCGGATGCATGTAGTGGAAAATACAGTACGGGTGTGTGTAACATGAAACAATGGGTGTTACCATACACGCTATAAGGAGAGTGATCAGTTAAGGTGAGCTTTTATCAGCAGGAGAGAGAAAAAACTGTTTGTGGTGGTAATGGAAATGGCCCATTTCCAGCAATTGACAAGGAGATATGAGGAACTGTAAGACGGGGGGATAAGCATGGGGAAATAGTTTTACTTTGTGTAATGGCCCATCCACTCCCAGTCTTTGTTCAAGCCTAATTGAATGGTGTCCAATCTGCAAATTAATTCCAATTCAGCAGTCTCTCGTTGGAGCCTGTTTTTGAAGTTTTTTTTGTTGTAATATTGTGACTTTTAGGTCTGTAATCGAGTGGCCAGGGAGATTTTACTTAAATCGTCATGTTGTCCGGATGAGACCACTTCCTGTCATGCGACCCAGTATTGTTTCGTTTCCTTGTACTCCCCTGTCAGCCTGTCTGTAGCCATTTGTCTCTTGTCTTCTACTCGCATTGTAAGCTCCTTGGGGCGGGGACTTCTTGTTCGCTGCTTGCACAGCGCCTAACACAGTGGACTCCTGATCCATGACTGAAGCGTCTAGACATGATGATGAGATTTTTTTTTTTCCTATGGAGTTTCACACGTTTGTAGGATTTGTCGGGGGCGGGGGGCAGAACCATTTTTGCAGAGCAATACACCCCTTAACCCCACCCAGTCTTGCCAGATAGACTTTGCTCAAAGATCAATCAAACATTTCACTACAGAAACCTGCTTTCTTCCTGTGAACATATGGAACCAGATTCGTCCCGAGTGGAGTTAGCCCAGTTGGCCCTCAGTGTCCTTTGGAGAGACTAGGCTGATGTAACAAGTTGGGTGTCACGGAAGTCGCTGCAAGTACCCCTTTATAAGACAATGACCCTACGATGAGTATCTATATTGCAGTAGCACCTAGGAGATCGTAATTAGCCCTGCACTTTCATATGGCTCTGAAAGCTGGGCACTGAGTATCAAGTATTTCTTGTACCACTATGGACTGGCTACAGAGCTTCCGGGTGTCACTTACTGGCTAAGCATTGTAGCACAGTTTAACATTCCATTACATCTCCCCCTTTAAATTTTACATTCCTACTATGTACAAAATCACTAGTCCATTCACTATCATGCTATCTTTAAAGTTCAGTACAGATCAGTCTATTAAGTGTCACTAAATCATACTGTAAAAAGCAACAGAGTCCTGTGGCACCTTTAAGACTGATGCTTTTTACAGATTCAGCCTAACACGGCTACCCCTTGGATACTTAAATCATACTGGTTTTCTAATTACTTGACCTGAATGCAAAACAACTTGGTCATCTGGTTGTCCATTAGCTGCAAAGACTGCCTGTGGTTCGTTTTAGAATCTGAGCCTTCTGCATGTTTCGTATCTGATTTCCGTACAGTTTGCTCTGTGTTTTTTTTTTTGTTGTTTTTTCCTGATGAACAAACTGCACGTCAGTGTTTTCTATTGAACTCCCCACTGTCAGTCTTGATCCTATGATCTGGGCAATGAATTCTTTGTCTTTACAACAGCTGGCGTTCTCTACCCAGGTTCATGCAAACAGTCACCGAGTTCTAGACCTGACTGCTGTCTAACTGAGTGATGTCTGCTGTAAAAGTGTTTGTAAACTCTCTTTGCCTTCTTATCTGATTTGACTTCTCTTTGGCTTGGTCTACACTACCCCCCTAATTCGAACTAAGGTACGCAACTTCAGCTACGTGAATAACGTAGCTGAAGTTCGAAGTACCTTAGTTCGAATTAGTTCGAACTTACCTTGGTCCACACGCGGCAGGCAGGCTCCCCCGTCGACTCCGCGGTACTCCTCTCGGCGAGCTGGAGTACCGCAGTCGACGGCGAGCACTTCCGGGTTCGACTTATCGCGTCCAGACTAGACGCGATAAGTCGAACCCAGAAGTTCGATTTCCAGCCGTCGAACTAGCGGGTAAGTGTAGCCAAGGCCTTTGTGTCTGGGCACTTTGGAGACACTGAGGAAGAGGGAAGCAGATCTTGAATACAGTGGCAATGAAAATATTAAGATGGATGCTTGAAGTTACAAGGATGGGCCATGTTCGAGATGAATGAATCGGGCAAAGTGTGAAGGGGATACCAATTATAGCACAGCTGTGGGGAATCAAGGCTTAAATGGTCTTGGGCTTGCGGAAACATTGGAAGAATAATTAGGAGACAAGGCATTAAACTTAAGGGGGTTGGAAGACCCCAAACTAGATGGCTGGATGTCACACATGGATTTGTCTAGCTGCAGAGCTTCAGAGGCACTGCTCCATGACTGAATGGAATGGGGAGAGCTGACCCCATATAGATGGGACTAAGTCTAGAAGGAGAAGATGGCAGTAGCGCCTGGAGGCTGCTGCTGTGATTGGAGCCATGTTGTTCTAGGCTCTGTACAAGTGCAGTATGAGCAACACTCCTTGCCCCAAGGAGCTTAGCGTGTAAACAGCCGTGACTAACACAGTGTGGGATGTAAGATGCAGGCACATAAAAGGGAAGCCATTTGCTCAAGGTCACCCAGCAGGAGAGGGGCAGAGCCCAGATCTCCTGGCCGCAGCCCACTGCCCTATCCAGAGTGCACACGATGGCTGGGAAGGGGCAGAGCGGCTGGCTGGGAGGTGGCTATGGATGATATTCATAATGCAGGCTGGAATCAGGAATACCGCCGGGCAGGGGTGTACTGTGTCAGGGTCTCCTCCTGCACCTCAATCCTGACTGGCCAGTCCCATGCATGCTCCTGGTGGAGCAGGGGCTGCTGTCTATGGCAAACGGGGCAGTGACTTCGTGATATCGCTGTCTGTCTACTAGGGAACCAAGGGGTTAAGAGCGGCCCATAAACTCACTTCCATTTGTGGCCAAAGGTCTCCAGAGCTGAAAAACTTGTGCATAAAACCACTGCAGTCCCTGTCAGCTGCTGTATTTTGTATAGTTCTGTATAAGCGTGAAATGAGGCTTTCACCTTTTCACTGCAGCTCTCCAGGCTCACTGTCCAGCCCCTTCCCTCTGTTTGCCAATTCTGCAGTGACCGCGTGACCCTCACCACCACGGGGGTGACATGTAAGAGATGCCCCTGACGTAGGACGCTCTCTTGGCTTGAGTAACTCTGGCTCCTCCCCCCTATCCCCAGTTTCTTCCAAATGTGGGAAAGTCACCACCACTTTTCTTCCGGGGTTAGCTCTGGCACTAGTCCCAGTGCCTAGGTGCCTGACAAGGGCCTGCCGCGTTGATGGTTAGCAATAATTCATCTGTCTGAGGCAGGAGTTCTCTCTCCACATTGTTTGGTGGCCTCTGAGCATAGCCGCCAACTTTTGCTAGGGGCCGCTCTGATAATTTTTCCTGAAATATTTAATTCACTTTATTTGTTTTTTCCCTGAATATGCACATAGCCATGTCCAAAGCACTGCAATTTATTTCTGTAGGATTTTCTGTAGACTCAATAATAATAATTAATGTACAGTTGTCTCTATTCTTTAGTGGACTTCAACAGAATAGACACAAATAAGGTGCTCTCCATATTGTCTTTTGTTATTGGTGTTTCTTTAGCGTTTTTGTTTTTTTTGGGGGGGCGGGGGGGTTGACTTCAGGATAGTAAGTCTGCTTCTCTGAAAAGTGATATTTGTATGTTTGTCACTTTTTGCAGCAGCAGGCTGACTAGCTAGCTAGTTGGGAGGCAGCAAAAAGTGATATTTACAAACCACTTTTCACAACAGACTTATGAAGCCGGGCCCAAAATTAAGCCCAGATGGGGAGGTGGGTAGGGAGGCAGCGGGGACCAGGGCCGATGGATGGAGGGGGCGGGGTGAGGCAGCGGGGACCAGGGCCAATGGATGGGGGGTGTGGGGTGAGCCTAGGGTCAGAAGCCACTGCCGCACGGCTGAAACGTGGGATCAGAAGACTTAGCAGGGGCCAGGACCAGAGCCATTCCTAGGCATACACAGCATATGAGGCTGTGTAGGGCACTGGAAAATTTGGAGCACCATTCCCCTCGCTGGCCGTGGCCAGAATCCTCTCTTCTCCAGCCCCTCCCCTGTGCTGGGCTGGCAGGCTTATCCCCGCACCCTCCCTCCTCAGCTGGCCGGCTGAGGGCTCCAGCCCCCGGCTCTGCCGCCCCAGCCCCGGGAAGCCCAGAGCAGTGTGGCTAGTCGCTGGCGGCCGGGCCCACCGCTGCCTGGAGCGGAGTCCCTCCTTGGACAGGAGGAGCGAAGCTTTCACGGGAGTCAGCGAAGGAGTGGGGGACTTAAAGTGACAGTGTGCTCACTGTCTCACACTTCCCACCCCCCCCGTCTCTTCTCCCCCGCCCCACACACAGACAGAGACTGGCTCTCACACCCACGTACTCTGCCTCTCATGAGTCAGACCCCCAATACAGATTGTGTGTGTGTGTGTGTGTCTCTCTCACGCACTGGCTCGTGTACACACACACACACACGCACGCACTGGCTCTCTCTCTCTCTCTTACACGCACTGGCTCTTGCACGCACGCACACACTTGTATTATTGTTGTAGTTATTACTGCTTGGTACTTCCTGTCCAAATGCTCGTGGCTAATTAACGTAGAGCAGGCTCTGCCGTGGGCTCTGGCAAGCTGCAGCCCCCGTGTGACAGCGCGAAGCCGGTCTTGAGTCACTGCCGCAGCGTTTGCTGCGTACGAAGCTCAGTGTGGATTAGCCTTTGGAGGGAGGTTCTGGGGATCCGTGGGCGGGGGTGGTGGCTGTGCTCCCTCGACACGGCTGGGGACTATCTTCAGTGGAGCATAGGGGCACCAGTTTAATAATACTGCCTAGGACCCCATAAATCCTAAGGACTGATGGTGGGGGTGGGAATGGTTAGCCCAGGACCGGCACCTGCCACTGCTGCGCACCTGTGGGCTGGATCCTGCGGCCCTGCAGCCAGAGTCCGAAACCCTGCAGCTGGAGGACTGAGCCCTCCACCACATGGCCGGAGCCTGGGGCCGGAGGAAGCAGCAGGGGCCAGGGATGATGGCGGGGAGGGGGAGGCCAGGGCCAAAGCCTGAAGCTCCGCGGCCAGGGGATGGAGCCTGCTGCCCACCACCCAAGGGCGGAAGCCTGAGCCCCACCGCTCCTGAGAAGGTGAGACATTCTCACCAGCGGCCTACTCCTCTGGCGTTTGCTGCTCCAGAGGAGATCAAGGCCCAGCCTCTGCTGGCGGCCTCAGGGAAAGGGCCTCTGCTTTGCCTGCCCTCCCGTCACCGCCTAGGAGACCGCGCACAAAAAGCCCCTGGTGGCCACATTTGAGAAACCCTGACTAAGGTGGTTACTTAAGTGATTTGTCCAATTTGGCTCTGAAGCATCTCAAAGCCAGCGACCAAATAAAGGATGTACCAAAGTCGGCGCCTCCTTCCTCTTGCTAAAGCCTAAGGCGCAAGAACCGACTGTACCGGTTTCGCCTTATGCAACTGATGATCCTGGAATGGATGGCTGTGTGGTGGCAGGTTTGGAGTGGAGTAGGGTGACCAGACAGCAAGTGTGAAAAATGGGGACGGGCGTAGGGGGTAATAGGCGCCTATATAAGAGAGAGACCCAAAAATTGGGACGGTCCCTATAAAATCGGGACATCCAGTCATCCTAGAGTGGAGGTTTACAGCAATGATCATGCTGCCGTTTTCTGCTGGCTTGCATGTGTGTTCCGGCACAGTCACCTCACGCTCCATTGGCATCCAAGATGTCTGTAGCAGGGACAGAATAGGGTTGAGTTGTGTAGACCGACCTACATGGCGGATCCAGACCGGGGCGTAGGGGCCCCCTGAGCCTGGGTGTTTGTTTCCGTGGGGGGAGAACTATCCCTGCCCTATAGCTCCTTCGGGCTAGCTGAGTTGCCTTGAGGGCCATGGGACATTGATGCATTTGTCTCTTAAAGGGCCAGTCTGGAGGCACGGTGCTTCAATGCGAACTTGGGAGACCTTGGTACATCTCTAGCACCAGGACACCTGCTAGGGAGCATACGGCAGTGCTGTCCACATCTTGTTGGATGAGACTATATGCTGCCCAAGCAGCAATGTAGGGTGGTGTAAGGAACTCAGAGGAGACTTTGGTGGCTTTACAGCTTGATTAACCAAGTTTTCTAAAATATTATTACCCATTAGTTTCTTGGGGTAGTTCAGAGATTTCATATTCCTGTTACCTCATAATAACCTTCATCAAATCTGTGCCCTGCACCAGCTCCCTCTCTGCAAGGACAGGCTAAGTGTTGTCTTTGTGCTGGTCAAACCAAAAACCCAGATAATCTGGGTCCAGCTCATCTAGGTCCAACTCTGGTTCACACTGCAAAATTCAGTCTCCAAACTGAAATATGCCTCCCTGTACAATGAAATGCAGCAGACTCAAAGGATGATCTTGTAGTTAAAGTCCTGGACTAGAACTCGGGAAATCTGCCTGCCCCAGAGTTTATAATATCCTCCCTGTTTAAAAACGTGCATTCTCGTTCCAGTTTGAACTATGCCGATTTAAGCTTCAGGTCATTGGATCGTGTTGTCTGCTTGATCAACGAGCTTTCTAGCATCCTATCTCCTCCCTGTATCGGAACTAAATTCTCTTAATTTTCTCTTTGAGCTTCTTTAGTCTGTCATGAAGTAGGTTGTTTGTCTGGAAAACACTTCTCATAGCACATCTCTGAACTCTTTCTCCCCCCCCCCCCTTTTAGCATCCTGTTTAATGTACAGACACCAGAACCACATGCAGTATTCCAGTAATGGTCTCCCTTATGCCATATACAGAGGCAAAACAATCTCCCTACTCCTGCTTGGCACTTCCCTATTAAGATATCCAATTATTGTGTTAGCCTTTGTGTCACAGCATTGCAGTGAGAGCTTTTGTTCAGCTGGCTATCAACAATGATGCTGGAGTATTTTTCAGAGTCCCGACCTTCCAGAATAGTCCCCTACCCCGCAAGGGTGGCCTACGTTCTTTTATTCCTAGATGTTTGACCTGGCCGTTGACTGTGTTTAAAACATGTTGGTTGGTTGGCTGTGTCTAGCTTGCCAAGCTGACCTGTCTTCATTGTAATTTACCACCTCACTGGTCTGTATACAAGCTTTATGAACAATGACTTTATATTGTCTGCAATAGTTGATAATTCCCCCTTGACAACTGTATCTCAATGTTAATTATCTTTTAATCCATTTAATATGTGCCCTGCTGCTTTTGTGTACATTTTTAGCTCTGTGTTTGTACAGCACCTGGCACAATAGGGGTCCAATCTCAGTTGAGGTTTCTGTGTGCTACTGGACTACAAATAATGTGCTGTTGGCGAACCTGAGTTTGTTACCGTATCTAAATGAACAGTGAAAATAAAGAATTCTCATTAGAGCCTAACATACTGCAGTAAAACTCTGGCTATAAACTCCCATTAATTGGCCATATAGATACAAACCCAAATGACATTTAGAAACATATTCCAGGAGCGTTACTGCTAATTAACGCAGAGCAGGGGTGAGCCATTGGCCTGTCTTCCAGTTTAGATATCTGAGAATATAAATAGAAACCGAGCAATAACCTCAGTCTATTTACTGGAATAAGAGAAGTCTCTGGATGAGATTTCAGACCTTATCTGTATGTGAGTATCAAACAATGAAATATAAGTAGGGCCCTACCGAATTCAGAGCCGTGAAAAACGTGTCCCGGACTGTGAAATCTGGTCTCTTGTGTAATTTTACCCTATGCTATACAGATTTCACAGGGGAGACCAGCGTTTCTCAAATTGGGGGTCCTGACCCAAAAGGGAGTTGCAGGGGGGGTCACAAGGTTATTGTAAGGGGATCACAGTATTGCCACCCTTACTTCTGTGCTGCATTCAGAGCTGGACGGCCAGAGAGCGGTGGCTGCTGACTGGAAGCCCAGCTCTGAAGGCAGCACCCCGCCAGCATCAGCGCAGAAGTTAGCAATACTGCAATCTCCCTACAATAACCTTGCGCCCCCCCTCTGCCCCACACCCTCCATTTGGGTTAGGACCCCCAGAGTTAAAACGTTATGCCTGTTGGCCACTCCTCCTTGCTCAGCTGTGGTGGTGGGGCAGGGCATGTAAGAACCCTCTTGGGCCCTGTGAGGAAGTGCAGTCAACACACAATCTAGCCCTGAGTCAACTGAGCAAGGCCCATAGCATTAGCAGAGCCTGAACTGCCAACTCCCGGTACTCAATTAGGCGACGCTACCTTTCAAACGTACTGTACGCACGTTTTGATCGATCACCTAGCTTAACCTACACCAGTGGTTCTCCACCTATTTACCATTGAGAGCTGTATATGCACCTCTGTGGTGTGAGCCGCATCTACACAATATATGTACTATCCGTATGGCCCTGAGGATGTCACATGGGCTGCAGCTGGGTGCTGATAAGGTCGCAAGCAGCCTGCAGGCTGAGAACCACTGACCTACGCGTTGACAACCTGAAGAGCGGACGCGATCTCCTGTGTTCCATTGCCAGTCTTAAGGGTGCTCAAACCTTCTTCCATACTAGTTATGTCTCCACTGCGATCCACGGTGTGATTGCAGCACGGGTAGACCTGGCATGGCTAAAAATAGCAGAAAAGAGATGGTGCCATGGCTTCAGCATGAGTTGCACAAGTCAGCCCAGGGGTGCGGAGTACATCCTCCCATTGCTAGCCGGTCCCCCATGTCTACACTGCTATTTTTAGCTGTGCTAGCGTGGGTAAGGCTAGCATTGCTACATCTGTCTGAACTGCAATTCCACCGAAGATTGCAGTGGATACATAGTGTTATGTCAGCATGGATCTGCAATAACTCTCTCTCCAATGCAGGAAATCCTCATGTGTCCTGCTGACGTATTAGTGAACCCTTCGAATGGTGGCAGGCTATTGGCCCAATGAATGCTGGGGTGGGTGGGATGTCTGTGCACACACTCGTTGCAACATCCTCCAAAGGAGTAAATTAACTTTTCCCTGCAAATCTCATTCATTCCCTGCAGGAGGGTGATGGTTCCAAGCTTTGTCGTGTCCCTCTCGGGAACGGGGCGTAAAACGTATCACCATAGCACTGAGCGCACACAGTGGCTCACCGAAGGTGTTACTGCACGTCCAAGGAAAAATCCAGACCCCCTCTTGTGTATTCCTGGTGCTGCAGGAAGGAAGGCTCAGATCTAAGATGGATGAGCCCCAGTATACAGAAATATGGTTGGTTCTGAGCTCATAAGACGAATGCTGGTTTAAAAACATAGGCCCCCTCCCTGCTGAACCGAAATACGCTTCTGCTTCCCACTGGCAGCAAAGCAGGAGGGAGCCCATTTCTCATGGACAGCGATGCCTTCTCAAAAAGCCTGTCTGGAAGAAAAACGTTTGCCTTTCAGTGCCTGGCCCTGCTGCCTGGGATCCCCTCCCAGCACCACGCTGCTGTTCCACTTAGGCAGTTCTCTCTTTCAGGACTAAACTACTGCCATCTCTGACTTCTGTTTTTTCCAGTACTCTGTTCCCTGGCTGGACATCGATTTGCATACAAATGGGAATGCCTGCTGGAAAAGGGGCCTCATTCCAGCTTCTCTTTGGCTGTGGCAATGCAACTGTTCTCCCTTCTACAAAGATGGATGCCATCTCTCCTTGCTGAGATTGTCTGTCTGCCAGGCCATGGGCCCGATCTTGCTACGCAAGCATAAATCAAGAGTAATTCCAGATCCTGGGCTGGCATAAATTCATGCAGCTTCATTAAAATGGAGCTATGCTAATCTACCCCTGCTGGAGACCTGGCCCAATGCACTTTTACCTAGGGTGACCAGATAGCAAGAGTGAAAAATGGGGACGGGGGTGGGTGGGGGGTAATAGGCAGCTATATAAGGAAAAGCCCCAAATATCGGGACTATCCCAATTTTATAGGGTCATCTACTTTTACTAGAGAGTCAGGCCAACATTTCGCTCCTCTGCTTTGGTGTAAAATCCAGAGGAACTCCCTTGATGTCAGTTGAGTTACATTCAGAATATATGAGATATGGCAGAGAAGCGCTTCAAAACTTTCCTTTCAGTAATTTACTTACCCAGTACTAAACATCATCGCAGTGTAGCCATTTCCCTTAAATTCTGATTAAACTATTGGTAACCCGCCTCACGTTCCTGGCAGATAACATTCTTTCCCTGCGAATTTGTCCTGTGAGGTAAAGTTTTTCACTTCTGTTTTCAGGGACCCGATAATGAATTTGGCTGGCTGAACTGTAGGTCTTGCCTTGTTTGTGAACCCAGGGCATGGTTTTTGATGCTGTTTTGAATATACACTTCAATTAATTTGCACCAGCAGGGCATAAAACACGAGGGGCTATATTTTCACATACAAACGTGTATGTGTGCACCTGCACGCCCAGTGCAAGACAAATAGATAACACCAGTGCAAGGGCCACGCACACTCCCAGCTCAGGTATTTTGTGTATGTTATATGAGCTATTTAAGGAATATTTTTAGAGAATAAAAAAGGGACTATTTCTTGTATCCCTCCACTTGTAATGCCATGTGCTTTAGTTCAACTATGCAGGTCTTGGAGTGAGACACTGAAAACCTTTACAAATAACCTAAAACCTTGGTTCAACGACCATCTCTTTGTTCTCTGTTTGTGCAGCACCTAGCACTATGGGGCCTATTCCATAACTAGGGCTCCGCAGCACTATGGTAATAAAAATAATAATATACCACATTTCCTCCCCTCATGCATATACCACCCACCCATTAATCCATCTCCTCCAGATTTGTCCTTGCATTTCAAACCCATAAGCCAGTCCAGACAGCCTCCATTTTCTCAAAATCCACCCCCAACGCAAGGTGCTGGGTTGCACTGGGAATCCCTATTGGCTTAAAGCAGAGCTGGTCAAACAAAATTAGTTTATTGGGGGGGGGGGGAAGGAGCGTATTTCATTTTAATTTTGTTGAACATGTTCAACAAGAAAAATGTTTCATTGAAGGGTGAGGTGGGGAAAACACCCTTTTTTACCCCCTGAAAAAAGGGGAGAAAGTTTGAAAAGAAAGAAGAACAGGAGTACTTGTGGCACCTTAGAGACTAACAAATTTATTAGAGCATAAGCTTTCGTGGACTACAGCCCACTTCTTCGGATGCATATAGAATGGAACATATATTGAGGAGATATATATATATACACACATACAGAGAGCATAAACAGGTGGGAGTTGTCTTACCAACTCTGAGAGGCCAATTAATTAAGGGAAAAAAAACTTTTGAAGTGATAATCAAGCTAGGCCAGTACAGACAGTTTGATAATAGGTGTGAGAGTACTTACAAGGGGAGATAGAGTCAATGTTTGTAATGGCTCAGCCATTCCCAGTCCTTATTCAAACCGGAGTTGATTGTGTCTAGTTTGCATATCAATTCTAGCTCTGCAGTCTCTCTTTGGAGTCTGTTTTTGAAGTTTTTCTGTTGTAATATAGCTACCCGCAGGTCTGTCACTGAATGACCAGACAGGTTAAAGTGGGAATGGCTGAGCCATTACAAACATTGACTCTATCTCCCCTTGTAAGTACTCTCACACCTATTATCAAACTGTCTGTACTGGCCTAGCTTGATTATCACTTCAAAAGTTTTTTTTCCCTTAATTAATTGGCCTCTCAGAGTTGGTAAGACAACTCCCACCTGTTTATGCTCTCTGTATGTGTGTATATATATCTCCTCAATATATGTTCCATTCTATATGCATCCGAAGAAGTGGGCTGTAGTCCACGAAAGCTTATGCTCTAATAAATTTGTTAGTCTCTAAGGTGCCACAAGTACTCCTGTTCTTCTTTTTGCGGATACAGACTAACACGGCTGTTACTCTGAAACCTTTGAAAAGAAAGTAGGGAAAATCCCAACCTTCCCCATCCAACTTCACTTCAAAGTTTTCTATTGGCAAAAAGAAACGTCAACCAATATCGCAACTTTTCACTTGTTTTGGCCGATAAGCCGTTTTTCATCCAGAGAACTCTTCACTGTAGCCCTCGTGAGAAGCTGTATTTAAAGCTGCCATTTCTAGCCCTGTAAACTTGCAAGAGATCGTTTGGCATCCTGAGGATGGGTGTCAGCCCTCCGCAGCGAATGCTCTCGCCGGGCGTGGGGAGAGGCTTTCCTCTCAGGAGCACTCACTAGCTGTCTCTAAGCTTCTGAGGTGGCTTCCCGCAGAGGATTTACCTGGGAGCCTGGGAGGGAATCTGGGCACCTTGCACTCAGAACCCAACACCCTCGCCACTTCCTGCGGTGAGGGGGCCTTGGTTCGAGGACTCACCATGGCACCCGGTGGGGAAGGATATGAGCCTTGCTTCTTGACCCCCCGATGTCCTCCAGTGCTGCTAACTAGGGTGACTCTGAGATGGAGGCCATGACTTGGGGTCCCCTGAGCTGACTTCAGCCTTCTCTGGGCCTCTGCCTTGGCCCTGGTGCCTCTCCCACTAGAGGGCCTGTTAACAAAGGTCTGATGCCCAGGAGTGCTGGGGAGAGACTGCTCGGCACAGTCTAGCCCCAGTCCCATAAAATGGGTCCGGGTTACAAAAGGCTAATGCCCCGCTCTTTATCCATTGACTCCTGGTACAGGGGTGACTGGCTGCAGCGTGTTGTGAATTCCCCTCCTCGGGCACAGGCCTCATGGGTAGGGTTACCATATTTAAAAAATAAAAAAAGAGGACACTCCACGGGGCCCTGGCCCCACCCCTTTCCCCACCCTGCCTCTGCCCCAACTCCGCCCCTTCCCCGCCCTAACTCTGCCCATTCCCCAAAGTCCCCGCCCTAACTCCCCCTCCTCCCTCCCAGCCACGCGAAAAGGGCTGCCCAAGCGCTACCGGCTTCACGGTTTGCTGGGCAGCCCCCAGACCCTGTGCCCCTGGCCGGCGCTTCCCCAGCGCAGCTGGAGCCCGGGAGGGGAAGCGCCCAGCCGGGGGTGCAGGGTCTGGAGGCTGCCCGGCAAACCATGAAGCCAGTAGCTTCGGCAGCCCCCTTGCCTCCAGACCCTGTGCCCCCGGCAGGGCACTTCCCCTCCTGGGCTCCAGCTGCTCTGCTCCTCCCCGACTCTTTGGCTCTGTTTAAGAGCCGAGCTGTCCAAGCGCTACCGGCTTCGGGCAGCCCCCGTGCCTCCGGACCCCAAGCCGCCGGAGCAGAGCAGCTGGAGCCCGGGAAGGGAAGTGACCAGCCGGCGGCTTGGGCACGGGGGCTGCCCGAAGCCGGTAGCGCTGGCTCGGGCAGCTTGGCTCTTAAACAGAGCTGAAGTCTGAGTCAGGGGAGGAGCAGAGCAGCCATGGGAGAGGAAGTGCCCGTCCGGTATTTTTCCCGGACATGTTCGGCTTTTTGGCAATTCCTCCCGGACGGGGGTTTGATTGCCGAAAAGCCGGACATGTCCAGGAAAAGCCGGACGTATGGTAACCCTACTCATGGAGTAAGCTGGACAGAAAGGCCTAGTCACGGAGGGTACCAGGCCTGCCTGGCTGGTGCCCTGGTTAGCTTCCTGCAAAGCGCTCCACTGTGAAGCTGCACGTTGGTAAGAGGCTCTCTGACCAGCCGTGAGGGAGCCAGGCCTTGGGGAGTGGCAGAGAGAGCAGGCTGCGATGAGAAGGGCCTAGCCACAGCCGGGCCGTGCAGCTCTGTGAGCCAAAACTCAGAGGCACCTCAGCCCAGCTTCCGGAGAGAGGGGCTCCCTGGGGAAGCGTTGTCCCTAATGTCAGTGTCTCTAATGTCAATGCTGCCGTTCTAACCCATCTAGCTAGGCCGGCTCCGTGCAGGGAGCGTCAGCCCCAGATGCAATGTGGTTTCCTGTTTGTCAAATAGGTCAAAGGTCGCTTTTGGTGTCTGCAGGCCCCGAGTATTCACCTCCCTAAACAGGGCCTCAGGGGACAGTGGGGAATGTTGTATCATTAAAAATTAATTGAGGTCAGCCAGCTGGGCACATTAAGCATTAATGGCTCTTGAGTTGCTCGAGTGATTCATCCTTGCCTGCGGGGTACATTAAACAGCGGGCCCATCTCCTGCAGCTTAGCGTCCTGCGTCCTACAGAGCAATACGGGGAATTCCATTGTGCTTCCAGACACTGCCTCCCTGCACGAAACATCATTGCCCAAGAACTTCCTCAGCCTAAATCCTATTAGCAGATTAGGATATTCTGACCGGCCTTGTTCACAACCCGTTTGTGGGGAATGCATGTTCCTTGCACTAGAGTTTGATGCAGCAGGACTTAGACACCCCTCCCCTTGCCCCAAGCTGACAGTGATGATGTTTAGTGCATATTTTTACACTAGCTATAAACTTTACTTTTACAGATACCATTGCCTAGATATAGCACTGCTTTCTCTAATACATACAGAAACTTTTCGGAGATGTTTTTTATATGCCCTGGGCTAGCGTAGGCGTTTGATATAGAAAAGGAATTCGAACCTGTTGTATGATTAGAAGAACATAATGTGTCTGTCACGCACGATTGCACTTCTGAAGCTATTCCATCAGTTGAGAGGATGCAGAGTAAAGTCAGATGTGGGGACGGCCATCAGGGAAGAGAGAGGAAAATACTGCTGTTTATATGGGCGTATGTCCCTCCCCACTCTCCTTCCTTCCCAGGCTCTTGAGACCAACTTTATTTAAGTGGAAAAAGAGCAGTGGCGAGAGAGGGAGCTTTGGTTGGTGCAGTGTATCTGTTCGCATAGAAAACATGAATGAAGGAAGCTGCCCAACACTACTAGGCATTATCACCCCCTAACACATGAACTGAGGCAAAACTGTCTGGGACACAATTTTCAAATGTGGGTGCCTAAAGCTCGGCACTTAAAACCTAACCAAGTGATCTGACTCCTCAGCGAGGCCGAGCGCTTGTAGCTCACGTTAAAGTCCGTGCGAACTCCGTGTGCATGTACCAGTTCAAACCAATCTCCAGGGGCCAACACAGCCAAAGAAAGGATTTTTGGACAAATAGCCTGGTTTTAAAGTGACTCGGGGCCTTCTTCCTGATCCGGGGAGTTACAATGAGTGGCTGGGTCCCAAGCCCACGTTTGCCGGCGGCTCCCTAGTCCCCTGCTCTGCCTGTTTTCTCACAGTCCCAGAAGTTCTTGCTAATCCGTGCCCACCTACTTCTGCCTGCAGGTGAGCAGTGCTCAGCACCCACTGAAGGGAGGCAGGGGGAGTGGGTGGCCTAATACCAGCCTGTGGCGATTGAAAAGTGCCCTTTGTTCCTCAGTGAGGGGCTGGGGTAAGGGGGCAGGTGCAGAACTGGCAGGAACAGGCTGCCGCCTCCAGGTAATTGTGCCCCATTAATGCAGGGCGCCCACTGGCAATAGGCCAAAAAGAACCACTGCATCAGAGCAGGCGTGAGGGCGAAGTGAGCGCCTTAGGAGTCAAGCGACCTGCTGTCACAGGAGGTGGTGTAAAGATGCTGGTTGTTTTGTTGAGACGCCGTCCTGGGGCTGATTCTGGCACTTGCTGCTAGGGGGATGTGTGGTTAACTCGCACCTGTTGTGTGCGGGATGGTCATACGTTTGGTGTGAAAAGAGACCTTGCAGCAGCAGGTGGACCAAAGCCTGTAGTTGCACAGAACCTAATTACGAGATGCTCCAGGCAGCCCATAACAATAGCTCTAGAAACCCGTGGGCTTAATTAGGAAACTGGTGAATTTTTCCGCTGTTGTCTGATCAGAATGAAACTGAACAAACGATAGGGGCTGGAACTGCCTGGAACTGTGAACTGAAGCTGCCTTTTTGGGTCTATTAAAACCAGTTGAAGCTGAACCAGCAAGGTTCATTTAGCCCTAAGGGAGTCTCTGTATACTTCAGTCTTCTCTTATATTGTAATAGGAATATTCTTCCCCTTGTCTTTTATGTAAAGTGGTGTTGATGTGCACTGCTGCATGGCTCTCTGGATCTACCCAGACATGACTATACTTCAGGAGGGTGTGAAGTGACTCTTGTGTGAAAAGCATTTGGGGATTTCCTTGGGCTGAGAGGCCGTTCGTACAAATGTAATAGGTTGATTTGTATTCAGCGCAATCCAGACTGTTGTGTGACCTAGCGCAGGGAGCTTAACATAAAGGGACGCTATTCTGGGACGCTCGCTTTCTTCTGCCAGATTGAAGTGTAGGGAAGGTGCTTATAAAGAAACACAATGAGGATTAATCTGAGCTGCAACTGTTTTGAGCTGCTGATACATGCAGTACGGTTGATTTCAGCATCCGATGAAAAGCCGAGAGAGACTAGGAGGAAGAATAATGGGGCAATAACACAAAAAGGGAAGGGAAACAGAAGGGACTTGTATGTGCCCCTGACTGGAGCCTCTGTGGTGCTGACAAGTAGGTATCCCCACTGAGGACTGGATGAAGTGATTTCAGGACTCTCAGGGAGAAAATCCACCAGTCTAGTCTACTCCTTCTGGCTTGGGTCAGGGAAGATAAGCTGGGATGAGCTGAGATGCTGGGATGATTTTTCTAAGTCTCTTTTTCACAACCCCCCCAAAAAGTGATTTGTTTTTGTTTTTTTTCCCTCTGCCTGATTATTTTGGCCACCCTGTTAAGCCTAATGTTCGACACACCAATTTTGGTTCATTAATTTCCAGACCTGAATTTTCTTGTTTACAAACATGATCTCAGCACAGTCCTGGATTTATATCAGTGGGCCTTTTTGTTTGGACTAATTCAGTCTCTCTCTGTCTGGTTTTCTTGCAGATGTATATAACTTTCCGTACTGAAAATAACTTGACTCTCTTTTCGTGGTTAATTCCCAAGCAGGCAAAAGTCATAGGGCCGATTGTCACCCACTACTTTAACTTACACATTCCTGTACATTTATTTTCCTGCTGTTCCACTCTCTTCTGGCCCTTTGGCATGAAAGTTAAACTAACTTAGACTCAGTAGGTCTGATTCTCCATTCACAACTCCTGTAAATCAGGAGTAACTCAGTTGAAAGCACTGGACTTACACCGTCAGGGGCGGCTCTATGTATTTTGCCGCCCCAAGCACGGCAGGCAGGCGGCTTTCGGTGGCACGCCTGCGGGAGGTTCACTGGTAACACGGATTCGGCGGCATGCCTGCGGGAGGTCCGCCGCCGAATTACCGCCGAAGCTGCAGGACCGGCGGATCTCCCACAGGCATGTCGCCGAAGGCTGACTGACTGCCGCCCTCAGGGCGACTGTCAGGCCACCCCCCCCCCCCGCGGCTTGCCGCCCCAGGCACGCGCTTGGTGCGCTGGTGCCTGGAGCCGCCCCGTACGCTATCTTAGAACTACTATAAGTGCCTCTGAATCAGCCCTCTTCTCAATGTGTACCTCACACCTCGGCAAGTGGGTGAGACGCTAATTGAGTTGAAGGCCAACATCTTCCAACTTGGGTGCCTACTTCCATATTTAAGCACCTGGATTCAAGGCCTGGTCCCGGGAGGCCTTGTATCCAGCATCCATTGATATTTTTTTTTTTTTAGTTGGAATCTGAGAAGTTCTACATGGGAGTAACGGACACTCTAAGCATGCCAGAATTTACAGCAGCTCAGACCCTTAGATTTACTTAAATGTGCTTCTGACTTTGACCCTCACTGCCCCAGTATTGCTAGTCCCAAATATTCAAAAAAACATCTGTCAAGCCTTGAAAAACCATGCAGTTTTTTAAAAAATAATGTTTTGGGTTCTCTTTATTTGTGTCTGGTTTGTAATATTTTAAGTAAGTCACATTTTCAAGCATTTCTTAGCAAACATGAGGGCTAGAAATGTACTTTCTGTGAAAGCTGAGATTCTCATGTAATCCCATGGCACTTTAAGAAAACCACTAACTATCGCAAGATTGATGATAGAATTGCAAGAGCTGGCAACCCTGGTATCCCAGGAAGAAATCTGATTCTTTGACCCACCACAGACTATAAAGGTGCTTGGGAACTATGGTGATGTGTGTGGTATAATGACCAAGGTACAGTAGAACCTCAGAGTTAGGAAGACCTTGGGAGCGGAGGTTGTTCATAACTCTGAGATGTTTGTAACTCTGAACAAAACGTTATGGTGGTTCTTTCAAAGTTTACAACTGAACATTGACTTAGTACGCCTTTGAAACTTTACTATGCAGAAGAAAAATGCTGCTTTTAACCATCTTTAATTTAAATGAAACCAGCACAGTAACAGTTTCCTTACCTTGTCAAATCTTTTTTTTTAATTTTCCCTTTATTTTTTTTAGTAGTTTACATTTAACACTGTACTGTACAGTATATGGTTTTGTGTCTCTGCTATCAGATTGTATACCTCTGGTTCCAAAGGAGGTGTGTGGTTGATTGGTCAGTTCGTAACTCTGGTGTTCATAACTCTGAGGATCTACTGTTGAATAGAACATGTCCACGTTGTCAAGGCCTCACCAGCATCTGGTTCTACTCATAGCATATGTGTGAGCTCAGTGGTATATTGCACTCGGCTGGAATACAGCATGACATCCCATGTCCTATCATGTGGGAACCCAGAAGATGAGGTAAACCATAGCACTACTGTACATCCTCTTTCTAACTGTTCTCTTTAACTACATGGTGTCCTAATATGGGACGTCTAACACAAAGACACGCTTAGCATTGTATCAATGACCTGGAAGAAAACAGAAACCCAGATGGGGGAATGGTAAATACTGAAAAGGACAGGTTACTGATGCAGAGTGATCTGGATCACTTGGTAAGCCAGGGTCAAGCAAATGAGGGGTTTTAATACAGCCAAATGTAAAGTTATACATCCTAGGGGCAAAGAATGTAGGATAGAGTCTCTAGCCAGCAAAGCAGTGACTCTGAAAAGGACTTGGGGGCAGGGCCGGCTCCAGGCACTAGCCTGGCAAGCAGGTGCTTGGGGCGGCTGCTCTGGAGAGGGGCGGCACATCCAGCTATTCGGTGTCAATTCGGCGGACGGTCCCTCACTCCCACTCGGAGCGAAGGACCTCCCGCCAAATTGCCGCCGCAGATCGCGATCGCGGCTTTTTTTTTTTTTTTTTTTTTGGCTGCTTGGGGCGGCCAAAACCCTGGAGCCGCCCCTGCTTGGGGGACATGGTGGATAATCAGCTGAACATGAGCTTGCAGTGCGATGCTGTGGCCAAAAGGGAAGCTCTGACCTTCGGATGTATAAATGGGAACATTGAGTATGAACGAGGTGTATGTAGTGGTGGTGTAGCTGCGTCAGTCCCAGGATATTAGAGAGACAAGGTGGGTGCAATAATATCTTTTATTGCACTAACATCTGTTGGTGAGAGAGACAAGCTTTTGAGCTTACACAGAGCTCTTCTTCAGTGGGGCAGAAAGTAATCTGAACCTGTAGGAGAGCTCTGTGTAGCGCGAAAGCTTGTCTCTCTCACTAACAGAAGTTGGTCCAAAAGAAAAAAAAAAAAAGATGATTACCTCACTCATGTTGTCTGAGTAAGGAGGTTATATTACCTCTGTATTCGGCACTGGTGTAATTGTTACTGCAATACTTTGTCCAGTACCAGTGACAATAACTGAAGAAGGAAGTTGATAAATTGGAGAAGATTCAGAGAAGAGCCATGAGAATGATTAAAGGACTAGAAAACATAAGTTTTAATGGTTCCTTTAAGAACTGAAAACAGTCAAGATGGTGCCCCGTTTCCCCATTATCCCATTTTGCTTTAGTTCAGACTGAAATGGGGTTTCCTTTTGAAATCCTTCATTTACAGTTGGTTCTTGTGATGTGGAAACTCTTCCACTGAGAACTGGACCAAGATGACAAATTCATTTCCACTAGTCCACAAAACAGTCATTATCCACCTCCGCTAAATCCAGTTGCCAAAGAGTGTACCTTTTATGCCTCCCTAAAGGAAAATAGCAATGGAAAGAAGAAGCAAGTGTTCTGAAGTCCTCTCTATTTGTTTCTTCCGTCAAGTTGGGCAGCAATTTAAACCAGTCCTGTAGGGTTTGTGCTTTATACTGAATTTACCCGGGCAGTTAATGATGCAGAGTGAAGTATATTGCTTCCCTGGGATTAATACATTCTGTGTTATTAGCCAAACAAAATCTTGACCAGACTTGATATAAAAGATGTGCAGCAAAGCAAATATCCTTGTTTAGGGGGTAAGAAGAAACCTTGCATACCTTTCAGAAGATGTTGTCTAACGAGGTGTTGAATAGATGCAACAAAATCATAGTCAGTGAAACGCAGAAAGAATGGAAAATGAAAAGTTTAACAGTTTGCTGACCTTTTTTTTTTTTTTTTTTTTTTAATTTAATTTAATTTTTTTTAAATCACCATTTTGGCAGAGCAAGGCATGAAATGTTTTGTTCCCAAAGATGAATGTCAGTAAGTTATGAGTGTGTCAAAATAAGGGGTTATAATGAAAACTGTTCTACAGCCTTACTGTCATTTATAGCAGGTGCTGTCAGCTGTAAAGATCATTGGAATAAGGACCGTACTCATCAGCTGTTTCTTCCTTTGCTCTCCTACCTCTCTGCAGCCACTGTAGCTCAATAAAGGAAAAAGATAACGTACTGCGGTAATGTAACTAGCTCTGTGCTATATTAAATATTTTAATACCAGGGGTAAACTGGGATGTAGTAATGACGTCCTAAATTCTTAGCTGGTTTGTGGCCTACAGGCCCCTCATCTTGGAGATATCCTATCTCCTAGAACTGGAAGGGACCTTGAAAGGTCATTGAGTCCAGCCCCCTGCCTTCACTAGCAGGACCAAGTACTGATTTTGCCCCAGATCCCTAGGTGGCCCCCTCAAGGATTGAACTCACAACCCTGGGTTTAGCAGGCCAATGCTCAAACCAGTGAGCTATCCCTCCCCGCCATCTTAGTAATGTTTGATGGAAGTTTAACAATGTGTAGTGTGGTGTGATGCATGTGGTGTGACTTTCAACCCTACCTCAAGAGTTAGAGCCCTGATTCTACACATGTGATTGTAGTAGATCCATGGATCCTGTAGACTGCTCCTTGTGGGCAAACTCCTGCTGCCATCCAGCGTCCCATTGACTTCATAGGGTGACCAGATGTCCCAATTTTATAGGGACAGTCCCGATATTTGGGGCTTTGTCTTATGTAGGCGCCTATTACCACCCACCCCCTGTCCCGATTTTTCACACTTGCTGTCTGGTCACCCCAATTCAGTACGATTCCCGCAAAGGTCCAGCCACATGGAGCAGCCTGTGGGATTGGGACTACGGAAGACAATAGGAGAAGGACTCACATAGCTCAGGATAAAAATGGACCTGTTGTACTCAAACTGGTTGGATTAACAAGCAGAACAGAAATTAGATCTGTGGCTGAAATCCATTTATTCCAACCTTCTTTTCATTGTGTGGGTAGAATGTATTTAATTGCAAGTCTGGCCAACAGAATGTAATTGAACTTGGAGCCTTCTGCTTCATTGAAACTATGAAATCGTAACGTTTAATTTTGTCTATCAATTGTTTTGTATTTCAGCGCTTGTGAAAACTTCTGTATTGGCAGTCCTGAAGCCCTCCAGTTCTCCACAGAACTGGCACGTTACAAGCAGCAGCTGGGGAAATGTCCCTACGTTGGCCTGACAATACAGGGCAAAAATGACCGGTTCATTTGACACCGACAAAGAGTCCCCATTTTGGACACACAGGCTGCAGCCATTTTCAGGTGGGTAACCAGTGTATCTACTCCAAGTGTTGCAATGCAGCTTTTGAAGGTCCATGTAAATCCTAGGTTTGGAAGTAGTTTCCCTTCTCAGAGTTAGGAGATGATCATTTCTTATAGTAGAATATCTAAATGCGCCTTCATCCCAAAAGAATAGAGCTCAAAAATTCCCTGTATTCGTAGTTGGGAGGTACAGTTCCTGAACGCTTTCGTTGCCTGCAGCAATCTGTAGTACTTGTCTGCATCTCTAGAACAAAACCATTTTACCAGGTAATAAACTAGGCATCAATAGTTTAATGATTGTACACAAACAGTCAAGGGGGATGCTGAATGCACTGCCACTTGATTTGTAATCAGAAACGTAGTAACGTTGGAATGATTTTAAAACCAGCATCTCTTTGATGGTATACCACTGCTTTGTGAACCATCTTGTCTGGTAACTCCCGCACATTCATTTGATAGAGCTGTTTGGTTTTAATTGGTTTTACACGTAATATTTTAATGGCACCATTTTTTAGATAAGTTACAGCAACAGGTTTGCAGTATGTGTCTGGCTCATTGTTACTCCAGTTTTCTGCCTGTGTAACCACTCATCTCAGTGGAGATATGCCAACCTGAAACTGGAGTCACACAATGGTGAATTGGGCCCTTTGGATTTACATTTGTAGCAAGCACACCCATGGGAATGGGGAATTATAGAGGACCTGGAATTCAGGCACAACAAAGAAGTAAAGCCCACATAGAGAGGGATGAATTTGAGTGATTGTTCATTTAAAGGCTCAAGTCAATGGAAAGACTCAGGTGAATCAGGCTCTAAATGCCCAATGCTGCGAGGTCCTGAGCTCCCTCAGCACTTAACTGAAGCCATAAACTTATCCTGAAGTCATCAGTAGGTGAAGGTGCTCACCTCTGTTGACTTGCATATGATCTTCTCTTGCAGTAGTTCAGGAATGGGTCCCAGATTGGGTCTAAATTCCTTAGTCTGGATGGGCTCAGTAGATGGGTGCCAGGTCCAACAGATAAGAAATTCTTCTCTCCCAGTAACATGCAGGAGGAGTGCTCAACTTTCTATTGCATTTGATCTGTTGGGGCCCAGGGAATTTCTTCTAAAGGGCTTATTCTTTTCAGCAAGGGCTGTTTTTGTTCACTAGGTTCATTGTACTTGTGTGCCCAAAATTGCAACAGAAAATATGTTCTTTTAAACAAGGTCTTTTGCAGAGACTGGTGGAATAGATGAAATACGGTAATATTAGGCGTGTGTTTTCTGGACTTTTTAAGCGGTAAAACACACAATGTTGTCTTCTCTGCAGACCTCTTGGACCCGGGAATCATGGTCACTGCACTCATGAATGCTTGGAAAGGCTTCTTGAAAGATGGACCTAGGCATAGATATAAAAATTATCCAACTATTCCAAAAGCTGCATGATAAATATAAAAGCCTGATACTAACTTGATTATAAACCTCTGCTATTTCTGCAGCCTTTCAAATTCCTGCTGATAAGCAGGAATCCTTGGCAGCGGGTAAGATGGGATTTAAAGGTGGAATTAGCACAACAGAGGAAGACACTCTTTGCGAAGGACTCAAGAAAGCTTCTTCCCTCCCCTGCTTTCCATCTCCGCTGTGTTTGCTGCTCATTTGTCCAAATAACTTTTGAGGGGGATGTGAGTACAGATTGCAGGACTGGGCCTAAGATGAACTTTTTGCAAAGGTTACATACAAATGTATTCAGTACTGTGGAGTGAGTGGTTCTAAGTATTCTTGGCCTTTGAGGCATTTCAGTCTTGCCACTTTATGGAAAGGTAAAAAATAGATTCATAGCTTCCAAGACTGAAGGGACCACTGTGATCTCCTAGTCTGACCTCCTGTAGAACACAGACCCCAGAGAACATCCCCAAAGTAATTCTTAGAGCAGACCTCTTAGAAAACCATCCAATCTGGATTTAGCCTTGCTAAATTGTTCCAATGGTTAATTACTCTCACCATTAGAAATTTATGCCTTATATCCAATCTGAATTTGTCCAGCTTCAACTTCCAGTCATTGGATTGTGTTATACCTTTCTTTGCTAGATTGAAGAGCCCATTATTAAATATTTGTTCCCTACGTAGGTACTTGTGGACTAAGCAAGTCATCCTTTAACCTACTCTTTATTAAGCTAAATAGATCAAGCTCCTTGAATCTATCACTATAGTGCATGTTTTCTAATCCTTTACTCATTCTTGGAGGGGTCAGAGAAGAGCCCCAATATATCAAACATCCTTCTTGGTTGTGGGCACCAGAACTGGACACAATATTGCAGTTGCACCTGTGCCAGATGTGGATCTCAAATAACCTCTCTACTCCTACTTGAGAACACATTTGTGCCTCCCAGGACCATATTAGCTGTCTTGGTGACAGCATCACATTGGGAGCTCATGTTCAGATGATTATCCACTATGACCCCCAGTCACTGCTTCCCAGGAGAGAGTCCCCCGTCCTGTAAGTATGGCATTCTTTGTTCTTAGATGTAGCCGTTTACATTTTGCCATATTAAAACACACATTGCTTGTCTGTGCAGAGGTTACCAAGTGATCCAAATCCGTCTGCACCATGACCTGTCCTCTTGAACAGTGTGTGGGGATAGGATAGGGCTGTATGTAGATTTTGGTATCTCGGAAAGCCCTTTTCTTCATTCAGAAGCGGAAGTAATATCAACTAGATTTACTGGGAGGCGCATGTTTTCTTCAGTCCCGTGTCTCTTGACACATGACCCTACGGCTATGTCTACACTATGTTCTTTTTGCGAACAGGGGCTGCTAACAGGGAGTTTTCGCAAGGGAGTTCTCCAGGTGAAGGAGGAGCAAATACAGGACCCTTGGAGTAAGTGACTGTCTGTAGTGTGTGTGTGTTTGTGTTTGGGGGTTACTTGCTGTGTGCTGAGCTTGTGTTTGACTGTCTGGTTGGTTGGTTGTTTGTTTGAAGGACCGTGTGCTGTGGCTGGCAGTTGGAAGCTGTGAGCTTCAAAGGAAGGTCTCAAGGCTAGAAGCCTCTGGTAATTGGCTGAGCCTTAATCAGTGGGCGGGGCATTCACCCAGGCCAGGGCTTTATAAAGCAGCGCACAAGCAACCAGGGAGCTTTTGCGAACAGGGGCTGCTAACAGGGAGTTTCGCAAGGGGAGTGGGAAGGGGAGCAGGAAGGGAGCGCGGGTCCCTTGCCGGTTCTATCTTAAACCCTTTATTCCCCTTAAAACCTATAGCCCAAACTACATTCAAAACTTCTTGCTTTAAACAACCCCTTCATTAACTAGGAGACAATGCAGGCAGAAGCCCAGCTGCAGAGTGGGGGCTATCCAGTTTATTGCACTGAGTGCGGCATGTATGATTACCTGCCCTGTGGGCGGGTGGCGTATGTGTGCAAGCGGTGCAAGGAGCTCCTGGCCCTCAGAGACCGCGTACGGGCTTTGGAGGCCAGGGTGGCGGAACTGGATGAGCTAAGGGAGGCAGAGAGGTATGTTGATGAGGCTTTCCGGGATACTGTAGAATTGTTCCACCTCCGGTCAGACAGCCCCTGTGCTGTTGAGGAGGATGAAAGGCCCAGGGAAGCAGAGCAGTCAACGGGAGCAGAGGGAAACCTTCCCATAGTGGGGATCCTCCTTCCAGATGATGTCGGGGTATCCTCTCACACTAAGGTTACCTCTCCGTGGGAGGGAACTCCAGTCACTAGGAAAAGGCAGGTATTAGTATTGGGAGATTCGATCATTAGAAACATAGATAGCTGGGTTTGTGATGACCGGGAGAACCGTATGATGACTTGCCTGCCTGGTGCGAAGGTTGCGGATCTCTCGAGGCATCTAGACAGACTTATGTGTAGTGCTGGGGAGGAGCCGGTGGTCGTGGTACATGTAGGTACCAATGACATAGGGAAGGGTAGGAGAGATGTCCTGGAGGCCAAATTTAGGCTGCTAGGGAAGAGACTGAAATCCAGGACCTCTATGGTGGCAGTCTCAGAAATGCTCCCAGTTCCACGCGCAGGGCCAGGTAGGCAGGCAGAGCTTCAGAGTCTCAATGCGTGGATGAGACGATGGTGTAGAGAGGAGGGGTTTACATTCATTAGGAACTGGGGAAACTTCTGGAATGGGGGGAGCCTATACAGGAGAGATGGGCTCCACCTAAACCAAAGTGGAACCAGACTGCTGGCACTAAACATTAAAAAGGTTGTAGAGCAGTTTTTAAACTAGGAGATGCGGGAAAGCCGACTGCTGCAGAGGAGCATGTGGCTCGGACAGAGACTTCTCTTAGGGGAGAGTCTAATGATAGAGAATCTCCAGGTTATAGTCAGGAGCAGAGGATGGAAGAGGATAAAGTAGGGGCCAGATCAGATGATAAACATTCACATAAAGAATCTGACACATCAGAAAAGGGCAGACAAATAAACAGTGACAAGTTTTTAAAGTGCTTGTACACAAATGCTAGAAGTCTAAATAATAAGATGGGTGAACTAGAGTGCCTTGTGATAAAGGAGGATATTGATATAATAGGCATCACAGAAACCTGGTGGACTGAGAGCAATCAATGGGACACAAAATATATCGGAAGGACAGAACAGGTCGTGCGGGAGCGGGGAGGGAGTGGCACTATATGTGAAAGAAAATGTACAATCAAATGAAGTAAAAATCTTAAGCAAATCCGCATGTTCCATAGAATCTCTATGGATAGAAATTTCATGCTCTAATAAGAATATAACATTAGGGATCTATTATTGACCACCTGACCAGGACGGTGATAGTGATGATGAAATGCTAAGGGAAATTAGAGAGGCTATCAAAATTAAGAACTCCATAATAGTGGGGGATTTCAATTATCCCCATATTGACTGGGAACATGTCACTTCAGGACGAAATGCAGAGATAAAATTTCTCGATACTTTAAATGACTGCTTCTTGGAGCAGCTGGTACGGGAACCCACAAGGGGAGAGGCAACTCTAGATTTAGTCCTGAGTGGAGCGCAGGAGCTGGTCCAAGAGGTAACTATAGCAGGACCGCTTGGAAATAGTGACCATAATACAATAGCGTTCAACATCCCTGTGGTGGGAAGGCCATCTCAACAGCCCAACACTGTGGCATTTAATTTCAAAAGGGGGAATTATGCAAAAATGAGGGGGTTAGTTAAACAGAAGTTAAAAGGTACAGTGACTAAAGTGAAATCCCTGCAAGCTGCATGGATGCTTTTTAAAGACACCATAATAGAGGCACAACTTCAATGTATACCCCAAATTAAGAAACACAGTAAAAGAACTAAAAGAGAGCCACCGTGGCTTAACAACCATGTAAAAGAAGCAGTGAGAGATAAAGACTTCCTTTAAAAAGTGGAAGTCAAATCCTAGTGAGGCAAATAGAAAGGAGCATAAATGCTGCCAAATTAAGTGCAAGAATGTAATAAGAAAAGCCAAAGAGGAGTTTGAAGAACGGCTAGCCAAAAACTCCAAAGGTAATAACAAAATGTTTTTTAAGTACATCAGAAGCAGGAAGCCTGCTAAACAACCAGTGGGGCCCCTTGATGATCGAGATACAAAAGGAGCGCTTAAAGACGATAAAGTCATTGCGGAGAAACTAAATGGATTCTTTGCTTCAGTCTTCACGGCTGAGGATGTTAGGGACATTCCCAAACCTGAGCTGGCTTTTGTAGGTGACAAATCTGAGGAACTGTCACGGATTGAAGTGTCACGAGAGGAGGTTTTGGAATTAATTGATAAACTTAACATTAACAAGTCACCGGGACCAGATGGCATTCACCCAAGAGTTCTGAAAGAACTCAAATGTGAAGTTGTGGAACTGTTAACTAAGGTTTGTAACCTGTCCTTCAAATCGGCTTCTGTACCCAATGACTGGAAGTTAGCTAATGTAACGCCAATATTTAAAAAGGGCTCTAGAGGTGATCCCGGCAATTACAGACCGGTAAGTCTAACGTCTATACCGGGCAAACTAGTCGAAACAATAGTTAAGAATAAAATTGTCCGACACATAGAAAAACATAAACTGTTGAGCAATAGTCAACATGGTTTCTGTAAAGGGAAATCGTGTCTTACTGATCTACTAGAATTCTTTGAAGGGGTCAACAAAAGTGGACAAAGGGGATCCAGTGGACATAGTGTACTTAGATTTCCAGAAAGCCTTTGACAAGGTCCCTCACCAAAGGCTCTTATGTAAATTAAGCTGCCATGGGATAAAAGGGAAGGTCCTTTCATGGATTGAGAACTGGTTAAAAGAGAGGGAACAAAGGGTAGGACTAAATGGTAAATTCTCAGAATGGAGAGAGGTAACTAGTGGTGTTCCCCAAGGGTCAGTCCTCGGACCGATCCTATTCAACTTATTCATAAATGATCTGGAGAAAGGGGTAAACAGTGAGGTGGCAAAGTTTGCAGATGATACTAAACTGCTAAAGATAGTTAAGTCCAAAGCAGACTGTGAAGAACTTCAAAAATATCTCACAAAACTAAGTGATTGGGCAACAAAATGGCAAATGAAATTTAATGTGGATAAATGTAAAGTAATGCACATTGGAAAAAATAACCCCAACTATACATACAATATGATGGGGGCTAATTTAGCTACAACAAGTCAGGAAAAAGATCTTGGAGTCATCGTGGATAGTTCTCTGAAAATGTCCACGCAGTGTGCAGAGGCGGTCAAAAAAGCAAACTGGATGTTAGGAATCATTAAAAAGGGGATAGAGAATAAGACTGAGAATACCATTATTGCCCTTATATAAATCGATGGTACGCCCTCATCTCAAATACTGTGTACAGATGTGGTCTCCTCATCTCAAAAAAGATATACTGGCACTAGAAAAGGTTCAGAAAAGGGCAACTAAAATAATTAGGGGTTTGGAACGGGTCCCATATGAGGAGAGATTAAAGAGGCTAGGACTCTTCAGCTTGGAAAAGAGGAGACTAAGGGGGGATATGATAGAGGTCTATAAAATCATGAGTGATGTGGAGAAAGTGGATAAGGAAAAGTTATTTACTTATTCCCATAATACAAGAACTAGGGGTCATCAAATGAAATTAATAGGCAGCAGGTTTAAAACAAATAAAAGGAAGTTCTTCTTCACGCAGCGCACAGTCAACTTGTGGAACTCCTTGCCTGAGGAGGTTGTGAAGGCTAGGACTATAACAGAGTTTAAAAGAGAACTGGATAAATTCATGGAGGTTAAATCCATTAATGGCTATTAGCCAGGACGGGTAAGGAATGGTGTCCCTGGCCTCTGCCTGTCAGAGGATGGAGATGGATGGCAGGAGAGAGATCACTTGATCATTGCCTGTTACGTTCACTTCCTCTGGGGCACCTGGCATTGGCCACTGTCGGTAGACAGGATACTGGGCTAGATGGACCTTTGGGCTGACCCGGTACGGCCGTTCTTATGTTCTTATGTACACTATGAGCTAGGGCTGTGACTCCCCTGCTCGTGGACGCACATCCGTGCTATCTCTCACTGAGCTGGCGCGAGTATAAATAACAGTGTAGTCATGGTTGCGTGGGTAGCAGCAGAGGCTTGACTGAGCTGTGGTGAATACAAACCCATCTGAAACTGAGAGTTAACGTGAGTACGTGTCCATGAGCAGGGGAATCCTACCGCTAGCTTGTAGTGTAGACATGGCCTTAGTGACAAGGAGCGATGGACTAAAGAAGGAAAACACTGGATAGCCCCCTTCTTTTTCCCCCATAAAAAAATGATTTAAACCAAGTGATTTGTCAAGAAGAAAAAACACCCAGGCCAATGGCTGTAAAGATACATGGATATTATAGCGTGTTCAGGCACTGAACAGCGTAAAGGAAGCGGAAAACCAAGTGAATACGTTAGCCATGGCGCTGAATCTGGCATAGATGCTATTGTGTGTGACAAGGGTAGAATACTGAGGATCAATGAAATCTAGCCAGTGGAAGCTGCAGTCTCTAAATGATTCGGCTGTAAATTGTATACCATCTCCTCCCCCGTGCTGGGCATTTTAATAAAAAACATACTTCAATAAGCTCAGAACTTGTCACCAGGCCAAAGTGTTTTTTTTTAAAAGAGAAGCCAAACAGGGCAAACGAGGCTATCAAGTATGAAAGGAAGAGCGCACCGTGACGGCCGAGAATTCCTGCTGAAAACCTCTCAAGATATTTCTATATTAGGAGGGCTCTGAGGCTGACAAACAAACCCAATAATAACAACAGTGTAGAAATCCTCATGTGAGTAACCTGGGAATGTTGCGTGGGAATTTTACTGGTACTGTCTGCATTGGTGCTGGATGGTGTTGGGATATCAGGGTGTGACTTCATTTGAGGGATGATATGTGAGCACGTAACCTGAGCCCAGGAGGGGGTTGGGGCCAGGTGAAACCTTTTCCCCGGGAAACTGGACAAAGGCTGGAGGAAGGGTTGGGGGGTGTGGCTGGGTGAGACGGCTGGAGGGGGTTTCAGTTTGGAGCTGGCTGGGGAAACAGAGGGAGGTGCAGTGAGGGGCTGGAAATGTATTCTGGAAACCAGAGACTAAGAGGGTGAAATCCTGCCCAAAATGTAGGGCGGGGGGGGGGGGGGGAGAGGAAGCAGTGGAGGCGGTGACTCTGCGTGCAGTACTGGAACCATCCTGCCATCTGCTGGCAGCACCGCATACATCTGATGGAGGGTAGGGGAATGGTAAGCTGGGGCACATGTGGCTCTGTGCTATGACCCCTAATTGTGTCCCTGAACATGGAATCACCCCACCCATTGCTGCTAATATGGATATCGGGGGGTGATGTGAGCCCTCGCTGCTCTTTTTCCTCCAGTGCACCTGTAGTGATTGGGCAAGGGCCCCATTGTTCCCTAGGACATACATAGTTTCAGGAGCCAGGAGAACGAAGTTCTCCAGCTAACCAAACTTCCCAATAGTGAACAGGCTAAACCAATGTAGTGTCACTGGTGTCATAACTCTCTTGGCTGTAAAACAGCATTACAGCGCATTGCATAGCTGTTCGTTAACAGGAAGGGAGAACCTCACCAATTCATCCCTTTGTCCAAGGTTAGAACCTGTGTGGCAATCAGTCGTATGGTGTATTACAGTAGCCAACCTTCATATTTTTCCATTGCCTTCTAATCAAAATAATATTACCATATGAGCCCTTAGGTATCACCTAGCTGAGTATTACAGGGGGTGGTTTAGGGATAATTGTGGTAATATAGACAAAAATAGCAAAGCCTTTAAGGGCGACCGTTGTGAATGTGTGTGACACTCCCACGTGGCACAGGCTCATGGGTAGAGTAGGTCCTCCCCAAACAAAGCTGAACGATAGGCTTTACGTATCTGAGGGTTGGCTGGGTTCGTCTGTACCCACAAAAACAGCGAGGAGTCCGGCTTATGCCCAGTTAAATCGGTTAGTCTTTAAGGTGCCCCCGAACTCCTCATTTTCATAAGTTTTAAAACACATTTTTAAAAATTGAGGGTTCTTACCCCTCCCCCGCATAGGTGCTAAAATTGCATCTAAGACATATCCGTACAAACAAGTACAGTAACTCCGCATGTTCCCTTGTTTCTGAGACAGCCAGTTAGAAGTGGATAGTGGCATTTGATCATTGGGGCACACCTACTTTACTCGCCTTATGTGAATTGACATCATGTGGTAGCTGGTGTAGAAAGGCAAGGAGCACACCTTAGCTGACTGCATTTACCTGCAGTAAGAATACAGCTGGGAGCTCAAGTCACAGCAATAAAGGGTTAACACGGAACAGTAAAGCTAACCATGTGTCTGCCTGGTAACCCCTCTCTAAGAAATGCAATCCTGAAACCCAGTTATAACAATGGGTGGGAGCTGGAACAGCGTTGCTTCCATCTACTCCTGCACCTTAATGACACTACACTTTCTAATGGGCCCTTGTGTTCTTCTTCAGGAGAGTCTCTTTTGTGGCACCAGGTAATTTCCTTCACTATGTCAGTCCCTTTCAGCCGACCTCGTCCCCAATAATTAAACTTTTCTATTTGAGCATCTACTAGACCTCATTTTCTGGGCACCCTTCTCGCCTGGCAGTGTTCGCGGGTCAGCTTGCCTTCTAATGTAAACTGGCAGAGCTCCATGAGTCCTGTGTATTCCAAATGAAGATCTTGCTCATTTTGCCACATTTCAAAATTAAACATTTTTCTCAGAAGCCATCCTGTAGGCCACGTCTACACAAGGAATTTAGTGTGGTATGGCTACACCTCGCAGGGGTGTGAAAAAGCCAGAGATTGGGCTATGCTGACTTAAGCCTGGGTGGAGACAGGTCAGTGGAAGATTTAGTCTATTGACCTAGCTACCCGCCCCTCACTCCCCACCAAAGAGATGGATTAATATGCCAAGGGGAGAACATGGCAACTGTGTTGCCGTAGCATTTTAAATGTAGACATACTCTATGTACACTAGACTGAAGATGGAATTCCATGACATTAAAAGGACACTGTCCACTAATTGTAGTTAATAGTTCCCTTTCTTTTTCATTTTGTCTTTTTACATTTCAGCAACCCCCCTCTCTCACTCTCCCAACGATTTAATCTTTTCCGCTTTGATTAAAATATACGATTATTGTCCCTGGAAATAACCCAAACCAGCTGTGTTTCCCTTTTACTTACAATTAGTGCCTCGTTGTATCAAAATGTCACTGTGCAGTAACAACATGCTTTGTTCATTGTTGTACTTCTTTCACCTGTATCAAGGTATACTCAGCTCCTTCGGGGACAGCAGGGAGTTGTGTATTCAGTGCAGATTGGTTGAAGAAACCATAACAGACCATCGCATACACTTCCAATGCTTCTGGCTTGCATAAACTTTGCCTCTCATGTAATTTAAAGAACATAAAAACAGCCAGACTGGGTCAGACCAAAGGTCCATCTAACCCAGTATCCTGTTTTCTGACAGTGGCCAATGCCAGGTGCCCCAGAGGGAATGAACAGAACAGGTAGTCATCTTGCAAGCTGCTCTGGAGCCTGGGAGTCCTACTGAAGTCACTAGGGCCCTGTATACCTTTCAGGGTCCAGCCCCAAGCAGCTGCAGACTGACACTGCATAACCTACGTTTGGAATGTGCCAGTGATTTCACTAGCAAATGAAAGCCCCAGCATTTAACAAAGAGCAATGATGAGAAACTAAGATGACACTCAGAATCAAGTAGCCTTCCACGTGGTGCAAAATGTAAAAGTGTTACACACACATTCCATCTGTATGAAACCACAAACATTTATTTCGTTGCTCCATCTATTTATAAAAACGTGACTCAAATCCATTTCCACTCTCTGATCCCACCATGCACTGCATTTGTGTGGCTATGGCTATAATCCGTTGATTTTCATTAGGCCCAACAAGCTCTTGAGCATCATTCTGATTAGCGTAGGTGAGTAATAGGGAGCGATGGCATACAATACACAATACTCTTCACAGCACTGATTCCAAATGTTTCCTGCCATTAGCTTTGAACTGATTCTCTGCAGGAGGATCTCTGCTTTCACATGTCCTTACTCTTCTTTGATATATAGCTACTTACAAGAAGAGGTATTATAGCATATCACTCCTTCAGCATAACCCCTCCCCCCGCACAATTAAAAATAAATAAAACCTAGGCTCACAGGAATAATATAACAATGGTGCAGTGGGTTATATGAATTATCAGTATGTTGCTCTCAAGGGCACAGGGTTACAGAACACCCTGAGTCATTTACCAGAAAATTAATCCAAACTGCATTGTCAATTTCTGTAACAGTCTCCAAAACTTTCCTCTCCACATTTGGATCTGAAAGGCCTGTTTTGAAAAGTTAGCCTTTTGGTACATTTGCACAGAATATATAATTTTTTCCCTAATACTACAAATTTAGACTTTTGGGTTATGGATTAGCTTATATTTCTCAACTATTTTGCACAAACAATACAAACTAAAAGTACTCAAAGTAGCAATGTACAAGTCACAAATTTGTGCCAAAATGTACTTAGATGAAATATGAAATATAATCATTAGAATTTCAGTATTAGATAGTTGATTTTATGCATTCTGACAAGCTCTAGTGACTCTTGGGAAAAGTTATTATTTCTGCTCCATCAAAGGCAATAGTAGGATAATCTGGTTCAGAGGGAGACCATTTTATTGCCAACTTGAAATGTTCCAGAAATGCATCACTATTTTTACTAGGCAAGAAGAAAAGTGTAGTACAACTTCAATAGTGATTTCTTTTAACTCTCAAGCATATTTCATCAACAAGATATACAGTACAGTTTCAGAAGAGCAAACATTTTAAAAGTAAGCAAACAACTTTTTTTTAACCAACATACACAATTTCTTGCTGTATTTATGTTGAACTGTCCATTTACCTTGGACAATTACGAAGTTAGTTTTTTTTCTTCAGTACAACATGGACACAGGACTAGTACAATCTGGGTTTTTAGTTGTTGTTTTATAAGTTATAAAGACAACTCTATAGTTTGAAATCCATGGTCCTGCCATCAGTCTTCCTTCATCATCTTGCATACCGCTTAATGTAATCTTCAACTTTATTCCGAAAGTCCTCCTAGAGAAAAGAAGAATCAGAATTACACCACATACATTTCAGAAAAACTCAGAGTTCTGGAGGGGTGAAATTTCCATGTTAAGTACTCAAGGAAGTTGGTCTGCAGTTCTCTCTCATAGAAACGTATGTCTTGCAAAAATGTGTCTATCGTAGCATCTTTGCACCGCTTTGAAAACCGGTGGAGACTCTGCATTTTTCACACTGCAGCAAAAGTGACTGGAAAAAATATGTAAATACGACACTTAGAATCCTTGAAGTAACACTTGACTATGGACACCTGTCAAGATCGGTACAGTTTGAACAGTTCTGACAGGATTCCCTTACCATCGGATGGGTTCCAACGATGAATGTGTCATCATGTATAATGTAGCCAGGGTCATATCATTTTAGAGGGAAAGAGTCCTTAATCAAATGGGGAATACACTATTAGCAGATTGCATGCCACATTACAACTTTCCCCTTTTTTCTATACAATTGCATAATCGCTTATTTACATGGTAGTTGTGATATCTTAACTGTCTAGACTAATTTATTACAACTCTGAACAAGTTTGCTATAGTGACTTTTAATTACAGAAAGATTATTAATATTACACTTAAGGACAAAAATGGACAATATCTAACAGACCCTAAAGGCAAGAATGAGAGATGGTGAGAATATATCATGGCCTTAAAAACCTCAACTAGAGAGCAAGCCTGCCAATAATGGATGAAGAAATCATGGTACCAATAAAAAGACTTCTGAATAGAAAAGCACTAGCTTATGATGTAATACCAACTTAACTGTTAAAAAGTATAAGGGGTTGAAGATCTGAAAGCTCTGTCAGAGGTGGTGAAGAATATGTCTGAGACAGGAGAATTACCAGAAGATTTTACCACCTCATTGCATATTCGGATCCCCCCCAAAAGAACAGTGCTATGGATTGTAAAAACTACAGAATAATGAGCCTAGTATAGCATGCCTCTAAGATAATCCTGCAAATTGTTCAAGACTGAATACAAGGAAAGACTAATAAGGAAATAAGCGGACAACAATACAGTTTCAAACATGGAAAGGGCATCACAATTATGAGCCTGAAGCTTATATCAGAAAGATCAATTGAAATGGGGAAAACAGTATACTTGTGTTTCATTGACTTCCAAAAAGCATTGCTCAAATATATTTCGATCTGTAGGGATTGAGGGATATGAACTCAGAGTAATAAAACAAATTATATTGGAATCAGACAGTGATTACAGTTGGTGACACAAATAAAATCTAACAGTAATCAAGAGAGAAGTGAAACATGGTTGTATGTCACTGACTATTCAACATTTATAGCAAGTGATTAAAATAACCGGAAAAAGTATTAAGATGAATAGAAAAATGAGTGAATGACATTCACTATGCAGATAAAACAATATTGTTGGCTGATTCAGGTGGTCTGATGAAGTTAGTGAAGATTACATATGAACACGGCAAAGAATATACCGTAGTCTAAAGTTGAATGTGGACAAGACAAATAAGGGTGCCCTGTGACTATTTTTGCTACAGTGATAAACAGTCTGAGATTTCCTGATTGGCTTTGTTCTTTGTAGGTAAAAAGCCAATGCTCACCAAACACTGAGGGAGTGGTCTTCGTTCCTCTGAGGAAGTGTGCAGTGTTGGGAAGAACACAGGTAAATGAATGAATTGGTTAAAGTGAAATGCTGCAACTACATTAGGGGTGAATTTGGGGTGTAGATGTAAAGACACTATATCCTTATGGAATATAGTGTATGCAGGATCTGCCATCATTGCTCCAAGATTGCCAGTTCTTCTCGCTGAAGTGATGGTTACAAGGAAAGCGACCTTCAAGGAAAGGAGGGACATGGAGCAAGTAGCTAAAGGCTCAAAAACGAGTGCCTTATGAGTACTGAGAGAACAAGATTCAGGTTCCACTGGGCAGGTAGGCTTCTGAGTAGGTGGGAAGGTTCTTATTAGGCCTTTCCAGAATCTATTGGTCAGTGTATGTGCAAAGACTGAGTAGCCCTGAGAAGGTGGATGGTATGTGCTGACTGATGCCAAGTACACTCGCAAGGAGCTGATGGACAAACCTGATGTCTTCAAAGATAGGCTATAGTCCAAGATGAGAGGAATATTTGTAGTCTCTGGGCGAGTGCCTCTTTGTTGTGCCCAAGAAGAGAAGTGCTTCCATTTAGCTAGATAATATTTTCTAGTACAGTCCTTTCTACTATTATAGAGCAGTGGCACTCAATCTTTCCAGACTACTGTACCCCTTTCAGGAGTCTGACTGGTCTTGAAAACCCTCAAGTTTTACGTCACTTGAAAACTACTTGCTTACAAAATCAGACATAAAATTACAAAAACATCACAGCACACTATTACTGAAAAATTGCTTACTTTCTAATTTTTACCATATAATTATAAATCAATTAGAATATAAATATTGTACTTACATTTCAGTGTATAGTATATAGAGCAGTATAAACAAGTCCTTGTCTGTATGAATTTTTAGTTTGTACTGACTTCCCTTGTGCTTTTTATGTAGCCTGTTATAAACTAGGCAAATATCTAGATGAGTTGATGTACCCCTGTAAGACCTTTGCGTATCCCCAGGGGCACATGTACCCCTGCTTGAGAACCACTGTTCTAGAGGATGTCTCATATGGCTGTGGAGCATGAATGTTCTAAGGAGGATGCCCATCCAAATACCAAGCTGTGAGGTGGCACAGACAGATGGGGGTGCTTGATCTTGCCATTCCACTGGGTCGGGAAGCTTGGGGAATGTTGGGAGGGTGATTGGTGGTTGGGATGACATGCATCTGGTTGGAAAACCAGAACTGTCTGGGTCAGAAGGGGGCAATCAAGATTTTGTGTAGAACTCATGGCAGCAGCAGAAGTCATAGTTGAACTGGTCTGACCAAGGAAAAAGCAGTGCATCACTCTGGGAGTGGTGATGTAGACTCCTCTGGAGTAATAGGTAGTGATTTTTTGTTTGACATTATAAGCACATGGTGAGTATAGATGAAAGGAAGAAAGGATTCGCATGCCTTCCATACTGCTTGCAACTCCAGAATAATGATGTGCACACTGGATCCTTGAGATGTTCAGGCACCTTATGCTGTGTGGCTGTTCGTGTGGGATGCATCTGTAATAATGGTCCTAGTCTGTTGATGCAGGGAGAAAGGGGACGCCCACACATACCTGATGAGTATGTGCCCACCAGAACAGGGAAGACAAGACAGTACCCCGACCTAAACTGTTACCATGAGGTTCATGGAATAACAGCTCTGGCAGTATACTGACTGCAGCCAAGCTTGAAGGCAACGAAGGTGGAGCCTTGTGAACAGGGTGACATAGGTGCATGGGGCCATATGACCTGAGAGAGAGAGAGAGAGAGAGACATGCTTATCCGGTACTTGAGGGTTGCTTGTGACATGAGCTACGATATTGTTCAGGCTCTGGAACTTGTCCTTGGGGAGATACACTCTTGCGGTGATAGAGTTTAAGGTTGCTCCAATGAAGACCAGAGCTTGTAGGGGGATGAAAACAGATTTTTCAATGTTTACGGTGACTCCCAGTGAAGAGAGTTAGTGTAGTAACATCATGGAAGTTGAGACACAGGCTTCTCGGCGAGGCTTGGCAAGAAGCAACCATCCGTCAAGGTAGGGAAAGACAATGAGACCACAAAATCTGATGTGGAGCACTACTACTGAGAATATCTTGGTAAAAAGTAACAGAGGGTCCTGTGGCACCTTTAAGACTAACAGAAGTATAGGGAGCATAAGCTTTCGTGGGTAAGAACCTCACTTCTTCAGATGCAAGTAATGGAAATCTCCAGAGGCAGGTATAAATCAGTATGGAGATAACGAGGTTAGTTCAATCAGGGAGGGCGAGGTGCTCTGCTAGCAGTTGAGGTGTGAACACCAAGGGAGGAGAAACTGCTTCTGTAGTTGGATAGCCATTCACAGTCTTTGTTTAATCCTGATCTGATGGTGTCAAATTTGCAAATGAACTGGAGCTCAGTAGTTTCTCTTTGGAGTCTGGTCCTGAAGTTCTTTTGCTGTAAGATGGCTACCTTTACATCTGCTATTGTGTGGCCAGGGAGGTTGAAGTGTTGTGTTCTCCTACAGGTTTTTGTATATTGCCGTTCCTGATATCTGACTTGTGTCCATTTATCCTCTTGCGTAATGACTGTCCAGTTTGGCCAATGTACATAGCAGAGGGGCATTGCTGGCACATGATGGCATATATAACATTGGTGGACATGCAGGTGAATGAGCTGGTGATGTTGTAGCTGATCTGGTTAGGTCCTGTGATGGTGTTGCTGGTGTAGATATGTGGGCAGACTTGGCATTGAGGTTTGTTGCATAGGTTGGTTCCTGAGTTAGAGTTGTTATGGTGCGGTGCGTGGTTGCTGGTGAGAATATGCTTAAGGTTGGCGGGTTGTCTGTGGGCGAGGACTGGCCTGCCTCCCAAGGCCTGTGAAAGTGAGGGATCATTGTCCAGGATGGGTTGTAGATCACTGATGATGCGTTGGAGAGGTTTAAGCTGAGGATTGTAGGTGATGGCCAGTGGAGTTCTGTTGGTTTCTTTTTTGGGCCTTTCTTGTAGCAGGAGGCTTCTGGGTACACGCCTGGCTCTGTTGATTTGTTTCTTTATTTCCTTGTGTGGGTATCATAGTTTTGAGAATGCTTGGTGAAGATCTTGTAGGTGTTGGTCTCTGTCTGAGGAGTTGGAGCAGATGCGATTGTACCTCAGTGCTTGGCTGTAGATGATGGATCGTGTGGTGTGACCGGGGTGGAAGCTGGAGGCATGAAGGTAGGCGTAGCAGTCGGTGGGTTTTCGGTATAGGGTGGTGTTAATGTGGCCATCGCTTATTTGTACGGTGGTGTCTAGGAAGTGGACCTCCCGTGTAGATTGGTCCAGGCTGAGGTTGATGGTGGGGTGGAAGCTGTTGAAAGCATGGTGGAATTCTTCCAGGGTCTCCTTCCCATGGGTCCAGATGATGAAGATGTCATCAGTATAGCATAGGTAGAGAAGGGGCATGAGTGGACGAGAGCTGAGGAAGCGTTGTTCCAGGTCAGCCATAAAAATGTTGGCATATTGTAGGGCCATGCGGGTGCCCATAGCGGTGCCACTGGTCTGGAGGTATATATTGTCACCAAATTTCACATAATTGTGCGTGAGGATAAAGTCACAGAGCTCAGCAATAAGTTGTGCTGGGTCATCATCAGGGATACTGTTCCTGACAGCTTGTATTCCATCTGTATGTGGGATGTTTGTGTAGAGAGCCTCTACATCCATGGTGTTTTCTGGGAGGTCACCAATGCATTGTAGTTTTCTCAGGAAATCTGTGGTGTCACGGAGATAGCTGGGAGTGCTGGTGGCGTAGGGTCTGAGTAGGGAGTCCACATATCCAGACAGTCCTTCAGTGAGAGTGCCAATGCCTGAGATGATGGGGCGTCCAGGATTTCCAGGTTTGTGGATCTTAGGTAGTAGATAGAATAACCCTGGTTGGGGCTCAACTGCTAGCAGAGCACCTCACCCTCCCTGATTGAACTAACCTCGTTATCTCCACACTGATTTATACCTGCCTCTGGAGATTTCCATTACTTGCATCTGAAGAAGTGAGGTTCTTACCCACGAAAGCTTATGCTCCCAGTACTTCTGTTAGTCTTAAAGGTGCCACAGGACCCTCTGTTACTTTTTACAGATTCAGACTAACATGACTACCCCTCTGATATCTTGGTAACGACTCTGAGGAGGTCGCTATTCGAAGGGGGATTACTCTGTACTGAAAATGGTCAAAGACTACTATGAATCTGAGACCGTGTCTGTTGATGGGATGAATCTCTACGTGAAAGTAGGCATCCTTCATATCAAGAGCTGTGATCCACATCCCTTTTCTAAAAATGGAAGTATTGTTGCCAACGTGACCATGCAAATCTGAGTTTGTGAATGAAGAGGTTGAGATGATGGAGATCGAGAACTAGTCTCCAACTACCCTTCTTTTTGGGTATCAGGAAGTCAGTCAAATAAAACTCTCTCCCTTGGTATTGAGAAGGGACATGTTCTATTGCTCCTCACTGCAGTAAGGTATTCATCTCTTGTTTGAGAATACTCTCATGAGTGTGGCCCCCAAAAGGGAGTGGGGAGGATTTTTGTGTGTGTGGAGAAGGTAGGGATGCAAACTATCATATAGCCAGAGTGGATGATGTTCAGCACCAACTGTCTGTGTTGGAAAAAGAGCGCTAGATGACCCCCAAATGGCGTGGGGATTGGGAGATGTTGGGCATAGTGTTTTGAGGTTCTCGAGCTCCCATCAAAAATAACATTGAGCCGGGGGTTGAGATGCTGAGTCTGTTGCAGGGGGTGTAGGGAAGTGGGACTTTTGAACCCTCTGTCTCTTACATGGTGGTTCACAGGACCTCTGATAGAAAAACTGCTGAGCCACATATGTAGATTTGACTGATGTGCGATGAAACTTCCTCTTAGGGGGAGGTATGTATATCCCCAGTGAATGGAGGGTAGCCTTGGAATCCTTCAGGGTATGGAGGGACTTGTCCATCTTCTGGTTGAAGAGGTGTGACTCATCAAAGGGCATGTCCCCGATGGCATTCTGGACCTCCCTAGGGAACCCTGATGCATGGTGCCATGACTCTCTGTGCATGATGATGGGAGTAGCCATAGCTGTAGAGGAGGTATCAGCAGCATTGACTGCAGATTGGAGGATGGCCCTAGCTATCACTCTGCACTGTTCCATTGCGGACGCCTGTCAGTAAATGCTGCAAACTGGGTATAGTTCAGGAAACAGTATTCAGCCAGTAGCACCAGGTAATTGACTATCCTGAACTGGAGGCTGGATGATGAGAAGACCTTTCTTCCCAGCTGATCCAGGCTTTTGCCCTCTTTGTCAGCAGGAGTAGATTGGAGATGTTGCTGTCTAGCCCCTTCAGAAGCAGCATGGACCACCAGCGAATTGGGAGGGGGTGAGAACAAAAATTCCACACCCTTGGCCAGCACATAATAATGCTTCTCTGCCCTTTTGGGAGTAGGAGCACAGGTGGCAGGGGTGTGCCAAACTGTCCTAGCTGGCTGCAGTATGGCTTCATTAACTATTCTGTTGGGTCCGGAAGTATGCAGGATGTCTAGGAGTTTGTGCTGGGAGTCTTGGATCTCTTTGAGAGAAATCAGCAGCTCTCCAGCAACTCTGCAGAGAAGTCCCCGGAACTGCCTGAAATAATTCAGGGGGTGGGGATTTAGAAGTCACTGCTTCGTCTAGGGATGATGGTGATGATGGAAGCGCCAGAACCTTAGAGTAATGTTCCTCCTCCTCTGCCAGATCTGACCATCCCCTTAGCAGGGAAGCAAGGGGTGGCTCATTGGCAGGTTGGATTGACCCTGCAGGGGATACTGGTTCCTAGTCCCCCAATATGGCTAGTAGAAGGGGTTGATAGCTGATTGTGGGGGACCCCATGGCATGGGGTACAAGTGGCTCTGAGTTAGATGAGGTAGAGGTTGGTTCCAAACTGGTATGGGCCTTTTTGATGGTGGAGGATATGTAGGGCAAAGGAAGATTATGAGGATGATTCTGGTTCAGACTGATGTACAGAGGGGGTTCCATGGCCTGGGTCTGATTGGGGTCTCATGGCCTTCTCCACAAGGTTTTTGTGGAGATGAAGTTCCCGCCCTTGTCAGGTACAGCTGGGGAACAATCGGCAGATACTGGAGCTCACCATGATGTGAGCTTTCCCAAGGCAGTATAGGCAGCACTGGTGGTCGTCATTGACCAAGAAGGATTGCAAGCAGGACGCACAGAGTGTGAACCCCAAAGTCTTGGGCATAGTCTGGTACCCGAATGGAATACCGGGCGGGAAGAGCGAGGAGCTTCCCAAGAGACTAATGTAATGCTAAACCGTAAAAGCTATTAAAAACGTTCAACTATTTACAAACTAGATTCTTATTTTGTAGAACGAAGCTGAAGTTGCAAACACGTAAGGGTCTAAACCAGACCATGCAGTGGTGGGAAGGAACTGGAGAGGCAGCAGATTCACCCCGCCCTTTATCCCTTCGGTGGGCAGCACGAGGTGAGCCAGGGTGCATGTGCAGACCAATGGACACTGCTTTCAAATGCTCTGGCTCCGGGTGTATGCGCCCCATCAGTGGAATGAAATAGGGACCCATCACTCGAAGCAGCAGCTAGGTTTCCAAAAAGATAAAATCAGATAACACAGATTACAAGCACTCATCATTAGAAGTCATGTCTGACTAGCCTCAGGAGCCGAGAGCCTCACTGCACATAAATGACAGAGGGATTGCATGTCTCTTATTTGCAGCTTGACTCTTGAGGACTATGCAGTCCTCTTCCCTCTCACAGGAAAGAACTGATGAGTTTAACAGAATACTGCATTCAACTAACCTATTCCTTCTACAACTCTGATTTTAAGACGTCATCGCCTAACCCTATTAAAATTAGAGCTGGCAGAAACTTGGGATTTCCAGTTCACGAGAAGTTATGGCATTTCAAAATTTGGTTTCGTTCCAAATTGGAATGAAACCAAATTTGTCAAAATTTCTTGTGAATCAGAAAGCTTAAAAATCAAAAGGTATTTTAGAAACAGACACAAGGTGTTTCCCCAGAGAGACAGCTGCTGACTGAAATGGACATTCCTGTCAGTTTCACAGCTGCTAGTGTTTCTGTGAAAGTCTGTCAAACCCAATTCTCTTTCATAAAATAAAAATTGGATTCAATGAACTGGCATTTTCCAACAAAACTGTTTCATTGGAAAATATCTGACAAGCTCTAATTAAAATACAGTTTTCCCAGCTCTTCAGTAAGGAATGTTAGACCTCACCTCCCCATTGTTCAAAAATAGATTAATCATTGGATAATTCAAGACTGTTCACAGCATTGTAGCTAGCCTGCTTAGACGAGTCAAAGAAAAGTCCCTTCATATCAGGGCATTTAACTAGAGAATTCACCCATTCCCTTGCTGAATCAGATTAATTCTAGCCAGGTTTATTCTCTTAAGAAATAAAAATAAAGAAAAGAAAGATATTGGAAGGATATGAAGTCATATAAAGTGAATGTGTAGTGCTATTGAAAAGAAAGAATTGACAGTTCTGGAGAGGTTCTATTCACAAACCAATTACAGCCCAAACAGCAGCAGTGTCCTGCCAGTGGGCCTCAAGTCTACCAGTCAAATTCTTTGCCATGTGGGCTAAACATGCCAACAAAGTCTCAGTTAATGCTAACTGGCTTGCTTTTTATTTTAGAACTTAAGGGTTTTAACAAACAATGGTTTCAAAAACACTGTTTCCACGTTAAAACTACCTCACAAATACATGAAATATTTTGTGACAATGCAAATCTAGTTGTCAGTATGGTTCCCAGATTGGAAATTGTTTGGGACTAGGATAGCACCTTTCCTGATGTAGCTTGGTGCTTTTTGAATATTGAACAAAAATTAAAATAACCTTCCGCATTTGTACACTGTATCAAGGATGCTATGAGCTACCCGCAGTACAAATAAATATTACTAATCATAAAGCACCTCTCTTCAGCAGTCACTAAGGCACTGCAAATCATCTTCACAGGCTGTTCTTGTGTAATAATAATGAAATTACATCAATCCACTCCCTCAGAACATTGAATCAGATACTTGATGTATTACAGGACTCCCGGGCTCATTGCCCTGTTCACTGAACAGTACTGAGCTAACCACGAGGTGGTAATCATGAAGAAATGAAAGGTCAATCTCTAGGAAAGTGAAAGGTCATTTTAATTTTTTGGGGTCAATATTGTAAAAGAATCGAGGGTTTTTTTTGTTTGCAACTATCTAGAGTAAAAGCACTATCAGCTTCAAGCCCTAAGTCAATGGAAACTGCTCATAATACAAATGGCTTTGCAGTCCACACGTAAATAAAGTAAGCATGGGGTTATTACATCTCACCTCGTCAGTCTGAGAAATCACTTTAACAAACAGTGAGAGGCAAACAAAGTTAAGAGGCAAGATTAAGGAAGATGCATATAAACTAAAATATAAACCATTACAAATGACTGCATATTCATTACTGAAAAGAATTAGAGAGGTGGTAAAGTACAAGATGTTGAAAACCATAGTTTTTCACCAATGAATCCAAAGTGTTATATCAGAACACAAGCGCTCTGCATTAATCGAAGGCAGAGACAGTCTCTATATAGCAAAGATGCTCTAGAAAGGCAGTCTGTCACTTCTGCTTACCTTCCTGATCAAGGAAATGACAGCATTGGCCAGAGTATATTAAGCAGATTGTGTTTCATGTGAATCTGGTTACTGAACAGAAGGTTCTCATTACGCAACTGCAAGACTCTAATTTTAGGCACACCATATGGTTTAAAAGTTTCTTATTAACATTGTATATTTGTCTATGTTCACATCTGTTTATATGCAGCACTGAACAATCAGAAGCAGTAATAATAATCAAAGTCGTACACGTTTTGCATTATAAACTGGTTAATATGAAACCTCAATATGAATATTGCAAAAACTTAAGAATTCATTAGAAAGAGTGAAAACTGTGAAACATGTCCAGAATATCTGATATGGAATAATATTCCACAATATTATCTATTTAAAACTGTGTAACTGTTGTAGATAAATCTCTGATAATTTTCATATGACTTTACATTGTGCCTCTTCATATAACCTTGTGGTGGGTCTACCCACGTGTGACCTCTGTTTTCATGATACTTTGTATCAAAGCCTCATTTAGAAACTTTGCATTGCCCTTGGTATAATATTATAGCCCCTAAGGATAGAACTTTCTGTTTGCTAGCAGTAGAACAAGAGCTCTCCCTCCCACCCCTTAATCAATTGCCCTGTTGAATGAATGAGGTGTGAATGAGCAAAGCATGGAAGGCAGCACCTCCAGACAGCCTCAACTGTTGGAGAGGGGCTGGGAGCCAGACCCAAGGACAATAAAACGTGTCAAGTGGGCTCATTAAAGACAAGCAGACATACTGACGGGCCTCAGGGGTTAGAAGCAAGCACCTTCTTTTGGAAACACCCTCTTTGCAGCATTGGGACAACACTCAAAAGAAAGCAGCACAAAGGACCAATGGACACAGACACAGAGTTTGAATCTGGTCTAGATTTGCACAAGAGGAAAGCTGCTATAAAAGTGAGGTGTCTTGCAGAGGACCCCGGGTCTCGTCTTGTCAACATGGGAGCATCGATCCGGATCGGCAGAAGCCCGGCTCCACCCCCTCCCCCATCTAACTCACCTGGCCAGTGAAGTTAAGGGAGCAACTAATTGGTAACAACAAGACGGAGTGTGTTTGTGTGTGTGTGTGAGTGTAAGTGTAATATATTATATGCATATAATACAGTGTTAACAAATACATGTATTACTAATAAATGTGGCGTTTTGTCTTATTCCCCCTGAAAAGATCCTGTGCAGTACTTTAAGTACAACACTGTATGGGCACTTAAGATAAATACACATGGAATATACTAAATGATAGGTTTTTCCGTATTTATTGGTGGTTTTACTGCCTTTAAATTTAGTTGGTCTTGTTTAATTTTTAGCATGCAGTACTCTTGCAAGTGCAAATTTATCTGAAAGACAAGGTGGGTAAGGTAATATCTTTCATTGGACCAACTTCTGTTGGTGAGAGACAGAAGCTTTCGAGCAAAATAGAGCTCTTCTTCAGGTCTGCAAAAGGTACTCCGAGCATCACCGCTAAATGCAGGATGCAACACTTTTAAAAGATGAGCCTGGGAGCTTAAACTCATAACTTTGCTAGACACTAAAAATCACGGGCTTATTTATCCAGAGACACTGGATTTATGGCTTATTACAACAATCTGTAACCCACTAACCCCCCTTTTTGTCCTAGGACTGCAGAAGTGTTAACAGGCTACCCTACCTTGAATGGTTCCCTGGAATGTGTGTTAGCTACTTATGCTAAACACTCTGTTCCACCTTGCATTTAGCTGTGACTGGCTAGGCCCTCCTCCCCAGCCCCAGAAGGGTGGACAGGTGGCAAGGGTCCTCCCACCCCCAACCCCGGAGCACCAGGTGGTGTGCCCCCCTCCCTAGTCCAGGAGCGCTGGGCAGAGTGCCTGGTCGCAGGTCAGCCCCCATTAACCCCAGCCTATGGCCCTGGCCACAGGGGAAGAGCACCCGCAGCGCAGCTCCGGGAAGCAGGATGGAGTCTGGGGGTGGACAGGGCCACACAAGACGGCCTTTGATACCGGACACCCATGGTTCTATGTAATGCGTCAACCATATTAACAGAAAATTGAACAAACTGAACTCAGTGCTTCTAAGTAAATGATTGCACAGGTAAAAAAAAAAAAAAAAAAAAAAAAAAAAAAAAAAAGTCCAATGTTACACCAATACCCGCATCTCAGTTGATGCACATATGTCAGCAGCAAGATATGCCGAAATTGAACTGAGCTTAAAAAAATATGGCCTAAGATATACAGCTACTGCCTGTACATATTTGTGGCCAGTCGTATACATTTTCCATAGAGCATATCAATAAAATGAGAATTTAACAGAATGGAAGACTATTACCTACAGATTAGAAATAAGGCTACGGTTTTGTCATGGATTTTTTAGTAAAAGTCATGGACAGGTCACAGGCAATGAATAAAAATTCACAGAAGCCTGTGACCTGTCCCTGACTTTTACTAAAACCATCCCTGTCAAAATGGGGAGAGAGGAGGGTCCAGCACCCTGTCCCACTGCAGCCCTCCCCCCCCGCCCAATGGCTGGGAGGGACCTCTGACCCAGGCTGGGATCTGCGGGGTCCCCCGCTGCGGCGCTCAATTTCACCGAGGTCTCTGGAAGTCACGGATTCCACGACTTCCCCGACCACCGTGACGTACTTGTCGCCTTAATTATAAATCTTGGAGGAATGAGGAGGAAGGAATATACTGAAAAATACAGAAATGAAGTGAAAAGTTCCAGATGGAATTTAATTCCAATATATTTCTACAAACGCTTCAATACTAGGAAATGCTACTGTGATCCAGGTTTTTGTATGAGTGCGAACAGAAGGTACTCTGAATCCGTGGCTATAAAATGATTAGAAATTAACATTTTTTTTGGAGTATTTTACTATGGCAAGGAGTTCTCTATTGATAAGCACTTAATTAAAAATAAAACCCACCACCAAACATGGCACCCCAAGCAGAAACAGCATGACAATCAATCAGAGACTACCTAATTGTTTGCCAAGCCCTCCTCACTTACAGCCATTAACCATTTGCCCTTTCTTGCAGTCTACATTCAATTTTTGCATTTGTACAAACATGCTAAAGAATTTGCTATTGGAACAATCTATGTGTGCATAGTTGCTCTTTTGGATTTGCCACTGTTTAGACTGAGGAATATATAACATGTTTTCCAGTTTGTAAGTGTGAAGAATTAAAACAGCAGTGGACCTTTCATTAAATGCACAATATTACACAAAGTAGTAGAACAGGCATCATCTCTTGCCACAACCATCTGCATGCCCCTCTATGTACTCATCTGAACATTGTTAAATCTTCCAACATTACATTTCAGTAAAATCCACAATTAAAATTTAATAGATAAATCAGGGAAAGTATTTGTTAAAAGCTCATAGACTATAGAAATGGCCAAAACCATTTTTGGGGGAAAAACATGTTAAAAAGAGAAAACTACAAAAGTCAACAACAACAAGATTTTAATAATATAATAAATATTTATGGTCAAGTTGCATTTTCTGATAATGAAATAGATGTCATCAGAATCTTTATTACAGAAGATGCAGCTAAACTAAATAATTAAGGGTCCTTTGGAATTATGCACGTTAACCAAGAGAAAATCAGACATCCTAAACAACTCAGTTCTAATAAAGTTTTAAAGGTGGCGATAACTAGTAGGCAATTGTTTCCAGCTGACTTATGAAATATTACTTTTAAAGAAAAATCTTTCCTCTGTTTTGTTTCATATAAAAAAAAGTAAATGTCAAAACTGCATATACACAAACACAAAGATCTGAATGAATACTTTGAAATAACACAAAAATATCCGAAGTGTAAGGTATTTTTCCAATTCAGATTTCTTCCTGGTCATTGTCTCTCTCACCCTATGTATCTGTTTTTGTATGACACTTCATTTAAGAATCTCAAAGCGTTGACATTAAATTTTAATTGTACGAAGAGTGATGTTCTGTGGCAGCAATGAAGGAATGATTTATAGATTTCCCCTAGAAACTTTTAGTACATTTGCAAGGTGTACAAAATCACAGTGCCAATTTTAATAGCCCATGTACTGAACGTGAAGATCGATGTAGTGAAGGGTCTTCTCTGCATTGCCCCCACTACGCCAAGGGCCTCAATGTGAAGTTCCTTGATTCTCCAGAAGCCGTGGATCTACAGCAGTTGTGCCGCATTAGGGCCGTCCATTCCTGCAGAAAGCTAATGGATGGTGTCAGCTACTGAAGTTCTGAGCCAATGTTTCATTTGATCTATCTGCTGACTCAGGCTAGGAGCGCTTTGGTGGTATAGCTGTGCCCGTAAAGCACTCCAAGCATGCATGCAGTTATAATGGCAAAGCCGTGCTTTGGTTGGTATAGCTCACTGCATCCCCCGCCCCCCAAGGGAAATCAGTTATACTGGACCCACACTAGTAGCTTTTGCTGACATAGCTATGATGAGTCAGGGATCACACCTCTTCACATCCCTGACTGACCCAGCTGCGCTGCCAGATGTTTTTACTGCAGCATTGCACTGTGTCACTTTCAATGACATCTCTGCAACCATAAGGGCTGCAAACTAAGGCCAACTTTTTCAATATGGATGCCTAAATTATGATCTTAAATCTCAATTTAAGCACCTAGATTAGAAGTGGCTTGATTTTAAGAACATCTGAGCATATGCAGCTACGATTGGCTTCAATGGATCAATAGCTGTACATCTGAATCCATTTGTATAGAAGTGGTAGTACTTTGTATCATCATGAACCGGTTCAATCTGGCCTGATAGCATTACCGATACTCAAGACTGGATAAGCAGAATTGGCTGCAGTTATGTTATCATAAAATTGAAATTATGCTGGGCTGTTCAAGTCAGCACATGTGGGCAGAATGCCATTTCCCTCACGACGTGTGACGTTTCGTTGTTTTTCTCCTGGTGATGTGGAAACTATAATACATTCCTTTGTGAAACTGAGATTCAACTGCTGCAAAGCTCTTTAGAAAAATCTATCCAGAGCTGGTAGCCTAAAGTTTTTGGCACAAAATATCTTTGGAAGTTTTAAAGAAATCTGAAGAATGTATTGATGTATATATAGAGAGAACTGGTTTGCATGAGGCATGTAGGATATTTTGCAGATCAGACACTATTTAAATAAGTTACATTATAAAGATCTGTCAGTCATTTCAGTAGTTACATGTTTTATTTATAAAATTATTTGATTCATCCTTGTGATCCTAAAATTCATATTCATGTGTCAAAGAATGAAGATCCGTTGCCTTAGAAATTCCTCCACAGAAGAGAAACATTTATCATTTGCATCAACATTACAAATAATTTTGCATTCCAATAGTTGTGTCCAATGGTAATGAAAACACCACGAGTGTCTGATATTCAGATGAATTAGAAGATTCTACAACTAACCTAACTTGGCATCAGTTACTGGAAAATCATTTTAGACTCTCTTCTCACCAAATGATTTCTGTATGTTTGGGTAGAAAAGCCTTAAACAAAAATAAAACAAAACCACAACCAGCCTGCTGAAGAACCCAAATCTGACTGACGTAGTAATGGTGCTCAGACAGTATTTAGAATGGATGCTTTGGCAACTCGCATCTTGACCTAGACAGTGTGATTGTGCCCCAGTCTATTCAGTGACTATAGAACACAATGACGATCTAACAGAACTGCACATTGAGAGAACACTGATCTCTGACACAGAGAAGAGCTCTAATGGGGAAGCTAACAACCCCATAACGTCTCATCTATACAGAAACAATTGCTTATTGTTGTCTGTTGATGCTTTCATAACCACCATTCACAAATTAGAGAATAACAGGCAGACAGATCATCTGTCACATGTGTCAACCTACTCTGACCACACAATGACCATAGTAGGAAACCAGCTACCTCTCTTGCCAGCTGCTGTGTATTATGGTGGCATTTTAAGCTGTTTGAGCAACGTCCTGAGCATCCTGATGAGGGTAGGAAACAGGAAGTTCTTATTGAAGTTGTTATCTTCAGATCTCTCTTATACAATCGAAGGGGTTACCTGTGCCGACTGAACGCAAGCAAAGTGTGTACAGCCCATCCTTCACTACTCAAGTTCATACTCCTTTGACTTGCAGCCCCCTTCTCAGGGAAGAAGCACAACTTGTGCTGAACTTTTTTTTGGGAGTCCCTTTTGTGAATTACTTTCTTTCTCACTGTTTGCTATGGGTTCGTAATAAAAGTGTGCCCAAATATTTTTCTGAGATCTGTTTGATGCACTGAGTGGTTGAGTCCTTAGCGAACATTTTAATCTGTTTTACTGACAGACAACTTTCCCATGTCTTCCTTTTCTCCAATACTCAGATATTCTTTTCTGGCACATAAGTATCAACACATGTAATTGAGTTCAAAGCTGCAAGTGGTGCCAATCTGCCCAGTGCGCACACAGAGGAGAGAATACCTGAAGTGATGTCACTTGGACTACTATGCAGAGTTGTCTAGCTAAACCCTACTGTGTGTGAACCAGGCCTTAGAGTCAAGACAACCATGAACCAGTATGGATGCAACATGTATGACATCTGCTAATGCATAGAAATTACTTAGTTTCCAAAACTAAATGTATTTGTCTAAACGCAAAATAAGAGTTTCAATTTATACAAAGATCTGTCTCCTTTGGATTTTCAATTGTTATCTGGACAAAGCTCACATCTGCAAAGCTTTAAATCAACTTTACTGAATTAGAAAAGTAAAGATCCATCCATAGTTACAATGTTTATGAAAGATGGGCAATAGTTCCTATAAATACTCCTAGCATTATGAAAATAATCTCTTTCTTATGTATACCCACTAGTAGAGTTAGCAGATATGCTGCTATTCATTCAAATATCTTGTTTACTGCACTTTAAGCTCATTAGGAGAGGGCTAAGTGTACAGCATGCATGTACAGCACCAAAAATGGGAAGAGTTAGAAAAAACCATAAGGATATACAAAATAACTAGTTCATTAAACTGGGAGGTTTATCAGTCAAAACCCAAATACTTATTTTCATTTGCAGTTGCTAAAATTCCTATGGAAAAACACCATGCACAGTAGGTAATTCTACAGAGGAAAAGAAGGACCTATTGTAATAAATATTATTGGGATAAACTAATGCAACATGACTGTCAGGGTGAATTTTTACTGAAAGAAGTCTTTGAACTGAAATAACGCCTTTGCCCTCAATATGACAGTTTAAACTGTAATCAAAGGATGATACAAAATACTGCAATTGAACATACATAATGTCTGAAAACCTTTAAAATCAAGTTCACTTCTACCACGTGAAGGTTTGAAGCATTAAAGCAAGTCTTTAAACTAATAGACCAAACTCTTTTGTTGTAGAGTTGATGATTAAAAAAACGGAGTTTTAAAATCTAATACAATCATTTTATAGTGTGTAGTAATTCCAGCGCCAAAAGACCTATAATCAGAAACAAAGGCTCTGAATATGAAATCGAATCTTGGACATATGAAAATATCTGAAGACTCTACTTCTATATCCTCAGTTAGTTCCAATATAAGGCCTCTCATAGTTTGGCATTCCCTCCCTTGCCCTTCTAGTCTCCTCCAGAAATGTCTCATCAGAGAATAATGCTGACGGGTTAGCATATAGTAAATATAAAAGTAAAGACACCACTGTCTGTCAACTGTGGTTATTTGGCTTTTGTACTGGGGAAAAGCCCAAAACATTAAAAACACAAAACTCTTTTGGAGGTTCTGGTTTGTTTATCATTTGCCTGTGGATTCTTTCAGGTGGTGTGTAACTGTGACTCCACATGCTACCACTGTAGCATGAAGCCCAGACTTTAAGCCACTGGGATAGTGCCAAATTCCACATTTCCTGTGGCGGTTGAATAGGACAAGTGGGAAAGTCTACACGATCCAAAACTGTCACTAGTATTCTTGGACTTACTGAAAAATTCAAAAATACTAGGTTGGTTGGATACAGGCAGTGGGTTCATATGAACACAATAAAATGCAGGTTTCAATTCCCCAGATGCCATCGCTGGTTGATTTTAATTACAAGAGGTCCTCATCCTCACAAAATCTTAAAGAGTCACTTTTAAAAGAAAAAGGGAAATAACTCCATTCATTTTGCCACAGTATATGCATGTTTCAGGGCAGCTTGATAAAGAGGGTAAAAAATCCAAGGGCCTGCTGAAATACAGGCCTTTAAGGAGGAATTTTCACATGCCCGGACATTTTTTCAAATAATATGCTTCAGCAGCTATTATTGCAGATACTGTGAAAGGCCGCCAACACCTTTCCCCAAACTCGTCTCCTTTTTCCTGGGTCCTCTAGTAAAGCCATAACCTTGTGTTTGTGCCAATTTTTTTCCATGGAATCATTGTGATGTCAGAAATTCGGCATTATAATTGCAAGATCACGTAGAAGTGTAAAATGGACAGTGGGGGGGGGGGAGAAAATCCTGTTTACTATCTTCAAAAACTAGCATACGTAGCAGAACATTATTTTTTAAAAGTGAAACCCTAAAGAGGGAACAAAGGTGATAATTTAAGACAATGTTTTCGGAAAAAGCAGTTAATAGGATACATTTATTTGGAGCAGCAGGTATAAGAAATATATGCCTTTTCGGTTCATTACATACACCTGCTTTTGTAAATCTGGAAAATTTATCATTAATCATTTAAGAGGCACTTACATGTTAAAAGGGCTAGCCTCAAGGCCTACACCTCAATCATCATTAAAGAAAGCTTAGTGGAACACAGCTTTCTATTGGTGCTGTAACAGCAATTAGTATGCTGTACTGAGAATTAAGGATTAGAGAAAACATGGGTCCTGAAAAAAAGTCAGGCTCTTGTTGGCACTAATTTTTCTGATTAGCAAAATCATGTTAATGTCTTTCTTTGTAATTATACCGTGACAAAAAATGCACAACCATTGGTAACAAAAAACCAAAACACTAACACCCTGATCAGTGTGGAAGCATGATGTTGGTTACAGGCAAGATGCCTTTACAGCAGTGGTTCTCAAACGTATTTGATTGGGCCTCCGCTCTTTGTATCTGTAGTCGTTTATCCCCACAAGTACATACATCACCTCCCAACTCTGAAGGAGGAGAGCCTAAGGTCAGGCTACCTCCTGGTGAGGAATTGAGGGGAGGGCAGGAGGAGAGCTCGAGCCGTGGGGCTCCAGCTGTCCCTTTTATCCCTGCCTCCCGGGTGTGCACAGCCCTCATGCCCAAACTCCAGCCACCCGGAGCGGACAGCCAGAGCTCTTAAAAAAATCCACCAAAACACACAACTCTCACCTTCCTTGGCACATTCCTATCCCTCCCTTGGGAGGCCCGCCCCATAGCTTGAGAACTGCTGCTTCACAGGATCAAAGCCCAGTTTGTTAAAGGGTGAGTGCTTTTATTTGCAACCCCCTCCACCTCCATGTTTATAAAGATAGTTACAGATTATCTAACAAAGCCTCCAAGAGCTTTAACAAAATTACTTAACCTGGGATTACATAGTTTTGTTTTTACCCATCCCTGGCCTCCATTTCCTGTTTGAAAACAGCAGCTGGTGGGGGGAAATATTAGAGCAATAGCAATGACCAGACAGGTAAGTGACCTAGATACTAGCAGTGGAGAATCACATTTTCAAAAGATCTCAGCACTCAATAACTCTCCTTTGGATGCCTTAATAAGTGATTGGAATTTTTCAAAGTGCCAGCACCCAGCAACTAACACTGAGAACAGGAGTTGCTGGCTGCTGAAACAGTCATTGAAAATCTGTCCAATTTATTTAGGTGCTTAAATTGGAGCTGGGCTCTTCAGAAAATCCAGCCCGAAATGTGAACATTGAGCACTTCTGACATCTGACCCACATGTAATAAGGTAATTTGACAAAATTTATCCTAACAACAAAATACTATTTCAGATTAAAAAGTGAAACTGAACCAAGCTCTTACTTCTCTCCCCTCACTTGACAAAAGAAATGGAATGTTTGCTAATGATTCCCCAGGGCATATTTTGAAAGTGTCTAGGGAGCGTTAAATAAACTACCTTTAAAGACAGAAGCTTCACTCTTGAAGGGCTCAGGGCCTCTGCTTACTGGGATATACAAGGGGTGGGAGGGAAAGAACAAAACAGTCAGTCTTTCTTTTACAGCTGCATTAAAAAAATAAATAAAAATCTAGAACCAAGTTACTTATCTTCTTGTATCATGCAAATTGCCTAGAAAAAGGGGAGTATTTAGTCATTCACTTTACATTTCTCCACACGTGTTTTTTTTTTGGGTGTTGCTGCAGAGGTCCAGGACTGACAGTCTCCAAAATCATATCCAACTTTTATTATAAAAGCGAAGGGTAGAAAAACAAACAAACAATAGCTTTCTAAAGGAACAGCAACACCGATGCGGACATTTTAGCTACACAACTGAGACACACACCAAACATGGGAACATTTCTTCTTAAAATTGAAATGTTTAGTTTTGGATAAATGGAGGAGTAAAATTTGGGTTTGTCAATGTTGATAATTCCTTTTCTCTCAGCTATATACAAAGACTGTAGTTCTACAGCAGGATTGTATTTTATAATCACAACTGCATTTATAGTCCTAAGGACCAAATTATAACCCATCTGCGGATTTTCTTTTTTCCATAGCCAATCACATTTTTGCATCCTAAGAATTTTTAATCTAATCTAAAAATATTACTTGGAACATGAAGTGCCCTGAAATTCTGTATCTGTCGCCACTTATAATTTGCATTAATTAACCATGTTAAATTGATTGCCTCTAATGATGTAGGAAAGGAAGATTTTTTTCTTTCAGTAATTAAATGACAAAAATACCTGTAGAACATCTGATAAGACACAGATTAAAGTCTCTATTTTTTTTAGTTCTATATAGGATGCCCCCAACTTCAATAGTGTGCATCAGACAGACGTTCCTTTCAGCTAAGAAACTAGAGATAAGGCTCTCATTAGAGCTCATCATTATTTCAGCTGAGGGGAGGGTGTAGGGTGGGGGGCAAAGGTCATTGCAGAACAATACAAGGCAATCCTACTCTATGGTACCCCAAGGAGAACACAGTCAAAAATCTAAACCTTCTGCATGGCAGCATGAAGCACTCACTACAAGGCTATTTGAATCGTTTCCAGAAATGTGGTTTTTAATTTTCTTTTAACCCCACAATGTTACAACTCATGTTTATTGCCTTGCCAGACGTTGCTAGGATTTTTAGGAGTGGGTAAAAGGGATGAGGGGGAGGGAGGGAAGTGCTGATATATTGATATAGCCACATCTGCAGTAAGAGGTTTATCTGAAAGTGTAAAAAAAAAGGAAGATTTTTGTAAACTTGCTGTATCTGAACAGAAAACCTTTAACTGCAATAGGTATTTTAATGTCAACTTTAACATTAATGTTTTTGAGGTTTTCATTGCAGACATTTATTTTTCTGTATTGTGCATGCCGTATTTGAAGGTTAGATATTCTCTGACAGGTGTATCCTCATCTATTGCCTAGCCACGTTAAGTATGTCTCCGTAAATTAGAAAATAAATTAGACAAAAGGCAGCAATCCAAGCAAGCAGCACAGAGCTGTAAGTCGTGAATTCAAGGCTATTTGACAAGCACTCAACAGGAAACAGGTTGATAACATGGAACACCAGGTCCCATAACTTATCTATACAATTAACAAATACCAAGCTATTTCCATTGCCTTAGAGCTAGATATTACACAACATCCCTTCAGTAAACGTCAAGTCACATTTTGTTTTATCTCCATTCATTTATGCAAGATTATGTTGGACAATTTTAAGAATGTCATTAACAGCTTGCTTCTCTCTCCATATTGTAATTAGCCCTTTCTTCCTTACAGAGTGTAGCAAGATCTGAATGACAGGTAATGGCATTCTCACCTGAAGATATTCTTTAGTCTTGCAGGGATATCGTAATACATGTAGATGTGTCAGGTTGAATTAGGACGACAGTTTATTTACAGTATTGTGTGGAAAATCAGTATAATACAATCAGAGCAAAACCAGAGTGTTGAATGCGGTCTTTTATTTCAGGGATTCTCAATCTTTTTTTCCTTGAGCCTCTCCCCTCCACCCCCCAAACATATTATTCCACAGCCCACCCGTGCCACAACAGCTATTTTTCAGCCCTGCTCTGGCAGGGCTCTGGTTTCAGTCCCGCTCTGGCTTCAGCCCCACTGCAGGGGGACTTCAGCTTTCTGCCCGGGTCCCCAGCCAATCTAAGACCGGCCCTGCTTGGCAGACCCTTGAAACCTGCTTACGGATCGCCAGGAGGCTGCGGACCCTCGGTTGAAAATTGCGGTTTTATTTCACATGGGAATTGAAGGTGCTTAGGGCCTTGCAGAATAAGACACTCAATGAGGTTTATGACTAAATTTTCAACATGCAAGTAGTACAGCCCTTGGAGTTAGATTCTTGCCATTATTTGATAAAGGTGTTTGCCACCGCCTCAGAACATTAAGAAAAAGTCGTGTTTATGATTATCTAAATACTGTGCGTTATGTCACTAAATCAGACACAGTGGAGGTTTTATTACTTGTTTTCCTCCCTCCCCACCCGCCCCGATTTGGCTTGTTACATTATGATGATGCTATTCTTCCAGCATTTAAAGAACCAGTCCTAAAAGCAGACAAATATTTTTGTCGCTTTTCTGGGTTTTTTTAACTTCAGAACACCTAACAGGTGTAACTTTCCATGCTGGGACGTTACTGAATTAGGACATACGTTAAGGATGACAATGGGCTTTCTGAGATGGAATTTGGTATTCACCTTGGGAAAGGATATTGGTAGAAGATGGAAAGGGGGAAAAAAACTGCAGAGATGGCAGAGATAACAAGGAAGCTCAGTTCCCCAATCCATCTAGCAGAGCTGGTGGCAAGCAGGAAGGCAGTTTTAAAATGACAATAACTATAATGAAGTCTCCCCTTGGAGCTCAACAGGAGGCCCCATTAAAGCCTGAAGAACCAAAGATAAATGCCTCTGTGGGACTGCGGGTACAGATTGCTAACAAAAAGGAGAGAAAAAGTCTCGACATCGGGATGACTACCGTGTCCTGATCCATGATGGATCAACAGTTTGCAAAGACAGCTGAGGAATGGCCAAAGAGTGCACTGACCTTTTAAGAACCTTTGTTAATCCTGCTAGTAGAGAGAATATATTCATATTCTGGACAGTGCAAACATCCATTAAAGACAACTACAAACTACTACACTTAAGGGGGGGGGGGAAATCAATTGCACAACTATAAAATGGGGAACAACTGGCTAGGCAGTAGTAATGTTGAAAATGACCTGAAGGTTATAAATTGTATTCAGTTTGTGACTCACATACAAGTCGAAAATGGGATGCAGTGGCGAAAAAGGCAAATATTATTCTGGGGTATATTAACAGGACTGTCATATGCAAGACAACAAGGAGTCTGGTGGCACCTTAAAGACTAACAAATTTATTTGGGCATAAGCTTTCGTGGGTAAAAACCTCACTTCTTCAGATGCAACATATATGCAAGACACAGGAGGTAACTGTCCTGCTCTACTTGGCACTAATGAGACCTCTGCTAGAGTAGTGTGTCCAGTCCTAGAAACCACCCTTTAAGAAAGATGTAGATAAACTGGAGAGAGTCCAAAGGAGAGTAACAAAAATAATAAAAGGTTTAGAAAACTTGACCTCCGAGTAAAGTTTTATAAAAAGTGGACATGTTTAATGTTGAGAAAAGAAAACTGAGGGGGAACAATCTTCAAATATGTTAAGGGTAGTTACAAAGAAGATTATAGTTAATTGTTCTCCCTATCTACTGAAGGTAAAACAAGTAGTAATTGGCTTAATCTGTAGCAAATGAGATTTATGTTAGATATTAGGAAAAACTTTCTACCTATAAGGATAATTAAGCACTGGAATAGGCTTCTAAAGGAGATTGTGGAACTCCCGTCATCTGAAAACAGGTTAGACAAACACCAGTCAGGGATGGTCCTGCCACAGCACAGGGGGCTAGACTAGATGACCTTGTGAAGTCTCTTCCAGCCCTATATTTCTAGGATTCATTTATTCCCACATAACTGACAACCATATTTGAAAGAACTGTAGAAGGGAGTTCAGTAGGAAGGGGATTTTAAGTAAAAGACATTTTAAAGGCATGCTGTGTTGAAATTATGAGTTAAAATGTTTATTTTCAGAATACTATTTTATATTCTGAGACTGGCTTTCCAGCTGCCTTGAGCCATCACTAACTTTTAAACAATTGAACTTGAAAAATAAAACAGTCAACTGACTGATAGGCACTTCCAAATCAAGTTTCAGTTTCAGGCACCTCTCTATACGTTTCAGAATACTACACTCATAAAAGTGGAGAAAAGCTTTCTTATGATGAATTTTATTTATTTCTCTTAGTTTTACCTTCATGATGATTTATGGAATAACAGTGGGTCAAAATTAATATAATCAACAATGAAGGCGCATTATTAGCCTACAAATATGTTACATATTAGGAAAACATTGCTGGTGATTAGATTACAGCACTCTCATATGCTCTTGTTTACTTTGCAAAAATACAGCCCCATTTCACCGGCAATCATCATTTCCTCAAAGAACATTGTGTCAAAGGACCATGCAGCTAATTCAGATATCTTGCTTATCTAACTCCAAGTAAATTTAATTATCCAGAAAAATTAAGCACTGGTTTAGAATTATTTTTGGTGCAACTGTTTGCCATGCATTTATCATCTGTCCTTTCCTGATGAAAAGGTCTGCTAAAAGATGTGGGCCAGAAATCATTTTATAATACTCAAATGACAAAATACATGTTTTACTGTGAAGTATTTTTACTGAATTTCAACCAATGTTAGTCACCTATCGCCAAGCAAAATATTAATTCTGTGACACTATTAATAATCACTACAATTTAGGGTTTAATATTCCAAATTTTGTACATGGGAATAGCTACAAAAATATGATTGACTCCTGAGCATTAGTAAGCATACAATACAATGAATTAGGGTCAGCCAACCTTGTCAATCTTTGTCTCCAACCACACAAACCTAATTATCTTAGCGCTGTGACAGAAGACGTTTATTCACAGGTGACTCAATCTCATAATTCCCAGAAAAGACAAACCAAACCAAAAAGTTTTAAATAAAAGAAGTTAATGTACACCAAAGGAATGAAAAGCATTATCTTGATATCCCATACGCCACTTTGCCTTTTATGATGGTCATGAAATATTGTTCTAATAGGATCACCATGCATTTCTGACATGAATAAAAGACAAAGCATTACAGACTTTTCGCTCAGACATCTAAAATACTCTACAACACAGATATTTTCAAGCTTCAATTCTTCGTCATTTAATATGCAAATGCTAAATGAAGACTGTAAATGCAGTCAGACATCCAACGTGTCTAAAGTTTTTTTTTAAAAACTGCTCCTATGAAATTCCTTATAACTAGACATGTAGGTGTGATCTTCATTTTTTAAACACTCTCCATATATTTAATACGGAAAACCAACTATGAAACAATTAGGTAGTGAGAATCCCATAGCTTAGATTAAAATGAAGTCAAGAACAAATGAGACACTGTCAGGCTACAAACTTCCCCTTCCTACCCTCTTAAAAAAAAAAAAAAAAAAAGATACCGACCCTCCTACCCCTAAAGGCTTCCTGAACACTAAGGCTCTGGTCCTGTACCTAGAACTCTGAGTAGAGACGGGACCTGCACGGTTTACAATGCAAGATTGGTTCATACTGCATAATATCATATTCAAATTGAATAAAGAGACTGGGCAATGAAAATAATAGAACATTACAAATTAATAATTATTTTATTCAGACTTTCCATAAACCCCAAAATTAATGGCAGAATTCCAATCTAGATAGCTCACAAGAGAAAAATAAATTAGAGGGATTAATTTAATAAAAAACCTAATGTATATGCTCCGTTCATCTCACTCCACCATCATATGTTACAGTATAGCAACTGAACAGCAACCGTTGATCTTTCTAATTGTTTAAACTGATCAGCACATCCAATATTTAACTGAAGAATTAGATTATTAGTAAATAAACATACTTCAGCCCGAAGTCATTTCCAAATGCCCCTTTTTCATTAATTTAAAGTGGTGTTGTTTGGAGGGTGGAGAAGAAGGAAGCTGATGTCTTGTCTGATTATAGGAAAGATGCACTGCAGACAGCTAACAAACAAGTTAACGACTATTTTCCACTAATTATCACAATCCTAACAGGTGGCTGCTGACAGTAGGAGTAAGCACCAGTCAGTTTCACTTTATACATCTCTTAAGAAAATATCAATCTGCACCCTAGATCACCTTCATATTGAGGGATTTCATTACAGGATCGGCCACAAATCCACAGAAAGCAATGGTTCTTTTCGGTGACTTCAATGCGTTTTGGACCAGGCCCACAGAGATTTGGTATGCATATTTCTCCTCTAAAGGCAAAGCTCAAGATCAACCGCATCACATTAAAGACTTATATTTTACTGTTTCAAAGCTCAGGGAGGAAAAAAAGCTGTATTATTAACATGTAGTCTACCTACCCAAAAGAGCACTTTAATGATTTAAGCTATTAGTATTTTTAGCACCTAGAGATATGGCTGACAGCTTCAGAGTATCAAGACAAGATATGGATCGTAATCTAAAAGGCTTCTAATTTCACTGCTCTACAGCCAAAATGCTTCTGAAATAAATGTAGTCAAACTTTACTAATTCTGGGTCACTGAGAATGAAAATGATGCTTAAAATTGTTGATTGGCTCTAGTTTTCAAGATATGCTATTGGGTCAGTATAGACGACCCTTGACTTGGGAATGGCGGAGGATAAGTGAGTTATAAAGGGAAGGGATCTCAATTTAAACCAGACATCTTTGACTGGATCTATGAATAAATCTATGACTGGGTTTGGACAGTACTTGCTTTTTAGGCAAAACAATGAATGATGCAATCTGAAGCTGGTATTGCATCATACATGATATGAATTGCATATGTCATTCCTAGAAGTCATGGATGATGCAATCATAATGAGGCTTACATCACTCTGCTGAACAAATTGCCCTATATCAGCTCTAGAAATCATACAATGTCATGCTCTCTGATTTGTCAGTGTTTGATTTTGCAAAGGGACACATTTCTGTTTAGCTAAAGTGAGCAGAGATGCCTCGTACTTGTGTGAACAGTGCAGATAACTTCTGCTGTGTTTGTGGTGAAGTGACTTTTGCATCACAAAAGCGCAGTATAAGCACTATGGTTAAGAAAGCCTATCACCTTTATTTTGGCTGCAAAATTGGAGATCAGGACAAGAGGTGGGCCCCACACATATGCTGCAACACTTGTGCAACAAATCTTCGCCAGTGGTTGAACAGGAAAAGGAAATCTATGCCTTTTGCAGTGCCAATGATTTGGAGAGAGCCAACAGATCATACCAGCAATTGTTACTTCTGCATGGTGCCTCCAGTTGGGAAAGGTGTGTCAAAGAAGAAAAAGTGGACTGTGCATTATCCAAACATTCCATCAGCTATACGCCCAGTACCCCACAGAGAAGGACTGCCGGTTCCTGATGCACCAGAATCATTCTCACTTGAGTCAGACGAGGAAGAGGATGAAACTTCTGGTCCTGAACCCTCAATGTCACAGGACCCACATTTTCTCCCATCCTCCTCCTCTGAACCACACCTCATAACACAAGGTGAACTGAATGACCTCGTCAGGGATTTGGAACTACCCAAGAGTAAGGCAGAGCTGTTGGGCTCCAGACTACAGCAGTGGAATCTCCTGGCAGGTGATGTTAGGGTTTCCATGTTCCGTGACCATCAAAAGGATCTTGTCCTATTCTTCTTCATGGAAGGTGATCTTGTAGCCTGCAACAACATCGATGGTGTGATGGCAGCCCTCAACATCGTTCACGATCCAGATGAGTGGAGACTGTTCATTGATTCATTGAAGATGAGTCTTAAAGCTGTTTTACTGCATAATGGCAACGTTTTGCCATCAATTCCAGTTGGTCATGCAGTCCATATGAAGGAAACCTATGACAACATGAAACAACTTTTGAGGTGCATAAACTGTGACCAACATCAGTGGCAGCTTTGTGGCAATTTGGAGGTTGTTGCTCTCTTGCTTGGTCTGCAGACCGATACACAAAGTACTGCTGTTTTCTCTGCGAATGAGATAGTCATGCAAGAGATTCCCACTACATCAAGAAAGATTGGCCACTCCGACAGTCATTGGAGCCTGGGAGGAAAAAAGTGTTCAGCATCCACCACTTGTTGAATCAAGGAAGATTTTGTTACCACCCTTACACATCAAGCTGGGTCTGATGATGAACTTTGTCAAGGCCATTGACAAAACACAAGCAGCTTTCAAGTACCTCAGTGGAAAATTTCCAAGGTTAAGTGAAGCTAAGATAAAGGAAGGTGTCTTTGTTGGTCCTCAGATTCGTGAACTTCTTCGAGATGATGCATTTGACCATGCACTGTGTGGCAAGGAAAAGACGGCATGGAAAGCCTTCCAGTTAGTGGCAATAAATTTTCTCGGAAACAAGAAGGCAGACAACTACAGGTTGTTGGTGGAAAACCTGCTCAAGGCATACAAAAGCCTTGGTTGCAACTTGTCACTAAAGATACATTTTTTTGCACTCTCATCTAGATTTTTTTCCACCGAACTGCGAAGCAGTGAGCGACGAGCACGGCGAGCGATTTCACCAGGACATTGCAACAATGGAGAAACGCTATCAGGGCAAATGGAGCCCATCAATGCTTGCAGACTATTGCTGGACAATATGAATGAATACAAGAGACAAGCCAAGAAGCGCCGACTAGATACTGAATAGGACTAAACTATGTACATAAGTTTTTTGCCTTTTGTTTCATAATACATGTTATTTATAACATCCTTTTGCTGATTTTTAAAGTGTTACATAAACAGGACAGGTGAAATATTATCATGTAAAGCAACCATAAACACATGAAAAGACGTAGGTTTACAATTTATGATTAAAACTCTATCTACACAATATACATAGACATAAAATGTAAAAACTTAAATATCTTAGAAACAGTAGCCAATCAGTTGTTTTGTCATATTTGACTTCAGCACATCAAAATACATAATAAATAGCATATTTTATCTCTGAAGCAGACGACTTCTCAAAAATTGTAGACCAGTGTTTTTAAAGTTCTGATGTGACAAGAAGTGACAGTAACAAACAACATAGGCTAACGGGAGTGGTAGGAAAAGGGTTACAGTAAGATCATGTGCTTACTGTGAATAGATTTGTTTTTGTTCATACCAAAAGATCCAACAGAAAAATTGATAATCAGAGACATTTCCCTCATATTCAGGATTTAAATACAGTTTATATAATTTATTATTCTTTTGCCTAGGAAAGGCTTCAATCACTGACTTGATGTATTGTCACACGTGCATTTACATCCATATTGCGCTTTCCATACAGATGCATCAAAGAAGGTTTCATGTTAAAACAGATGCAGTTTAATGCAAAATAATCTACTACTTTGGCTAAATTATATCTAATGGGGAAAACTAATCTCAAAAGGTAGTCACTGAAAAAAGATCAAGGAAGAGCTATGTTTGAACACACTTATCTGTGTTTCAAATGCTTTTCTTCTTCAATTAGAAGCAACAAATGGATTTTCAAGGGAAACTTTAAAACCCTACAAGTTGCTATGCCCTTCCTAGAGAGAGATAAAAAGCCAGGAGACAAAAATATAGCTAGCTCTGATGTTATTTAAATACAATCAAATTTCAGTGATACAGAGTTAGCAACCTGCAGTACCTTTTATTTGTTTGTGGGCATTATTAGTCCATCAAGGACAAGACTGTTATAAACCGCAGCACAGCTGAAAGATGCTGTGAGATCCAAATTCTTCTGTTCAGCACCTTACCTGCCAGGAAAGCAGTGAGGTGTCCTAGCACAAGCATAGGACAATAAGGGTACGTCTTCACTTACCGGAGGGTCCGGCGGCAGGCAATCGATGTTCTGGGATCGATTTATCGTGTCTGGTTAAGACGCGATAAATCGATCCCGGAAGTGCTCGCAGTCAATGCCAGTACTCCAGCTCGCTGAGAGGAGTACGCGGCATCGACGGGGGAGCCTTCCTGCCACGTCTGGATCCGCGGTAAGTTCGGACTAAGGTACTTCGAATTCAGCTACATTATTAACGTAGCTGAATTTGCGTACCTTAGTCCGAAGTGGGGGCTTAGTGGGGACCAGGCCTTAGTCAAGACTAATAAGTCAAGGAGCCTAGGTAACAAAATGGAGGAACTAGAGCTACTGGTGCAGGAAGTGAAACCAGATTTTATAGGGATAACAGAAACATGGTGGAATAGTAGTCATGACTGGATTACATGTATTGAAGGGTATGTGCTGTTTAGGAAAGACAAATAAAGGCAAAAGTGGTAGAGTAACATTGTATATCAATGGTGAGGTAGACTGTAAAGAAATAAGAAGTGATGGAATGGATAAGACAGAGTCTGTCTGGGCAAAAATCACATTGGGAAAGAAAGCTACTAGAGCCTCCCCTGAGATAGTGCTTGGGGTGTGCTACAGACCGCCGGGATCTAATTTGGATATGGTTAGAGACCTCTTTAAACTTTTTAATGAAGAAGTAAACACTAATGGGAATTGTGTGATCATGGGAGACTTTAACTTCCCAGATATAGACGGGAGGACAAGTGCTAGTAATAATAATAGGGCTCCTGGATGCGATAGCTGATGGATTCCTTCACCAAGTAGTTGAAGAACCAACAAGAGGGGATGCCATTTTAGATTTGGTTTTGGTGAGTATGAGGACCTCATAGAAGAAATAGTTGTACGGGACAACCTTGGTTTGAGTGCTCATGAGCTAATTCAGTTCAAACTAGATGGAAGGATAAACAAAAATATATCCGCGACTAGGGTTTTTGATTTTAAAAGGGCTAACCTTTAAAGAATTAAGGAAATTAGTTAGGGAAGTGGATTGGACTGAAGAACTTGTGGATCTAAAGGCAGAGGAGGCCTGGAATTACTTCAAGTCAAAGTTACAGAAACTATCAGAAGCCTGCATCTCAAGAAAAGGGAAAAAATTCATAGACAGGAGTTGTAGACCAAGCTGGATGAGCAAGCATTTCAGAGAGGTGATTAAGAAAAAGCAGAAAGCCTACAAGGAGTGGAAGATGGGAGGGATTAGCAAGGAAAGCTACCTTATTGAGGTCAGAACATGTAGGGATAAAGTGAGAAAGGCCAAAAGCCATGTAGAGTTGGACCTTGCAAAGGGAATTAAAACCAACAGTAAAAGGTTCTATAGCCATACAAATAAGAAGAAAACAAAGAAAGAAGAAGTGGGACCGCTAAACACTAAGGATGGAGTGGAGATTAAGGATAATCTTGGCAAGGCCCAATATCTAAACAAATACTGTGCCTCAGTCTTTAATGAGGATAATGAGGAGCTTATGGATAATGGTAGGATGACCAATGGGAATGAGGATATGGAGGTAGATTTTACCACATCTGAGGTAGAAGCCAAACTCGAACAGCTTAATGGGACTAAATCGGGGGGCCCAGATAATCTTCATCCAAGAATATTAAAGGAACTGGCACATGCAATTGCAAGCCCATTAGCAAGAATTTTTAATGAATCAGTAAACTCAGGGGTTATACCATACGACTGGACAATTGCTAACGTAGTTCCTATTTTTAAGAAAGGAAAAAAAAAGTGATCCGAATAACTACAGGCCTGTTAGTTTGACATCTGTAAAGTCTTGGAAAAAATTTTGAAGGAGAAAGTCATTAAGAACATTGAGGTCAATGGTAACTGGGACAAAATACAACATGGTTTTACAAATGGTAGATTGTGCCAAACCAACCTGATCTCCTTCTTTGAGAAGGTAACAGATTTTTTTAGACAAAGGAAACACAGTGGATCTAATTTACCTTGATTTCAGTAAGGCATTTGATATGGTTCCACATGGAGAATTATTAGCTAAATTGGAAGAGATGGAGATCAATATGAAAACTGAAAGGTGGATAAAGAACTGGTTAAAGGGGAGGCTACAACGGGTCGTACTGAAAAGTGAACTGTCAGGCTGGAAGGAGGTTACTAGTGGAGTTCCTCAGGGATCGGTTTTGGGACCAATCTTATTTAATCTTTTTATTACTGAGCTTGGCTAATAAAGTTTGTGGATGACACAAAGCTGGGAGGTATTGCTAATACAGAGAAGGACCGGGATATCATACAGGAAGATCTGGATGACCTTGTAAACTGGAGTAATAGTAATAGGATGAAATTTAATAGTGAAAAGTGCAAGGTCATGCATTTAGGGATTAATAACAAGAATTTTGGTTATACATTGGCGACACATCAGTTGAAAGTAACAGAGGAGGAGATCACAGGATGGCTATGAGCCGCCAATGTGATATGGCCATTAAAAAAGCTAATGCGGTCTTGGGATGCATCAGGCGAGGTATTTCCAGTAAAGATAAGGAGGTGTTAGTACCGTTATACAAGGCACTGGTGAGACCTCATCTGGAATATTGTGTGCAGTTCTGGTCTCCCATGTTTAAGAAGGATGAATTCAAACTGGAACAGGTATAGAGAAGGGCTACTCGGATCATCCGAGGAATGGAAAACCTGTCTTATGAAAGGAGTCTCAAAGACCTTGGCTTGTTTAGCCTAACCAAAAGAAGGCTGAGGGGAGATATGATTGCTCTTTATAAATATATCAGAGGGATAAATATCAGGGAGGGAGAGGAATTATTTAAGCTTAGTACCAATGTGGACACAAGAACAAATGGATATAAACTGGACATCAGGAAGTTTAGACTTGAAATTAGACAGAGGTTTCTAACCATTAGAGGAGTGAAGTTCTGGAACAGCCTTCCAAGGGAAGCAGTGGGGGCAAAAGACATACCTGGCTTCAAGACTAAGCCTGATAAGTTTATAGAGGGGATAGTATGATAGGATAGCCTAATTTTGGCAATTAATTGATCTTTGATTATTAGCAGGTAAATATGTCCAATGGTCTGTGATGGGATGTTAGATGGGGTGGAGTTACTACAGAGAATTATTTCCTGGGTGCTTGCTGGTGAGTCTTGCCCACATGCTCAGGGTTTAACTGATCACCATATTTGGGGTCGGGAAGGAATTTTCCTCCAGGTCAGATTGTCAGAGGCCCTGGAGGTTTTTCGCCTTCCTCTGCAGTATGGGGCACGGGTCGCTTGCTGGAGAATTCTCTGCACCTTGAGGTCTTTAAACCATGATTTGAGGACTTCAATAACTCAGACATAGTTAGGGGTTTGTTACAGGAGTGGGTGGGTGAGATTCTGTGGCCTGCGTTGTGCAGGAGGTCAGACTAGATGATCATAATGGTCCCTTCTGACCTTAAAGTCTATGAGTCTATTATACTGTTTTGGTTTTCTATTTACAACAGAGGCATACCACTGAATTTTCATCCTCTTCAGCTACCATAGAAAGTGAATCAATTCAAGTCCATTTGTTCATTTATTTCCAAACTGCACTGTGCACTCAGGCTTAAATTCTCACAGAGTATTTCCCAGAGCTCTGGGGCTTGGGGCTTCAGCCCTAGGGGGACACTGGGGCTGGGGGCTTCCATCCCATTTGTCTGAAAACATTTATCAGAGCTCTGCTCCTGATAGCTCCAACTGAATTTAAGCCCTGCTGTGCATATAACAGTAAGCACTGCAAGAACATCTAATGTTTAAACAAAAAGTCATCAAAATTAAACCGCATTGATCCTGTGGAGCAGTTTCAGGATCCAGTGTAGTTGGTCTTAAATTTACAACTGTGGCTCTTGCTATTCAAATAGTTACGGTCACAGAGACTGCCTTGGGCAACTAAAGAATCCCAGCTCAGTTGATATTTCTACTAGGGCCCAACAGGCAGCAGGCTTGGACCAATACTATTCAAAAACTCTCTCGATGATATGAAAGAAAAGTATAAAATCTATTGGTAAAACCTGTGGATGACAGAAATCGGTGGAGTGATAAATCATGACAGGGAGCGGTCAGTTATACAGACTGATCTGGATTGTTTGGTAAAGTGAGCTTATTTGAACAGTATGTGTTTGAATACAGCCAAATGCAAGATCATATATCTAGGAACAAAGAATGTAGGTCACTTAGAAGACAGGGGACAGTATCCTAGAATGGAGACACTGAAAAGGACTTTGGGTTAATGGTTCATAGACATCTGAACATGAGCTCCCAATGGAATGCGGTAGCAAAGAAGGCAAACACAATCCTCGGATGCATACATAGGCAAATATTAAGCAGGAGTAGGGAGGTACTATTACCCCTGTCCATGGCATCAGTGAGACCATTCCTGGAATACTGCGTCCATGTTCTGGTGTCCATGCTTCCAAAAAGATACTAAAAAATTGGAAAGTGTTCAGAAAAGTACTACAGAATGATCTGAGGTCTGGAAAACATGCCTTAGAGTGAGAGACTTAGAATCTAAATCTATGTAGTTCCTGCAAGAGATGGTTAAGAGGTGCCTTGATGACAATCTACAAGTATTTGCAAGAGAAGAGATTTCTGATAGTCGATGGGTCTTTAATCGAGCAGAAAAAGGCACAATAGTTGAAAGCCGAAGCTAGACAAATTCAGATTAGAAATAACATGTACGTTTTTGACAGTGAGGGTAAATAACCATTGGAACAACTTACCTATGGACATGGTGGATTCTCCATCACTTGAAGTCTTTAAATCAAGACTAGATGTCCTTCAAAAAGCTATACTATCACTCAAACGGCGTTATGGGCTTGATGCAAAAGTTACTGGCTGAGCTTTTATGGTCTCTGTTATGCAGGACATGAGACTAGAATATTATAACAGTCCCTTCTGGCCTTAAAATCTGTGACTATTAATCTTATAACCGATTCAGAAGCATTTCCTTATTGCTTATATCTACAATGTAACACTTGTTTTCTAAGACTCGAATAGTAAGGTTTCAAATTCTGTGCCTTAACACAAATTACTAAAGGACTTTTTCCAGACTCTGAGAGAGCAGACATCTTTGTTATGACTTAACCCAGCCTAATGAGATATATAAGCTTCAGTTTTTCTACATAAATAACCAGAGGCTGGCTTTTAATTAGCTGTTACTACTCCTATCAGACAGGCATATTTAGCCAAATTGGCAGCAAGAGGGTCTCAGCACTTCAAATTTGAGTCCAGTGAAATGACATCAATAAAACACTATCACTTCCTTTAGCGAATCACAAGGGAACGCTTAATGTGCATTTCTGTTGCTGCTGGAAGCCAAACACACACAATACTAACTACAAAAGCTCTTTTCTTGAAACAATTGTTTCAGACCCTAGGGCTACCCTTGAAATTAAAGACATGTCCAAAAGTATCTCATTAGTAAAAAATATTCATTAAAATTCTCAATAACTTAACGGTATGAAAATATTTCTAAATACACATATGAGGAGACAGGACAAAAACACTGCAGAGTTTTAACTTCAGGATAGTACATGTACACTACATGAGGCATATATACCGAAGACAGACCAAATCATCACAAACTTCTCTTCATCTCCCTCTCTGAGGTTGCTTGTCAGGCCCATTCATTTCTGTTTACTGTAAACATTTTTATTCCCCTCAGGTGGCAGCCATTATCTACCTTGGCTGCTGGCATGATGATTATGATGCACCAATAGCTAGTATAGGTCCTCTGCTACCGCAGTCGAGTCACCTCAGTAAGTGTCACTGTCAGCGAGGGACCTCCTGAGAAGCCCTCCAACACCGTGCCGTATATTCATAAATTAAAGCAACCTCTGCGTGATACAACATGATGGAAAAGTGAACTGAAGATGCAACTGCTACAACAAATCAACCTACCTGAGTAGGAAATTTATTAATTTTCTCTAAAGCAGTTAAAAAAATTATCAGCCTCTGCATAATAGGGCGGAAAAAAGAAATTCATTCAAAAATTAAAAGATTTTTAACCCGATAAACCTTCCCAAGACTGCTTATCACTTGAAAAGACAAGGTGGGTGAGGTAATATCTTTTATTGGACTGACTTCAGTTGGTGAGAGACACAAACTTTCGAGCCACGCAGAACTCTTCTTCAGGTCTCGGAAAGGTACTCCCAGCATCTGGAAGGTACTTCCAGACCTGAAGAAGAGCTCTGGATGGCTTGAAAGCTTGTCTCTCTCACCAACAGAAATCAGTCCAATAAAAGATATTGGCTCACCCACCTTGTCTCTCTAATATCCTGGGACCAACATGGTTTCAACTACACTGCATATCACCCGAAGAAGCATTTGACACTGCCTGGTATAGCAGTATGTATTTTCAAACTTTACCTCTCATTCCCCAATTGCTATTAAAACAAATCTTTCCCTGAAAATCCTATTACTAGCATTTCATAGAATCATAGAACATAGAATATTAGGGTTGGAAGAGACCTCAGGAGGTCAACCCCCTGCTCAAAGCAGGATCGACACCAACTAAATCATCCCAGCCAGGGCTTTGTCAAGCATTTTCTTAGTATCACTGCGGATTTTAATTTGTGAGTCTATCATAAAGATGCAGGATAGTAACTCTTTTCATTCTCTGACGAGTGAGACGTTATTCCATGATGGGCATAGTTTATTTCAGAGTGCATGGTATTGTGGGTATCCATGTTTACAGTCTCAGCATATTTTATGCAAATCCTTGTTTGCAAGTAGAGTGGTAAAATCCTTGTAAAAATCAACCTAATATCAGAGTCAAACTGAATTCTTTCCTTCTGGCACTTCACAACGAGCAGTAAAGTCTCCAGACATGCCAAATTATCCTTTCAGGGATACCTGTGTAGCCTCACTGCCTCAGAGGGTTTATACAGATTTAAATGACTATATCTTAGTGCGCAATTCTGTCTTAAATTGCATAAGAAGGAAGAGAATCCAGCTCTCTCTTTCTTAGATGTACTGGCTCCATTTTCTTGTCGTTTTATTCATGGCTAGTTTCTCTCCTATGTAGTGGCTAGTAAAGCTCCATGACATCCTCTGCTCAAAAGGGGTTCTCTTTTGGTTTTATTGTAGTTACAGGGAATAAATTCCTTAAAAGTGGAACTCAGGGCAGGAGCTGGACTAAAACTTTCCCAATTTCATGCTTTCTCCACTCTGGTTTTCTAAAAAGCACAAACACAGATTAATACCAGAATTTACTGTACTATATTGTTATAAGAAATACTGGGAAAACTAAGCTAGATATACTGGCACTTCTCTTAAAGAAATTATACTTGCTGGTTGACTTCTTGTTTTAATTGAACGCTTCCAATCACTATCAATCTGGAGAATTTCTTTAATCATCGTGTTTAACTTGAACAACAACAAAAAAGCCAGAAGTGGTTAATTTGCAATTCAACACTAAACCATAAGAGCACCAAAGCCTACAAGTACAACTGTTCAGGCTAAAACGGGAAACTGAAGCTATGTAGGACATCTCTAACCAATCTAATGCAAAAGCTTCCACATAAAATCATGTTGAAGACTCATTAAGATCTCAAGTGCCTTCATCAACCCTCCATGATAAATTGATTTTAAACTAGTTCAAATGAAAGTTGCTATGCATATGAGAGTCTGCATGTATGCCTGGTCCACACTAACCCCCCACTTCAAACTAAGGTACGTAAATTCAGCTACGTTAATAACGTAGCTGAATTCGAAGTACCTTAGTTCGAACTTACCGCGGGTCCAGACGTGGCAGGCAGGCTCCCCCGTCGATGCCGCGTACTCCTCTCGCCGAGCTGGAGTACCGGTGTCGACGGTGAGCACTTCCGGGATTGATCCCAGAAGATCGATTGCTTACCGCCGGACCCGGAGGTAAGTGTAGACCTACACTATATATGAATTATAGCGTGTCCCTAGACAATGTGTGCTGAAAAAGACATAATTTTGAGACTCCACAAAACAGTAGAAACATCTTGTTTGGTTTCTCTCCTCCCCGAATATATGTCACAGGAATATGCACTGATATTAAAGATAAACTGTTCGGGTTACAGAGTCTATATCAAGAGAATTAACTCATCCTTATGAGTTTAGGTTCAAACAGACCCATTAACTTTAAATCTTCAATTACATTCTCAGTTTAAGACGTATAGTTTTCGAAGTTCTTTATTACTTAGGCCAGTATTTAGTTCCTTGATAAACCATATTTTGATTTGTGCAGTTCTTATTTTATATGGGAAAAACTGAATCAGTGAGCATTGTTTTGACAAGAGCAGGACTGCTCACCATCCTTAAAAGCCTCCTGTTCCCTCTGGCTTAATGAAAAACATGCAATGCAGGGGCTGTGTAAGAGACTTACACAAGAAACAGGTGCCTCTTTGGGGGAGGCAGAGGAGGTGGTCTGCTCAAAGACAGTGATACAAATTTAAGGCAGTATGTGGTAACAGCTTCAGACCCATGAATGACCATCTGATCCACAGAATACATTGGACTCTCAATGGAAAGCGTACCTTTGAAAGAGTGATATCAATTATATTTGGGTAAGTTTTAACGTAGCAAAATATATGTAATGGATGATAGTTTGACAAATAAGCACCATATACTGGAATCATCGCTATTATAAAGTTTGTTTTTTTCCATTTTGTTAAAAAAGCTGGTATATTGAGTCACTCGGCTTCCCATTATCAGAAGGCAAGGAAAGCACTGATTTAGAACACTAAGGCACAAGGTGTATACTGGTTTGGGAACAAAATACTTTCAGTAAGCTGCTGACTCACCTTGTCCCGCAAATGATGTTCTGCAGCCTCAATATTCAAAGGATCATCAAAATTCAAGAGATCCTGGAAAAGAGCCAGGGGATTTTTTTTTAAGTAAGGAAAAAAATAACTATCATATTATGTAAAAGGTTGAAAATACATTTAGTGTTATGAAACATATCAGATGAGGCCAGCAAGTGCAGTAGGTTTAGTGAAATTGCTTCTTTTATACCTGTAGATCTCTGGTTTAGACCCTAAGGGGGGTAAATTCAAACGAGACTGGTGGTCACAATCCAATCCTTGATTAATTGTTAGCCAAGCGAAGCACGGCTCTACACTCAACTTGATGGCATTTTTCTGATTGTCTGGATATCACAGGATTATTTTTGAACATCACCTCTGATCAAGTCCAAAATTTCCAGGAATGTTCTAGGCATCAATTGGCAGAGCCCCGTTGATTTTGGTGAAAAGTGGAAAACTAGAAAAATGATTTAGAGGAAAATCAGCCCCACAAACTGGCTGGTGCTGCTGCCAGAGGAATCTCTCTGGCGGCCCCTGCTGCTGGTTACAGATATTAGAAGCAACAGTGTAACTTCTGAGTGGGTTTCAGAGTAGCAGCCGTGTTAGTCTGTATCCGCAAAAAGAAGAACAGGAGTACTTGTGGCAAGGTGCCACAAGTACTCCTGTTCTTCTTCCTGAGTGGGGAGATTGTGTCGGCTGGAGTCTGACAGACATGAAAACCTTAGAGAGTTTTAGGGGGGAAACGGGGAGAACAGAGTGGGGGAAGCAGCAGGCACTGCAGGAATAGGGTAGTAGTGGTGGAGGTAAGGGAGGTGGTGGGAGAAGCAGAGACCTGGAGTGGTGGGGGCAGACGCAGGGACAAAGGGGGGTAGAAGCAGGGACATAGAAGGTAGAAGACAAAGCAGCTCTGAGTGTGAGGTTGGGGTGCCTATAACTGCCTATGATTCTCATCTCTGCCCCCCATGATCTGGTCCCTGCTACCCCGCCTCCACATCCCTACACATTACTCCCCACCCATCAAATTGCTGCAGGCAGAAGAATCTCTGGAGCTTCTTGCTGCTGCTTACTCATCACAGACAGCAGCTTAACATGCTGCTCGCTCTCTCTTTCATTCTGGGTGTACAGTTCAGCTTAGAGAGGCAACAAAGGGTGTGACCTTCTAGTGTTGGGCCACATCACATAGCCTCAATAGTATTTCCTCCAAATTTTGTTCTGTGAATCCAGGAAAACTGGTGTTCTGAACTCAAAAAAATGAGAAACATGGGGGTGCTGAGGGTGAATATACACAAACTGTATGAAAGGGTTATATACCGTCATTTTAAACATTCTAAATTTTTCTTCTAAACATCCATCTCTCAGCAATTCCTCCCTCAGAAAAAGCAGCTGTCTCCTTTTAGCTGACAACACTGCAAGTGCATTCTACAGCTTACTGGCATGGCTTGCATAGTGTCTGTAATATGTATCACCTGCTCTGCTATTTGTGCTGTATTTGCAGAAAGACTGAACTTCAACACATTGCTTAAGGAAACCAAGAAGCTGACAAGAGAGTGTGCTAATCAAGTCACATCATGGAAAATAATGAATAATCACTATGGAAACAAAACCAAGTTTCTCTGGTCCAGGTTCGGGTCAGTTTTCCTAGTAGTTTGTGATAACAGTGACTCTTTTATAACAGCTATCATTTTATAAGTGTGAAAGGCTCCCATCACTGCCACTATCTGGGATTTGCTTCCATTGCAATGAATCTCTATGGTCATTGATTTTTTTTTTCCAACAAATTTACAAGTTTCAATTTCCTTTCAAAACCAAAAGCTGAGCAAGACTCTCAATCATTCACTTGCCATCCTTTCTTTCTAGAAACAAGCCCACACCAGCTTTTGAAAACTTAATTATTTACAAAAAGCCTTTGAGCATATGCACAGGGGAAATCCAAGATGCAGTCTGTGAAGCTGAGAGTCTTCTAGGACATTACAAATCTCTGTAGTCTGTCATGCACAATCATCACTCTTTTCAGATGATCACATTGTATATAAGTTTTATGTGTATTTCTATTGCAGGATTGCACTCTTTGTTTCTCTAAAACAGACTCACCCTATTTTAGTTATTTAGAATACAGCACAAACAATTACTCTGAATTGAAAAGGCACGTGCTCTCCCATCTTTTTATAAATTAATTTACTAAAGACCCTAAACCAGGAAAATTAAGCCTCTTTGGCCCATGAAAGCTCTGTTTCCCAGGGCCCTGCAGCCATAATTTGTCTATCAACACATTTTAGAAAAATATTCTTGGTGGTAGCAGTGATGGTTCAGCTACCCAGTTCCTCCTTCAGGAAATGAGGGACAGAATCCTTCTGTCTGAGCCGGAGCTTGAGGAAAGAGGGCTGGGCAGACATAGCCAGCAACTCTGCTCCCTGTCCCAGGTGCTTCACTGTGCACTGGAGTAGCTCTTTGGAGAAGCTAGGGTGACCCTTACCTGCAGTTGAAGGGCGTAATGGCAATGAGCGCTCCGGTGGCCAGCTTGACCATGATCCCTCTGCTCTCCTCCCTTGACCTTCCCACTTCCACCAGGCAGCAGCAGCAAGGTTATCCATGACAGTCACACTCCATACCTCTGCCTCAGAGGGAAGGAGGGCTACCTCGACTTGCCTCTAATCTATTGATGGGCACAGTTTCTTGGCTTCTGTTGTATATCTGAGGTAAGGGTTGCTGGCACCAGTCCTGCCTGTTCCTGACATTAATCTAGGGTTTTACATGTTCCCTCCACTTTTCGCAGCTGCCTCTTGTAAATAAGAGGCTTGGACTTCCTGCTCCTGCCAACTCCTTTCATGTCATGTGGGATTCCACGGGGCAATCTCATGTTTTAAGTCAGTGTCAGGCCCTATTCTCATTCTGGGGGTGGGAGCTCCTTGGAGCTCCTAACACCTTCAACATGTGTTTATTGATGGCAATTGTTTATCCCAACCCTCAATTTTTCAGGGGTACAGCAATGCCAATTATCTACCAAAGTAATCCTCACATTCCTTCCCCTACCTCCGCACAATAACTCGCTGAAGGAATTTAGGATTTGTGGAAAACCCTATACAACTCGTTACCAAAGGCCGCACCATAGATTTATAACTATAAGTAAAAAGAAATATTAAGAAGGCAGCGTATGCCCTTCTGTATGAAATCCCCATGGCTAGCTAATATAAGGGGCTAATTAAACACCACTAAAGACAGGAGGAACACAAACATTAACGGTAAGACACACTGGATCAGGTCTATACCAAGTAACTTTAAAAACCACCTGGCAAGGAAAACAAAATGTAGTTTTATCCATTGCATCATCTCACTTACTGTAAATAGAGAGTTCAATCCCCAAACAACATCCTGAAAAGGAAAAACAATAGAATCAGTCATGTGTATTTGAAGTATTTTGTACATTTTAACATCCTTTACATTTCTATTAACCCAGCAAAATGATGGAAAGTCTTAAATCTAGGAGAGTATTGGGTGGCTTTTCTTTATATCCAAAATGTTTAAACCTATCCCAATATTTATTTCAATATATAACATGCAAAAAAGCACTTATCCAGGGCTTTAAGCACCTTTGACACATTTAAAAACCATCATCAAGTACAAGCAGAGCATGGTGAATAATTTTTCTGTGAACATAAACACATCCATTTAAAATTTTGTATAAATATTCACTCTCTGCAGCCACACTCACACCCCTTCTGCGTTCAAGGAAAAGAAACAATGCCGAGTGACTGACCACACCAATAAAAACTGAGCATCACAGCTCAGAATTCAAATAGGAGGTATCAGATACTTGCGGGGAACTGTACATGATCAATCCATAACATACAAAAATGTGACAAAATATTTGTCAAATAGACACGAAATATCAAATTTGAGAAAACTCATCTGTATGTGAATATTCTGAAAGTAGGAGAAGAGGCTACATTTATCAAATTAATTATTCATTGCAAATTATTTGCTCACCTCTACCTCCAAGTTTTCTTTAACTGAATAGGGACAGTCAATGTGCAATTACAGATTCACAGTAAGAAATCAGTGAACTAGATGGAAGTGTTGCTCCTTGAGACTCCCTCATTTGATTTAACATTTTCCTTAACTCCAGCTCCATTAGTGTCTGGCCTACAGGTGTGTGTCCTGAGTTACAAATTTGACGGGCTGACAAACAACGAGCAAGAATAAGTGATAAGACATTACTACAATTAACTGAATTGTAAAACAGAGCTCCTAGAAAACCTTCTCTCGGAGTATGTCTTCAATTTTAAAAAAGGTGGGTTTTATACAGCAAGATATCTTGCATGTATTAGGCATCCCACTGAAAACTCCTACTGGAGATGAGGCACTGTAGTTTTTACCATGAGATAGACAAAGTCACCACTATACCCATTAGCCTGTGACTGACCTCACCTAGTTTACCTCACAGTAAAACTACAGTGCTGTGACTCCACTAGGAGTTTACACCTGGAGAGCTAAGGTGAGTTAGTTGTCCTAATCTCAACGCACATCTTTTTTGGTCATGCAGACAAACACTTAGAGAAACAGATCTTCTCACTATGGCATAGAAAACAAAATGCATTTTATGCTCATTTAACATCTTGCGATACTGCTTAAAAAAAAGGTTAAATAAATGAATGCATTTTAGCTTGTTTACTACGCTGGTCTCTCAGAACGGTGTCAAAATGATGAGCTGTTGTAATATATAACAATACCTTAACAACTCTATCAAAAGTACCGATTACAAAGGCTGGCAGAGAACATGGTGTCAGCATTATCTGATCAATAGTAGTTTTGTCTTTTTTTTCCTACCCCATTTTCCCTGGCCCTGTTTATGTATTTTATACAAAAACACCCTCTGTTCATCTATTTTTAATCATGTAGATCAGCAAAGTAACATTAGGGAATAATATTTTAGCCTGTTCAGCACTTTCTTCTAATGGAGTTTCTAAAATCATCAGGGCTAGTAAACACTGCAAACCTCGAAGTCACTAAGGTATTCCACACGGACAGAACATTATTGTTTAAATTTATAGTAAAAGAGTAGGAATTTCAGATGTTTAAGGTGCACAAATAGCCTAGAATTCTTAAGAATGTGGTGTTGAGCAGTCATCCACACCAGAAATGATCTAATTATCATGCTATCATTCATTTTCAGGGCCAGAAAACAAAAGTGTTTGGGAAGAGGGAGAAAAGACAGTTACCCTTTCCATAACCGGTGTTCCTCGAGATGTGTTGCTCATGTCTATTCCACATTAGGGGTGTGTACTCGCCACATGCACCGGTGCTGGAAGTTTTTCCCTCAGCAGTATCCGTAGGGGACTGGCTCTGGTGCCCTCTGGAGTGGCGCCCGTATGGCACGGTATAAGGGGTGCTGCCAGCTCCCCCCGTGCTCAGTTCCTTCTTGACGGAAACTCCGACAGTGGGGAAGGAGGGCGGGAATGGCCATGAGCAACACATCTCGAAGAGCACAAGTTACGGAAAAGGTAACTGTCTTTTCTTCGAGTGCTTGCTCATGTCCATTCCATATTAGGTGACTCCCAGCAGTTCCAGTGTAGGCGGGTAGGAGTTCACAGCTGCGCCGATTGTAATACAGCTCTGCCGAACCCAGCGTCGTTTTTAGCCTGCTAAGTGATGGCATAATGAGACGTGAGTGGGTGGACTGAGGACCACATCGCGGCTCTACAGATGTCCTGGATTGGGATGTATGCCAGGAAAGCTGCCAAAGATGCCTGCGCTCTAGTTGAATGGGCCCTGACAATCGGCAGCAGCAGGACCTTTGCTAGCTTATAAGAGCTCTTTCTGCAAGAGGTGATCAAGCTGGAAATCCTCTGCAAAAAAACCACACGGAAGGCCCTCCCTCCTATCCGCTGTAGCGATGAAGAGCTGGATCGATTTACGGAAAGGCTTGGTACGCTCCAAGTAAAAAGCAAAGGCCCTCCGGACATCCAGCATGTGCACACGTCTCTCCTCAGCAGTCTTGTGCGGCTTGGGACAGAACACTGGCAGGAATACATCCTGTCTCATGTGGAAGGAAGATACCACCTTCGGCAGGAAGGCTGGTTGGGGCCGCAGCTGGACCTTGTCCTTATAAAACACTGTGTAAGGCGGTTCCAAGATCAAGGCCTTAATTGCTGAGACTTGTCTCGCCGACGTCACCACCACCAGGAAAGCGACCTTCCAGGACAAATAGAAATGGGAGCTGGAACCCAGTGGCTCAAAAAGTGGGCTGGTGAGCGTGGAGAGGACCAGGTAAGGTCCCACTGCAGGACAGGGGCTCGTACCTGTGGGTAAAGCCTCTCGAGACCCCTCAGGAACCTGACAGTCATGTCATTAGAAAAGACCGTCTGACCTTGGATTGGCTGCTGGAATGCGAAGATGGCCGCAAGGTGCACTTTGATGGAAGAATGCGCCAGACCCCGGTTCCTGAGCTGCAGTAAGTAATCCAAAGTGACTGCACTGAAGAACGTGAGGGAGAAATGCCATGCTCCCACGCCCAGTGGGAAAACCTCATCCACTTAGTCAGGTATGTTAGTCTCGTGGATGGCTTCCTACTTCCCAGGAGGACCTGCTGGGGACCTCCTCCGAGCAGGTACGCTCCTCCGGGTTCAACCACGGAACATCCACACCGGGAGGCGTGGAGACTCGAGTTTGGGGTATAGGAGCCGACTGTGATCCTGTGACAGCAGGTCTGGATGGTAGGGAAGGGGCCAGGGAGGGGCCACCGCCATGTTCATGAGCGTGCCGAATCAGTGCTGGGTCAATCACGATAACCTGTGCCTTGTCCCTTTTATCTTTACTAGGACCCAACTGACCAGAGGGATCGGAGGGAACGCGTACATCAGACCCTCGGCCCACGACAGGAGGAAGGCATTGGAGAGGGAGCAAAACCGATGTCACTTTCTGGTTTGTCTGGTGGCAAACAGATCTACTTAGGGAGTTCCCCACCTCTGGAAGATCATGCGGGACACCTCTGGGTGGAGCAACCACTCGTGGTGAGAGGACAAGTCCCTGATGAGGTGATCTGCTAGGGCATTCCTGATGCCGGGGAGGTTACCAGATTGATGCCGTGGCCGATGCAGAAGTCCCAGAGACGGAGAGCCTCTTGGCGGAGAGCCGACAAGCGTGCTCCTCCTTGCCTGTTGATGTAGAACATCGAGGCCGTATTGTCCGTCAGGACTCTCACCACTTTGCCACGACAGGAAGACCCCACAGGCCAGCTGGACCTCTCTGAGCTCCTTGACATTTATGTGTAACGTTGTCTCCTCCGGGGTTCGAGGTGTGCCCCCCAACCGAGGTCCGAAGCATTCAACACTAGCTCAACAGATGGAGCGGGACTGTTGAATGGGACTCCTTCCAGGACCTTCTTGCGATCTGTCCACCATTGCAGCGGGGTGAGAATTGCCGGAGGAATGGTTATGATCTTTTCCAGGTGGTCCCTGGATTGGGAATAGGTTGATGCCAGCCATTGCTGCAGGGGCTGCATGCGGAGTCTGGCATGGCGGACCATGTATGTGCGCAGGCACACCTGAGTTGTTGTCAGGGGAAACGCGGACACTTCCATGATGAGATCCATCAGGGCCTGAAACCTGTCTAACGGCAGGAACGCTCTCGCCCGGGTCGAGTCGAGCACGCCCCCGATGAATTCTATCCTTTGAACTGGAACTAACGTGCACTTTTTGTGGTTGACCAGTAGTCTCAAGGAGTGGCACGTGGCTTGTAGTACAGTGATGTCATGTTGGACCTGAGCCTTGAAGTTGCCTTTGACCAGCCAGTCGTCGAGGTACAGGTAAATCTGGATACCCCAACGCCTGACTACCGCCATGCACTTAGTAAACACTTAGTGCTGTAGCCAGGCCAATCAGAAGGACTACAAACTGGTAGTGGGCCAAACCAACTGTAAAACAGAGAAAGTGTCTGTGTCCTGGGAAGATCGCTACGTGAAAGTATGTTGACTGTACTTCAACACATTGTTTAAGGAAATCAAGAAGCCGACAAGGGACAGTGTGTTCATCAAGTCGTCATGGAAAATAATGAATAATCACTATGGAAACAAAACCAAGTTTCTCCGGCCAAGGTTCAGGTCAGTTTTCCTAGTAGTTTCTGATAACTGTGAATCTTTTATAACAGCTATCGTTTTATAAGTGTGAAAGGTTCCCATCACTGCCACTATTTGGGATTTGCTTCCATGGCAATGAATCTCTATGGTCATCAGGAGGTCATCTAGTCCAACCCCTTGCTCAAAGCAGGACCAACCCCAACTAAATCATCCCAGCCAGGGCTTTGTTATGGTTTCCTCTACAGTGCAAATACATTGAAGAGGAAAAGGCTCCCTGTGCCCAGTTCATCATTTTACCACATTGGCACAGAGCCAACCAAAAATTTATCCCTGTGTAAAAGTCATACTGTACACATATGTTGTATACATCAATATATGGGATTTTGAATGCCAACACTACATACAGATAGGCTACTTATGCAGAAAACAATTAAACATGTCAAACAATTATAGTCAGTAGACTGCTGGGAGACGCAAACGAGTTAGGGACCCATTGGAAATTCGTGAATTTGTGAATAAATAGACGAACTACAAATAGAAGGAACACGCAAAGTGCATTTTTAAATCATGAATACTACACCTGCATAAAAAAGTATAGCAATATTTGTGGGAAGAAACTAGCAGTCTGCGTATTAACAACAACCCGTATAGTATGTGACTGCAGTCGGTGGCTGTAGAACTTGATGCAGAATTGATGCCTTTTTTTGGGAGGGAGGTCTGGGAGAGAGGGGACCTTAGGTTCCTCGCTCTTTTGGTTGTGACAAAACATTCCAAATGGGAACAAAGAGTGCAAACCAGTGCAGTGGCATCTGCAGGATACTAATTCTAAGAAAAATAGCGACAATTTAAATTTCAGCATATCGTTAACTATTCCACTGCTGATAATTTATCTTAAGGTGTTCCAAAATTTCTTCTCTGCTGTTTTGAGGTTCTTTAGAATTCAGGATCGTAGACACAGTATTTAGGTCAAGCTGGCTCCAGAGAACCCAGGATTTTGCCTATTAAATATGCAGATTTGCAAGGTTGTACATTGTCAGAGCACATCGCAAATCCCATCTATTTAACTGGGCTTTGGGGGCTAAGGAAGATGCAAGATGATTGGTATTATTAGCGTGTGGGCTATTTTATGCAGCAAATGTTTACCAAATTTGTCTATTTTTTCATTTTGATTTATTATTTTTTATATTTGTATGGATTGTGTTTTATAACTGACAAATATACTTACGTAGTTAAATAAAACTTTGTTTGCATATAAATCAAAATTAAGAAAGTAAAACAAACAACGTAAGATGAGCCCCTGCAGAGTGCTGTAGCTCGGGGGGGTCAATGGTGCAGTCCCTGGTATGCTGACCAAGAGCGTGACCATCACTTACTGCTGCAATTGTTTGGGCCAAAGCATGGTGAATCCAACATAAGGCACATCAGAAGATCAACATGTCAGTACAAAGGTTGATTGATGAAGATCTCTCTCTCTCTCTCTTTGCCCTGTCACATTGTTTCATAGTTGTGTTGGGTCTAAAAATCATTACTTTGAAAAAACCAAAAACGCCCTACAGATTTATTTATGCCACCCCAAATAAGGAAAAAATTGCAACTCCAAAATGCCTCCCTTTCAAATTTAGCAATAGTGACTTAAAATACAAAGTGCGGCTTGTGAAATAGTTTCTCCTGAGATTAAAGAGTTTTAAAGCATCTCATTTGTTAGGAAGACCTACTTCTGTTCTAGTCGTCAACCTTAGCAAGTAGGTAACTCACACCCATTTCACAATCTGCTATCAAACCTACACCAAAATTATGCCTTTGAAACATTGCCTTTGACTTGTATAACTATGTTTTCAGATGTCTGAAAGATTTAATACATAGTGTTTTTCAGAGTGTAAAAATGTAAATTACCAAGTAAGATTTTCCTTTTATACGCAAGATGTATTTAACGATTTATTTAATTAAAAAAGTCGGACAAAAGCAGCTAAAGAACTACACCATGGAAACTCCCTAAAGGAAACTATTAAGGAGTACTTCTTATCTAATAGACTCTAGTTAATTATACTGAAGACTGAGATCTTTGCATCTTGTTGCTAACATATGTTTGACAAGACATTTGGTAAAATATCTATCACTTGGAACCAAGAAAAGGAAATACAGTCATATTCACACACAGAGACTTCTCCGGTTACTTTTTTTTTAAAACTAGAGTAGTGATCAACAGTAAAAATCTATTTGCACATGCTTAGTAGACATTTATTAGTGCTTGACGCTGCAACCTTAATATTTATTTAAAATAGTATTTTTATTACTTACTAACCTAAAGAAAGCAATTTACTTAAGGTGTGCATCATTCTCTTTATATTTATCTAGATTACAGAGTATTTAAAATATTAGTATAAAATACTTTATTTAGCATGAAAGGAGGAAGAAAGACTGGGAAACAATTCCTCCTATGCTCATTTACTTTCTTCCCTCCAAAGCAGTTGTCACGAACCGGTATATCGCGATCGACTGATCGATGACGGAGCCTCTGCCAATTGGTCACAGTCTGCGGCCGCTAAAAGTCCAGTCGCGCAGCAGGGTTAAGGCAGGCTCTGTGCCTGCCCTGGACCCACACCACTCCCGGAAGCGGCCGGCACGTCCCTGCGTTGGGGAGAAAGGGGAGTGTCTCCACTTGCTGCTCCGTAGGCACTGCCCCCGCAGCTCCCATTGGCTGGGAATGGGAAACTGCGGCCAATGGGAGCTGCAGAGGCAGTGCCTACAGGAAGGGGCAGTGCATGGAGACATGTGCCCCCCTCCAGGGGCTGCAGGGACATTCTGGTATCTTCCGGGAGTGGCATGCGGCCAGGGCAGGCAGGAAGCCTGCCTTAGACCTGCTGCACTGTCCACCGGGAACCACCCGAGGTAAGTGCTGGCAGGAGTGATCTTGTGCTTAAAAAGGTTGGAGACCACTGCTCCAAAGTAATATTTGAATGTTTCCGAAGAATTTCAGAAGCAGTAAATAAGGTCTGTTTCCGTTTCGGAGATACAGTCAGCCATGCACGTCACAAGCTCCAAATCTGTAACAGCGAGCATACAAAATAACATACTTTCTTCTTACTGGAACCCTTGATATTTGTCCCCACAGTTACATAACAGCATAGCAGACTCTTTTATAAACCACTGCTCCCACCGGATTTCTGAACTAGCTTCAGAATGAACAACACTACAATGATAATGAAAACTAAATGCAAGGTCCCCATGAGACTAGTCAACAGGAATATACTCCCACTAAAGAATTCTGTATTCAGAAAGTATTACCAAAGAGTTTTGGAAAACAGGAATGGCTTCATTCAATTTTTCTAGTGTAGTTTGCCATCCTCATGAAATGTCTTTTACGTGTCTGGGAGCAATAATTACTGCCACTCAAAAAAAGAGAAGCTGCAAGAAGCAGTTAAAAGAAACAGGGTATGTTTTTGCACATTTCTTATGAAGCAGGAATTATTAAAGGTCATATTTATTAAAAAAACAAAACAAAAAACAAAAAAAACCCCAACAACAACTAAATGTTCTGTCACTAATTTTCCAGAGACACAAGATGGGTGCACTCTGTCTCTCTCATATCCTGGGACCAACAACACTATACGCTAGTTTTCCCATAAGGTTTAAAAAATGAAAGTCACTCCCTCAAAAAGTCTGTAATGCAGTTACGCTATAGAAATCAAAACAGTGCACTTAAACCCCCAGCCTTGAGACTAGATAAAGGAGAAATATCAGACTCAAAGTGAAAGTATAGTTTATGACAACAGCAGTATAAAGAAAAAAAAATAGGTCCTCAGTTGATGTGAATCGCACCTGGTGAATGTGGTGGCATGGGCTGGTTCTCTTTGGCCAGAAGACATTTGGTTTTCTAGAGTATGTCTTCCCGATAAGGAGTAGCTAAAGAGTATTTCTCAGATATGCAAGGACAAATGTGGTGACCTTTTTGAAAGTCTAATTTTATAGCCCCATCCAACACCGCTCAGGAGCCATGTGCCTGAGGTGACCAAGGGCCATTTGGCTATAAACAGCTCTTGGTCTCACGGTAATTAAATTAGTTCTATTGGCTCATCTCAACAATAAAGCAGAAGTTGAGTGTATTGGTCTGACTAGTTCTGTAAGGTGTTCAAATCGCTACACTGAAGGACTGTCCAATCACAACCATACAAAAGTTTTGCTGCTCTGGTGCTCTGCTGCAAACACAGAATCATCCTCCGCTGTACTCTAGGATACAACAGAGCAAAATATAATCCTGACAAATATATAAAAATGAAACCATGAAACTGTATGGCATTTATCGTTACTAAAAATAGTCCAGACCACAGCCTGGCTTTTTAAATGCATTGTTTACTGGTAGAGTTGGCACAGATTTTTCTTTAGTCTACTTTAAATGAGATTTGTTATGTCTAATTGTTCATCTCTGGAACCAATTTATGAAATGTAGCCATGTCTAGTAAATGGAACAGAAAGGTTATCTTAAACAAGAATCTAATGTAAAGATAATCAAGGCTATATTGGTATAGAAGACAATGGGTAAAATCTGGTTTAAAAACAATTGCAGGGATCTGATCGATGTCATTCTACCGGTACCATCAATAAGGGCTCAAAATAGTAAACATTTTGTTAAAATAGTTGGGGCAACTCAATTCATATTTATAAATGTATCCAATGCAAACTAAAATATTTTTATTAAAATTAGTGATGCAAAATGTTGCACAGAATGACACCAGGCAGTATATATTATAGATGACAGGATACTGAGGTATAAAGCCATTGTTTTATAGATAATAGAAGTATTTGAAGTCTACTCAGGTTACAAAGGTTGGTACATATTCATACCCGTTGATGATGTGACAAACTAATTAGTGAGCTTACTCTGATCAAGGGGTCTTGAGCAGTGCAAGACCACATTTCTGGGGTGCAAGGCTGGAGATGGGGGAATTCGAGGGCATCTCCCTATATACAGTTCATGAGTGGCTGAGAGAGCCATTGTGTACGTTGCTGGGTGCGCCTCTGCATGCTGATGGCTGAGAAAACAGAGCCTGAAGTAGCTTGTTGTTCACTAGCATATCAGTGTAGGAGACAGCCTGGGCGGGAGAGTTAAAGGGGTCACAGTGGTTCCACAGTCCAGACTGCAGCCTGGGGGTGTCACACACACCAGAAAAAATAATATGTTTAACTACTCTGTTATCCTGCCTCAAGCTGTTGCCTTCACAAAATGATAAATTACATATCATTTCAAGCATGAATTTTATGCTTAAGATTTACACTTCTCTTCTAAACATTAAGGCTACCTACTCCTATACATTTTAAAAATATTAACATTACTGTCATGGAATCATGAAACCCATTCTAATAGCTAGAGAGTTTAGCTACTATATTTGGACATACAAAAACAGCTTTCTGATATGCCTGGCAGTGTAAGAATCTTCCTCACTGCTACACATACTAAACTTACTGACCTGCGTTTTATTTGCTCTACCTGCAAGTACCAGGAATGCACTCAACCCAATAAAATTGGGGAATTACTGGTGGCATGGGTGCCAACAGGCCCTATGTGACGACACACAATACCTCCCCCCTAATTCCCCCTACACACACGAGAAAGAGATGCAATGACCTCTCCCCTGGGGGAAAGGAGAGTAAGGAGGAAAACCAGCTAAGAAAAAAAAATTCTTGAAGAAGGGGGCAGAATATCGTTCCCCTCTCCATCCCATTTACCAGCAATTTTAATCTCTCAAATAACATGTCAGGGACTATTAACATGTAGCTTTTAATCAGGCCTGCCATCTCAAGGCAATCGTCAAAGTTGTCAATCGCAAGCAATGACATCAGACCCAGTTCACTGAACTCCCCTTCTTTTGAAGCCTGAACTTTCGGATCAGCTATCGGAGTAACTGAAAACAACCTCCGCATACAGAGAAGGAAGAATTATCAGATGTGCTAAGCAATAGAAAATTTGCAAGTAAATTAAAAAACTAGGCTCTCATTATTGCAAATCTCATAATCCTTTCGTGTGAGATATGACTCAGCAGTAAGTTCACTACTTGCTATTGATAGCTCTGAAGACTCCCACACGCTGGCTTGGCAGATCACCACCAGCATACACACTGACTTTCTTTCTTTGGCAGTAACAAAGATTCTACAGCGATATATAGGCAGGGCTTGTAGCACCACCTATTATTAAGGTTACCCTCCACTTCCCATTGCAATACACTGTTTTCAGTTGCTTGTATCTTTGCCAAACTGAACATTTGGGTTGAAATTTTCCATGTTGGTGTCTGTCTCTGTATTTTTTTTTTTTTTTTTTTTTTAATCCATACAATTTTGGCCAAAAATGTTTCAACTGTTTCCAAGAATGAGATTTAGGGGAAAATATCTTGTTTTGTCCACGTTAAAAAAAAAATCATGAGACATTTTCTTTGAAATGGTCTAGTGACCCCGTGCTTTGGAGCAGGGCCTTGAAATTTGGCAGGGAGTGGCCTCTGTATTAGGGAAGTGCCCTTTGTCGTTCCTGTGAAAATCCATCCAAATTTGGCTAAATTTAAGCTTTTGGGGGAAAAAAAATCACAATTCACACATGCTCAGTAGACTTCGATTTTTAACAGCAAAAAATCCCTTATGATTCCTTCCTCACCTACAAGTCCATTCAGTCCTACTTCTTGTTCAGCCAATCGCTCAGACAAACAAGTTTGCTTATATTTGCAGGAGATGCTGCTGTCCGCTTCTTGTTTACAATGTTACCTGAAAGTGAGAACAGGCGTTCGCATGGCACTGTTGTAGCTAGCGTTGCAAGATATTTATGTGCCAGAGGTACTAAAGATTCATATGTCCCTTCATGCTTCAACCACCGTTCCAGAAGATGTGCTTCCTCTTTTGTTTCTTTTGTCTATAATTTTTACAGTGAAAATGTTTGCAATCAAAAATAATATAAAGTGAGCACTGCACACTTTGCATTCTGTGTTGTAATTGAAATCAATATATTTGAATATGTAGAAAAACATTTAACAGTACGATTAAAACTGCGATAAATCGCGATTATTTTTTTTTTTGAGTTAATCGTGTGAGTTAACTGAGATTAATCGACACCCCTATACCACATGATTGAATTTGTCTTCTCAGCTTGCTTTTTTAAATACCTGGGAAACACACACAAAAATATATGTGAAAAGAATGGTAAGGTTGCAAAATCAAGCAATCTTTTGATTGCTTATGCAACCTTAATTCACCCCCCCTTGTGTGTCTGCATTATTAAACAGTCTTTAATTACACAATCATGTATTATTTTTACCCACAGGACCCACAGGACCCCTACCTCATTCAGTGCACAATATGGACAGTACTCAATTAACGAGCAGTTATTCAATATTTTGTTTTATCCTAATTGTTCAATGTGTGCCCCTAGGCCTCATTTACTTTATGCTTTTCAAACCCTGCTCTGAAGATAGTATTAATTGCCTCATGGGCTTTCCTATGGCACTCACCACTTTACAAACATGAATTAATCTATTTTCACAAGACTCCTGTGAACTGAGGTGGTTTTATCCCCATTTTACAGATTGGGATCTAAGGCACAGAAAGACTAACATCAAAAGTATCCGCTCATTTTGGCTGCCCAATTTGAGATGCCTAAAACCAGATTTTTCAGCGCACTTTGCATTGTATAGCATTTTGTAGGTTCAAAGCACAGCTCTCATTGACTTCAGCTGCGAGTGCTCAGCGTTGCTGTAAATCAGGCTCCAGGGCCTCGAGCTAGGCACCCGAAAATGAGAAATACACAGTTACCACTTGTGAGATGTTTGGTTTAAGTGACTTCCTTAGCATCACATGGCAACTCTGAGGCAGGGATAGAATAAAATTCTCCAGAGCAGCTTTCAACTGCCTTAACCATGAAAATACCCCTTTTTCTTCCAACAGTCGTCTCTTTAATTCACTACACACCTCTGCAACAAATGAGACAGGGTCCCACAGAAAACAATTGTCTTTACTATACAACCCGATTCCTCCTCTGAGGAATCCTCCATCCTGTGCACTGCATGAGGCAGGGACTCTGGAAAAAACTGTATGAGATCATGTAGTTAAAGATTATATCACAATGCATATGCACAAGGAAGACAAATTAATGCTGCACATGCAAACTTAATTATGGCATTTACTAACTTTTGAGTGCTTGACCTTGCAATCTTAATAATGTTCTGTTAGTGTAGATTTGTGTGCAATAGAGTCATAGAAGGAGTTAGACACTGAATCAATGTCCATGCAAAGGCAGGACTGCTGCCTAGGTTAGACTTTATTACTTTGTACTCCTTAGTAACAAGATCTGACCTTCGTACTGTTCTTCACAACGGTGAAGCCTTCAGTTTTGCCTTCCTCTCAGAATAAAGCCTTTATCTTCCCCTCCCTGCTACAACTGCTCTCACAGTACCCCATCTCCCTTGGAAAGCTGTTACAAAACAAATATATGCAGACATTTCTATAGCCACAAAAAATGGAAAACATTCAAAAACAGATTAGATTGAAATCAACATGAAAGAATCAATACTGATACTGAATACAGAATGCTGATTATTTTCATATTAAATTCATTTACATCTGCTTTTGAATTTTTTTTCCAATTATTTTAAGTTGCCACTACTCCCAACAGAACTTAGGTACGGTCTGTTGAGTGACTATGATTTTAGATTACGGAATACATCCTCCAGGACGAAAAGGTAATCCAAAAGGAAAGTCATAGGAAAATAATTACTGAAGAATTGCCACTATTTTTTGGGTCTAAGATCACGAGTCTAAAGCCTAATATGGGATTTCCTTCTTGTAATCTCCATTGATTTCATTCCTGCTCTCAACCTTCCTTGAGGTCAATGACATTAAAGTAACAGAAGAAGCTCTTCAAAATGGAACCTACTATAATTTGAAGCAAAAATTCAAGACAGCGCATACCTCACTGGTAAGTGTGAAAGTCCCAGAAATAGTTAATTCCCCCAATTGTCCATATATAACCAATAGAGTGCCCCAAAGTAGGTTTACTTAGCAGTAAATGAAGCATTCAGTATCCTTGCAAATGTTCTCTATGCACTCTTTAAAAATAAAGGTTTTTAATGCTCTTTACTCCTTTTAGCACTGCAGAGTCAATACAGCTATGGGAAGTACCTTGGGTATTTTCACGGTTCGTGTATCAACACATACCTATTAATTTCCAATTGTAGATTGTTTATTACTGATTATAATGGCAGAAAGAACACAGTTTGACTTTCAGAACTGATAAGGGAGTCATTGACATATACAAACATGAAAACTCATTTTTCTTATACTTTTTAAAGTAATAGCCAGTAATGACAATTATTTTTTATTTAACATAGTCAAGACTAGTATTATTAGAAATGACTGAAGAATATCAGGGGCCCTACTTAAATTAGGCAGAGGGCAGATGAAATTCAATGTGGACAAATGCAAGGAAATGCACACTGGATCGATAATATGAATTATTCATACATGTTTCTGGGTTCTAAATAACTAATCACTAAGATAAGATACATGCTCAATGGGAGAAAAAACGTCAAGTGTTATAATGGAATTAAATTATTTGTATACCCCTCATTTTGAAGACTGTGTTAAGTTTTGATCACCCAGTCTTAAATTATTTTTTAGCAGAAATGGAAGAGATCCAGACACAGGCTTCAAAAATTACTAGAGGCACAGAAAAACTTCACTATAAGAGATCAGAAAGTTTAGGACTGTTCAGTTGAGAACAAAGATGAACAAAAGGGTACATGTCAGAAGTATATAAAATAATAAATGGTATGCAGAAGGTAAATTAGGCATTCCTATTTGCCCTTTCTCATAATCCAAGAACAATGCAGGAGACTCAAACTGAAATAGGAACAATTTAAAACTGGTAAAAAGCAATTACTTGTTATACAATCCATAATTAATCTGTGGACCACATTGGTACAAGATAGAATCATATCTCAAAATTTAGGATTCAATCTTTACATGAATAATGAGAATGTCCATAGTTATGTTAGGTAAAATAAAGAATATAACCCTCATGCCTAAGGGTATAAAGTAATCACTAACTTCCTTGGGTTAAGAAGAAACTTTTTCCATGGCAGGTTATTTCAAAATTGTCCATTCCAGGGATTCTAATGTTAGCACCTTCTTCTTAAGTATCTGGGACTGGTCACTGTCAGAAACAAGACACTAACTAGATGGACCACTGGTCTGACACAGTATAGCAATTCCTATGTTCCTTAATTCTAAGCCTGTTAGCTTGTATGTACCCCAACAAATTCAAAATTCTTTGGTCTTGTTATTTTCCCCTTACAACAGTATAACTTACATGAAATACTTCCTTTGCAAGAACACAATCACTGCTTTAAGAAAACATTCTTCTGTTGACATTTTAACAGTTCTGCAGCAGCTTCAGACATGGCACAACCCAAATACAATCATTATGATTTTGCACTCTAGAAAAGGTCTTCATTTTTGACATTTGAGACCAATTTCTGTCCTTGGATGAAGATAAATGTCATGGATTTCAATGGGAGCTATGTACATCCACAGGCACAACATATTGCTTTCTTCATGTTTTAAGAACATTTATGCTATGTAAAGGAGTTGCTTTCCCAGACACAAACTATGAAGTCTCACATATGGAGATTCTGACACTGATCAGGTCCCATTTGATCATGGACAAGGTTCCTCCAGACATTTACACTAGGGCATATCTCAGAAAAACATGGTAGGAAGTATCCTCCCCTCAGGAACGGAAGGAGAATTTGGAATGATGTCTGAAAAACTTAGCTCCACAAATGGTGTCAAGTACCAGACACACATATTTCTTTAAAAGTTATAATCCAATAGAGAAGAAAAACATTTTATAAGCACAGTACAACTCAACTGTATGTCTTAACACATGAATTTCTTGAGTATTCTGAAGGGTTTGCGTGTTCCTTTTGTCTCAAGATGGCCATGGTATAAACTGGAGACCCTTCTCCTGTCTCATCACTTCCATACGAGTACTGAACACCAATGGTATATTATCCAGGGTCCAACTTTAGGCTGGACCATTGTTTGGACACAGTAGCCTGCCATACAAGAGCTCGTCGTTTAGTTCCAAGCCCATGTTGTTTAATCTTCTCCCTTTGCTATGAAAGCTAGGAAAGTAGCGCACGTTGTGCCTTTGGACCAAACACACCATATTGTTAAAAGATAAATACTTATGGTGAGTTAAGAAGTTGTGTTGAGAAGTTCTCAAAGAAGTGTCCTTTTAGTCAGAATGATTATTGTCAAATTATGGGGCGCTGAAGATACAGGGGAGGGTGTATCAAGTAAAAAAAGAATGGGTTGATCTTCAGGATAGAGTGACATATGTAGAACCCCCAACCATGAAAATGAGAAGAGTCTAAGACATTAACTGAAATGAGTGCAATAAAATGATGGAATGATGAATTTAAAGTTGGCTGGGAGTTTGACTGAAAATACTACATTCTGTCAGAGCATATTTAATCAAAGGAGAACTTAATGAAGTATTTGACACAAGTGTTTGAGAAAATTTAAAGAAAGCATAATTTAAATGCCTGTACAAGTGGCTATCCAATTAATGATAAAGAAAACATGTTTAAAAAATATTTTATCACAACCCTATTTTAAATCATTTCCCCCTATATATTTGTACATAAGAGTTCTCTGCTGCCACCACAAGGATATAGAGGATGAGGCAATGGATTTTAGTCACTTGTTCTGAAACATAATTGTCTTTCAAAAAAGTACTAGCATTTTGCTGTTATTTGTGGATCCATATGAACAGTAATATTTTCAGTCAGTATAAACAAACACATCTGGAATATACATGCTAGTGTGGTGCATTTTAAAGGTTTTATCAGGGTAAATTCAAGACGGCTATGTTATCAATAAAACCTTTATAGTACAATCTTGTAATCTGAAAATGCACCATTTTTTCAGAAAAAGCAGTGTTTTAGGTGGGACTGAAAAATTATATTGGGTGATTCTGGACCCCTCCATCTGCAAAACTAGGCTACCTACAAATCACCAGTCCTGACTCCAATATGAGATACTGAACTCTAAATTAGTCACTGGTAAACGACTGAATATTACCTGTCTTGCACAAGAAATCAGTGAAATGTTGGAGGAAGATTCTACATTTTGAAGGAAGAGAACACAGAACGTACCACTGATATGGCAGACTGGGTTTTACAAAATGGCAGTTGTTTGAAGACGCTCAGGAGTTTGGAACATTAGGATAAGTTATGGGAGATGGATTAGTGGTCAGAGTGAAGAAAGAATGGTGACAATAAATTAAATTTATCATCATCACATGACTACAGTTTTACATACAGCTCACAACTACACTCATTTTTTCCGGTTTATACTATATACCTAGTATACATATTATGCATAGTACATATGCAATAACCATTGTGTTTTTGAATAATACGAACACAATTTATATACACAGACACACCCCACTTCCATGTGTTTAACAAAGAATATAATTCGGGCTTATATAGATCCATCCAAGGATCTCTTTTACAAACGCTGAAAAATTTAGCCTCAAAATCCCTGTGAAGCAGGCAAGGAGGCATAATATTGGTTTTACAGATGCAGAAACTCAGCTGGAGAGTTTAAGCGACTGATCCTTGGCCACACAGAAATCCACACCAGGACTCCTTACACAGAACATTTTTTCTCCTTTGATACACAAAATCAAATATTTGTATTTCAAACAATGCACTCATTTTGTGTATACTAATTGGATGGCCCACAAAGAGGGGAAAGGATTAATCAGTCACTGGATTTTTATGTAGTCAAACTTCACATCCAAAAAACAAGCTACAAGCATTTGCCATTACCAAAGTGGCTATTTCAGCGTCAGCACTTACTTTTTAAAGCCAGTTCTGTATTGAAGAGAAGAATGAATTCACTATGCTCCCATTCAGGGTCTAATTTTGAAATCCGACATGCAGGTCTTATTGAAATCTATCACAATTATCCTGAACAACTGCTGAAGCTAAAATACATTTATGAAATTTCTTTGCTCTTCAAGATATTTTGACATCACGCACAACTGTGTGACAAGTGAGAAAGAACTGAAGGAAAAATTGCTTCAACACAGAAAACATTTTAGAAGAAAAACATGCAAAAATAGAATAAAAGGCTTTACGTTAAGCTTATAGGTAGATGAAGAGAAGATCTTCAGGGAAATGTATAGTGATTTCTTAGCTCTAAAACAGCATCCTGTGACAATGACACCATTTAGTATTGTGTATCCCAACAGATCTTCATCCTCTACAGAAACTGGAGAAATGATTTAACTATTTTTTTCTTTAAAGGTATTAGAAACACTACCTGGTTCCTTTCTTTTGTTGAATGCTAAATTTCAGTGCTTATGAAAAACATTCACACGGCAAGTTTTTGGGTTTTTTTAATTGGTAAGAGGCAGAAAGACCAATTTCACCAATAATAAGGGTAGCCAATATTCTGAGTCTACCAAATGTGAGATTATAGATACTCACTCTATAGAACTAATCATGCCCAACCAGATGCTACAAAACAAAACATAAGGGTGATCCAACCGAGAAGGGAAATGGATGAGTTAAGAAGTAGGGAGACAGAATTTATACCGGCCTCTACAGTCACTGGACAAGGACAATTAAATACAAATTAAGGCCCATAATGGTCCCTATCTGAAGTTCTCATCCTACCCCTCCTAAAAGACCCAAGAAAAATGCTTTGCAGAATGCTTTGGAGGTCAATAAATACAGGCTCTGAGGGAAAGGAATTGTATGGTCAAGAACCCTTCTTGAAGGAGATGTCAGCAACCTCCTCTCTCTTACTACAGGGTTTTAGCTCTAATGCCTCTGATCACAATTGGTGTATGACAAATCACTCTGGCATGCCAGGGTCCTAACAACTTCATCCTTATGTCATAAACAACACATTAACCTCCATCCAGCAACCAACGGCATGGATCTCAAAACATGTCTGAGAAAAACATTATATAGCCAATGAGCATGAGCCAAAGCTTCCTTGTAATCTTAAGTGTGGCCCAATGTGCGTTGCATCAGTTTAATCTCAAGGCGACAAGGGTTTGAGTAGTAGTCTCTATGATGGCATCTGAAAGGAACAGTTTTGTAATGGTGGCAGCCTGACCATTTACAGATCTACTAAAAACACGAGGCTACAGAGGCCAGGTCTACAATACAGACTTATATCGGTATAACTATATTGCTCAGAGGTGTGAAAAATCGACACCCCTTAGCGACGCAGTTATACAGACATAACTCCCCACCCATCCGCCCCCTGGGTAGAGCTTCTCCTGTCAACGTAGCTACCACTTCTCAGGAAGGTGGATTAACTACGCCAACAGGAGAAGCTCTCCTGTTGTCATAGTAACTTTTCACTAAAGCGCTGCTGCTGCACCATTGTAGCTCTGTACGTGAAGACAAGCCCCAAGAAACAAGAAGGAGGCATAGTGACAGAGTTGATTAAATCAAGAAATTGACAGACTAATAAAATTGTTAGAATAATAAATAAAATAATAATAATAATAATAATAATAATAGATACAACAAAGCAAAAGGAGGGGGCAATATGGGCAAGAAAATATTGAGCCAGCAGGAAAATATTGGTCTTTTGGATGACACAACAAAGCCTGTTTGGATGGAGGTCAAGGTTAAAAAAATGTAATGGGCCAATCAGACCTTAAATATTGATAAAAATCACGTTTGCCAGCTCATGTGCTTATTCTCATACAAGTTATACGGTGAAACATTTATTAGATGGTCTAAGAAAGTAAGTTGCAAAACTCAGAAGAGAAGAGGAGAAATTGTTCATAAATTAAGCTGGAGCCTGGAGTTACATATCCAATGATTTTTTTTGCCCAAGGTTGATTTCTAGGACAACTTTGGGGGCGTATGTAGTGAAAACAGGAATATACTAAAAAGTGCATGCAGATACTGCTGACACTAGCACTGTGTGGGCTGATGTCTCCAGCTAGCCAACAATGATTAATCAGATTGAGGCGTCATGAAGAGAACTTCATCTATTTTCTTTAAAAAACAGAGAGAAAATAGGGTATGTTAAAAATTAAAAAATAATTTTAAGCTTGAGATTCAGCTTTCTTGTGAAGGACAAAAACTGAAAAAGAAGTTAACATTCTAACATTTAACTGTGGAGGTGTTGCAGAATTAAAACATGATTTTAAAGTTCTAAAAGTTATGACTTTTGGCATTCAAAATCAAATTCCAATCTTCCAAATATATTATTGTGATTATTTTATAGCACGAGCGCTATAGTTTACTGTCTATTGTGTCTGCTTCACAAGCACAGTCCTTATTTACATGTACATCTCTACCCTGATATAACGCGACCCGATACAACACGAATTCGGATATAATGCAGTAAAGCAGCGCTCCGGGGGGTGGTGAGTGGAGCAGCAGGGTTGTGCACTCCAGAGGATCAAAGCAAGTTCGATATAACGCGGTTTCACCTATAACGCGGTAAGATTTTTTGGCTCCCGAGGACAGCGTTATATCGGGGTAGAGGTGTATTTACACAACTTGTGTGTGTCTTGTAGTATCCACAACAGTGATAAGATTACATAAAATATGTTCAATTACATTGCACATGAACGGTTTATTGGTAGGGAGATTCTCTCTCAACCCCACCCCCAAACCTGTCCTTAGTTCTAGCCTTCTAGTTTGTGGCTATTATGTTGCTGGGATGCAGCTTGTTCCCCACATGGCCTATTACCGGAGCAGATCATGCTCTGATTGTGCAATACCCAAATATGGCAATTTTGTGTTGCTTACTGTTCCTAACACTAAGGTGAAACAAGTTTCCTGAATAGGTATTGACAAGAACAAAATCTGCGCACTACATCTTCTTTTTACTGGAGTCTATCTACTTTGAAGATAATAGCTAGATATTTAACTGATCCACCTCTTCAGAAACTTCTTCTACTGACAGTCTCAAAATTTCAAACCGTATAACGTCAAAGTGCACCATGGATGTTTTAGTCAATGACAGCAGTGTCCACAGTGCTCAGCAAGCTAGAACACTGGAGATTTACATCCTGGCTTATTGAGCACCAAGTCTCCATGTAGACAATACCAAAAATCTCAATGTCATTGAAGGGTTATTCACATGAATAGGGTTTTGCAGGATCAACCCTTACTATTAACCAGTCTTTCAGCAGGTAAAATGTTGCCCTATAAATATAAGTTCAAGAGTACAGAGAACTCTCTAAAAGAGCCTAACATTAAAGCAGATGGGATGAAGTTTCTTCATTAGTAGCGAAGAGTCAGTTTACAAGACAATATAGATATAATATTATGACTAGCTTTTTAGTTTGCCAAAGCATTGGTTTTTATTTTATATCCACATTTGTCTATACAGCTACGCTAATGAGTTTTAACAAATAAAGTTAAAATTAATATTTTGATAAGGCAGAGAAAAGAAACAGTGCTAAGTACTAAAAAAAGATCTTCATGTTTTAATAAATGAGGCACTGAGGCTCTTCTGAAGGCAAAAATATTAAACTAACTTTTATAGAAACATCAATACTGTTCCCCAAACCTGGCAAAGCGTATATTTTATAAACATGAACTGTTCAAAAGGTAACTACATCAAAACAGATTTTTATAGCTAAAAAAGAAATGGTACCTTTAATGTTCTAGTTGGAGCCCAGCCCGTGCCATCAATTGAATGTTCTCTCAATAAACTGGAACAGACAAGGAGGCAGACATTATACAATACAATCTGAAACGGAGAAGCAGTTAAGCTTACTTAAAACTTTATTGACTGCAATCTCTTCACAAAAAATCAGAACACTAAACTTTTATATCCCTCAGAAAATTAGGAAATATTGGTTTCTCTTGGGATGCAGAAATTACACCTTTTTTGTATTATATGAAGTATTTTGAGCTGTTAAAAATCCCTATAAATATGACAAAAGGGGGAAACGCCCCCAAACTAACTGTTCTTTCAATTTCATTTTAGAACTCCTGATCTTCACAGCATAATCGAAAATAAGGAACTTTAAAAAAATCCAGGGGTTTACAGAACTGAAAACAAAAATATAATCAAGCATGTATAGATATAACAAATGAGATAACAAGCCTAACAACGTCCCGTCTTAACTGCTGTACACACAGACACACACAAACAAGCAGTTTCTAGCATGTCCCTCTCACCTATAGCCTGGGTGCCGGTGGGGCTTGCAGAGCACCCTGAGAATCACCAAAATGTAGGCTATTTCATGAGAACATAAGAGCGGCCATACTGGGTCAGACCAAAGGTCCATCTAGCCCAGTATCCTGTCTACCGACAGTGGCCAATGCCAGGTGCCCCAGTGGGAATGAACAGAACAGGTCATCATCAAGTGATCCATCCCATCACCCATTCCCAGCTTCTGGTAAGGCAGGGGAAGGGGAGATGTATTTTGCCAGTAGCGGCATCCCTTATGTTGAAAGAGCTTCATTTTCAGCCGACTCGGCGCTCTTACTCCACCAGCGGAGGTGGTAGTAAGAGCCGCCGACGGGAAGCCGCAGAAGTCGATTTTGCCGCCGTCCTCACAACGGGGTAAGTCGGCTGCAATACGCCGAAGTCAGCTACGTTATTCACGTAGCTGAATTTGAGTATCTTAAATCGACTCCCCCCTGTAGTGTAGATGTACCCTATGTTGCACAAGGCACAACATTTTTCACAGTCCTGAGCAATGTAGCTAGGTCTATCTAATTTTTAGATGTAGACCAGGCCTCAGATCTGCAGAAATAAAAGGCTAGTGCCCCATGCCTACTTGGCAATAAAAAGTGCTGCCAATTTACTACCACCTTGCTACAGATACCTTTCTACTTTTCACTTCAAGGGGTTTTACTGAACTGGTGTTTTATTTTGCCATATTTTAGCTACCTCTAGTGTCATCCATAACTAATCCACAACAAAATCTTAAAAACAATCCTCCCCCCCCCAAAAAAACCCCTAAATTAGAGTTGATAGAGTTGACCGCATAAATAATATGATTCAGTAATCAAAGCTTTCCTATATGGTAATAACAATGAAATCACTATGTGATTAGCCAGTATTCTAAGGATAGCTATGCAGTATTAGGAAATTAACCTGTAATAAAATGTCCTATGTTTTCCCTAAAATTCATTAGTAATGACACCAGGCAACATGAATCCTTGCTAGCTGTGCTACTCAACTAATTATCTTCATCCTTCTGTTGCCTTAATGCTAGTCTCATGGCTATGCCCTGATAAAGAGAAAATTTTCAACTATCACCACATGATTCAAGATTTACTTCAACAGCACAGTGAACTACAGTAGAACCTGAGAGTTACAAACACCTTGGGAATGGAGATTGTTCATAACGCTGAAATGTCCATAACTCTGAGCAAAACGTTATGGTTGTTCTTTCAAAAGTTTACAACTGAGCGTTGACTTAATACAGCTTTGAAACTTTACTATGAAGAAAAATGCTGCTTTCCCTTTTTTTTAGTAGTTTACGTTTAACACAGCACTGTACTGTATTTGCTTTATTTTTTCTGTCTCTGCTGCTGCCTGATTGCATACGTCTGGTTCCAAAGGAGGTGTGGGGTTGACTGGTCAGTTCGTAACTCTGGTGTTTGTAACTCTGAGGTTCTTCTGCAGTACTGCCATGCCCGGGTGGCTGAAATTTGTGATTTCCTCCAAAAGGAAGCATTTTGGTGGAAATCACAAATTCTGCAGAAAAAAAGAGTTCTGAAGGGAGCATTCATTCTGACCAAATTCTGCATTACGTAGTGGTGCAGAATTCCCCTAGGAGTATATTCTTCTAGCAGGAAAGTAAAGTATGAATGATCTGAAAAAGGATTTTTATGAGTACGTAAAGGATAATGGTATTTTTAGCTTGATTTTAGTGCTGCTGCCCTCATAAAACTTTGCTAAATTAACGCAATAGAATTCATTGGTGGGCTGGGCCTTGGATGTGGCACCAAGTACCCTGTTCAACAGCTGCTTGGCTGGCTGGTCCTTGCTCACATGCTCAGGGTCTAAACAGATCACCATGTATGGGGTCAGGAAGGAATTTCCCCCCAGGTCTGATTGGCAGAGAGATTAGGTTTTTTCCGCCTTCCTCTGCATTGTGCGGGTGCAGGTCACTTGAGGATTATCTTGCTATAATCTCATTTAATTATTTGTCTGCGGGACCTCAGGCACTGTTGCATCTCAATTCCCCCTATTCTCCGGCTGTGGCACTTAAAAAGTCTAGTCTCCTGTGGGCTGTCAAACTTTGGTCCAATTTCGGTTGTTGGGTTTAGTGTTGGGTGTTGATGATACACAGGAGGTCAGACAAGGTTGATCTGGTGACCAATTCTGGCTTAAAACTATGACAATCTCTAAACCTGTTCAGATAATTTACAATGATTTAAAGTCAGGATTAAATAAATTTACATATAAAAAGCATAAAAGTACTTAACACTATAACTCTATAGATCTCAAAGTGCTTTAACAAAGGGCTGCAAGGATCACGAGACCCATTTTAGAGATGGAGAAATGGAGGTTCTGGGAGAGGAAGCGACTTGCCCAAGGTCACACAGCAGGTAAATAGCATAGCCAGGAAAAGAACCCAGCCTCTTGAATCCTAGGTCAGCACATTATCCCCTGGAGCACTGCCTCTCAAGAAAGCTTTCATGAGATTGAAGTTGGATCTAGCTGAAAATGTGCTTTGAGTTATTGAATGATTTTCAAAAAGAAATTTCACGCAAATAATTAGAATGACTGAAAAAGGACAGCAAAAACTTGCCAGTTTTCAAATTTCAAACTAGGCTGATTCACTGGTCACATATAAAGCCCCACATCAGTCCTGGCCAAGATTCATACCTCTGACGGCACACACAAATATCTGGCTGTGGCAACTTTGATCTTGGCTCCATTTCCTCTCCCTGATGCAGTGACAGAGCATGGAGCATGAAGCTGATACATATGAAAACTTTTAAATTCCCTGCTTTGCCTGAATCTAGGCAGGCAGAGAACTTCCAACCAGGCTTCCCAAACTGCCACTCCCCCTACTCCTCCAGAACTGAGGCCTCTCTATCACCATATTTAACTGGGGTGCTTGGAGTTTATACTTCCTCCAAAGGCCGGGGGGGCGGGGGAGAAAGACTCAAAGTGTAACCCAATTTCTAGTGGCAAGGTGCAAAGCAGCAGAAAGCAGGTGCCCAGCGCCGAGCAGCTATTTGGGCTGCTCCAGGGATGTTTCATCCCACAAAAGCTACTCTAAGGCCAAGGGCCAGGAGAGGGCACTTTAGGTCACTCTGGGCCCCAAAAGGAGGATGACAGAACTGGGGAAGGACTGGAGACCAAGCGAGCGTTTAAGAGCTAAGATAGAAGGATGAGGAAAGGAGAAATGAAGGGACAGAGAAGGTGAGGAGAGCAGGAGGAGAGTGACAAAAAGAAAAAACCCAAAGGACAAGGACAAAGCATAGAGAAGAAGAGAGAATGGAGAAATAGGAGAAGGTCTGAAACAAGACGTGGGGAAGAAAAATAAAAATCAGAGGCCTATAGAGGACAGGGTAAAGAATACACTGGGGGAGGGGACAGGGTTGGCAATTGGTCCAGATTATTTCTTTGGGGGGGGGGAAAAAGTCACTATCCCACTGGTATCCCCCTTTCCTGTCACAGTCCTAAGAGTGGTGAGAAAATCTGTTCTCACATCCCCAGTCCACATCTGGCACCAGTGTAAGTATTGTGGTGAGGTAAATGGGGCAGCATGAGGGGAAGGGACAGGGAAGTACAAGAGAAAGGGACCATGGTGAAAGAACTGAGAGGGAGTGACTATGTGAAGAAGATCTGAATAAGCAAGAGTGTGTGTGAATGAGTACATCTCTGGTTAGAAAGTCCCACTGAGTTGATTCTCTTTCGCTATATTAAAAGGTTGGGGTAGTAGAGGGGGAAGGGAAGACTTGCTGGGAGGGTGTTCTCTCTGAAGTCTTTGTGACTATGAATCATAGAATATCATGGTTGGAAGGATCTCAGGAGGTCTTCTAGTCCAGCCCCCTGCTCAAAGCTGGACCAATTCCCAGACAGATTTTTGCCCCAGATCCCTAAATGGCCCCCTCAAGGATTGAACTCACAACGCCAATGCTCAAACCAATGCTCCCCCCCATGGAGCTTTCTCTGGGCTCCCATTTCGCCCCCCCCCCCCCAATAAACTAATTTAGTGACCTTCCGGACAAGCTGCAAAAGACAGGCGTTTGATAGGGGTTTGGATATAGTGGAGGGTAGCCTTCCCAGAATGGTAAAGAGAAGAAAGGAGGTTGGGTTTTTGGGTAAGTAATTAGCTGGCTGAGATCCTGTTTGAATTGATTATTTTAATGCTGTTGGGATTTTATTGTAGTATTAATTACATCTTAGCCACCTAGAACCTTCTATAGGTGTCTATTATTATTATTAAACTATATAAATAAATAAAATAAATATCCAAAAGCCTTTTTTGTGATGCTCTGGAATCAAGTCGCATATCTGGTCTTGTTCAAACCCTTAAGTGTGCTATATTACACGTGAGAAAGCTTTTTCTGTGAAGATGATTTGGAAAAGCTTTTCCAAATCCATTTAAGCCTCTATATCAGTAATGTGTACACGTACTACAAAATACATATGGATTTTTAAACAATTGAAAAAAACAGCTCCTCCGTTTACCGTATCTGCAAAGACTTAACATTCAAGATTGTGTTTTTCCTTAGATGATGGCAAAAGAAGCACTTAAAGGCAGTAGTGGAGGGATTTGCTGCTTTTTACCAACTGGTGAGGTCATCAACTCTTGCAGGAAAACCAAATTCCTGAACTAAATAAAAGCGCAGATACAGTAGCTTAGAATACACAACTGTCAGAAACTAGCTGCAATAAAAACAACGAGGAGTCCCTGTGGCACCTTAGAGACTAACACATTTATTTGGGCATAAACTTTCGTGGGCTAAAACCCACTTAATCAAATGCATGGAGTGGAAAATACTGTAGAGAGGTATAAATAAATACACAGCATATGAAAAGATGGGAGTTGCCTTACCAAGTGGGGGGGGGAGGGTCAGTGCTAACGAGCCAATTCAATTAAGGTGGAAGTGGGCTATTCTCAATAGTTGACAAGAAGGGAGGAAAAAAATCACTTTTGTAGTGTTAATGAGTTCAATGTAATCAAGGTGGCCCATTTCAAACAGTTCACAGAATGTCAGGGTTGGAAGGGACCTCAGGAGGTCATCTAGTCTAACCCCCTGCTCAAAGCAGGACCAATCCCCAGACAGATTTTTGCCCCAGATTCCCTAAATGGCCCCCTCAAGGATTGAACTGACAATGCTGGGCTTAGCAGGCCAATGCTCAAACCACTGAGCTATCCCTCCAGGGGACTCAGGGCATGGGGTTGAGGTGCGGGAGGGAGCTCAGGGAAGGGGTTTGGGATGCAGTCTCCACACGGCGCCGCTTACGTGGAGTGGCAGCAGGGCTAAGGTGGGCTCCCTGCCTGCTCTAGCCCCGCACCACTCCTGGAAGCAGCTGGCACCATGTCCCTGTGGCCCCTGGGGAGGGGGGGCAGAGGGCTCCATGCGCTGCCCTTCTCTGCGGGTACCTCCCTCGAAGCTCCCATTGGCCGCAGTTCCCTGTTCCTGGCCAATGGGAGCTGCAGGGGGAGGTACTCACAGGGGAGGGCAGCGTGTGGAACCCTCTGCCCCCCCTCCCCAGGGGCCACAGGGACGTGGTGCCGGCCGCTTCCAGCTGTGGCACAGGGCCCACGGCACCACAGGGGTGGCAATCCCCATGGGCACCTGATGGTCCGGATCCGGCCCGTGGGTCATAGTTTGCCCACCACTGTCCTAAGCACTCACTAACTTTCAGAATTATCTATAGATGCGACCCAATTCTGGCAGCAATAAAGTGCATATATTTACATCACGTCTTTTCCAGGCTAACACTGGCACACGGAGGTAAACTAGTCTCTTCCATTCCTCTGCCATTTGCTACAGCGTCCATCTGTTCTATGGTATTGAGATTGACTGTTCTGCCCTCCCTGCTAAAGATTCCTCTTAAGATTTCTTTTGGGTGCTCTCGTTTCCCCACACTAGTTGGTTTCCACTTGACAACTTCATGTGGGAGTCTGTGTGTTGGCATCTGGAGTACATGTCCCCAAAATGTCTAGTACTTTCTTCTGAGGGTGGAAACAAGCCGCTGATTGGTGATTTCTTAGATCTCTTCATTGGTAATGAAGTTTTTCCAACCAATGCCCAGAATCTTTCATAGGCACTTATTTTCAAAAGCATCTAGTTTTCAGTATAACATCTCTAGCTCTCATATGTTAGCACAGATTACATTTGAATTGAAAATTTTCCATTTTGTTCTGGTGCTATATATCTGATTTCTATACGTTGTTAAGTTTAGTAAATGCTATGGATGCCTTTTCTACCATTGAGGTCACTTCCTTCTTGAGGTCTCCATTGGCCAATATGGTGCTGCCCAGATAGATGAACTGTTCCTTGATATTTCTGCATTCTAATCCGATGTTACTACTTGATGTCTGGGTTTCAAGGATGTTTGTTTTACCATCGCTAATTCTAAGCCCTACATGGTCTGAGGTTTTTGATGGGCTGTCTTTGTAACTATTCGGAGATGTCACTCAGTAATGCAATATCAGCAAAGTCTAGGTCTTCTAGGCATTTGCCATTTACCCATGCTACACCACTGTTTGTGTTGCTAATATACTTCTACAGTATCCAGACCATGGGAATGCCAAACAATAAAATAAAGATAAAATACAGCCCTGTTACATGCCAGTGTTCAGATTGAACCACTCTGTTGTCTGGTTGTTCATCCTTCCAGGGTGAAGAAAGTGTGCACAGCTTTCTTTATATACAGTATATAAAAAGAATTTGAAAAAATACTCTTATAAAATAAGAATTACATCCTACAGCAGTAAACAAATACGATTGAGAGATCAGCCTCAGAAAAGATTCACTTCATGTAAAAGAACACCTTCTTTGTCAACAGAACAGTTTAGAGTTTCTGTAAAAATCGAGATATTTTCCTTTCAGCATTGGAAGGAATGTTTCTCAAGCCAAGATCAGATTCAATTTCAAGGGGGAAAAAAAGAACCACTTTCAACAATGTTGACCACTTGATTCCACAACAGAAAAAGCGAATGCAAAACACAGTAAAATCTTGGGATGTTGTCTATCTCCAGGCTCAGACATTCTGATATAATGTATCAATTAATAATAATGGTCAACCAAGTAAGTGGATGAGATCAAATAGAAAAATCAGAAACGTACAGCAGAGGTTCAAGAAAAGGGTATATTGGAGCATGAAACAAACCACAAATTATGTATTTGTGAGGGTTCCTGAAATACGCCAGAAGCTAGCATCAATGGAGGCAACATCACATTGAAGAAGGCTATTCAATATTTCAGTAAAACATAGTAATCCTCAAAATATTTCTAAGTTTTCCTAACCAAATCTTTATAAAATTTATTAAGGTGAGTTTTACATGTTTTTTGGGTCTTATTATGGAATGGTTTCCTATAAGATGCATATTGGAAAACATAATCCCAAGTGTACGTACAAAATGATGGGGTATGAATTAGCTGTTACAACTCAAGAAAGATCTTGGAGTCATTGTGGATAGTTAAGAACATAAGAACGGCCATTACTAGGTCAGACCAAAGGTCCATCTAGCCCAGTATCCTGTCTTCTGACAGTGGCCAATGCCAGGTACCCCAGAGGGAATGAACAGAGCTGATAATCATCAAGTGATCCATCCCGTGGCCCATTCCCAGCTTCTGTCAAACAGAGGCTAGGGACATCATCCCTGCCCATCCTGGCTAATAGCCATTGATGGATCTATCCTCCATGAATTTATCTAGTTTTTTTTTTTTTAAACCCTGTTATAGTCTTGGCCTTCACAACATCCTCTGGCAAGGGGTTCCACAAGTTGACTGTGCGTTATGTGAAAAAATACTTCCTTTTGTTTGTTTTAAACTTGCTGCCTATTAATTTCATTTGGTGACCCCTAGTTCTTATGTTATGAGAAGGAGTAAATAACACTTCCTTATTTACTTTCTCTACACCAAGTTCTCTGAAAACATCCGCTTAATATGCAGCAGCAGTCAAAAAATCTATCAGAATGTTACAACTCATTAGGCAAGGGATTGATAGGGAGACAGAAAATACCATAATGTCATTATATAAAACCATGGTACGCCCACAGCTTGAAGATAGCGTGCAGTTATGGTCACCCCAACTCAAAAAAGATACATTAGAAATGGAAAAGGTACTACAGACAAGGGCAACAAAAATGATTAACAGTATTGAACGGCTTCCATAAAAAAGTCCCATAAAAAACCTGGGACTGTTCAACTTGGAAAAGAGACGACTAAGTGGGATATGATAGAGGTTTTAAAATCACAAATGGTGTGGAGAAAGTGAATAAGGAAGTATGATTTCACATAACAGACGTCCTGGGGTCACCCAATTAAATTAATAGGCAGTAGGTTTAAAGCAAACAAAAGGGAGTATTTCTTCACACAATGTACTGTCAATCTATGGAACTTGTTGCCAGGGGACGCTGTGAAGGCCAAAGGTATAACTGGGTTAAAAAACCAATTAGATAAATTCATGGAGAATAGATCCATCAATGGCCATTTGCCAAGATGGTGAGGGATGCAATCCCATGCTCTGGGTGTCCCTAAGTCTCTGAATGCCAGATACTGGGACTGAATAACAGGGGATGGATCATTTGATAATTGCCCTGATCTGCTCATTCCATTTGAAATACCTGGCATTGGCCACTGATCGAAAACAGGATACTGGGCTAGATGGACCATTGGTCTGACCCAGAATGGCCATGCTTATGTTCTTATGATGATCATATACCATAATATAAACATATTTATTTAGGAAATAGAAATTCAAGTTTGGAAAAAATGCTAGTTAAGTATTTTAAGTAGAAAATAAGTCAGGAATAATTTTGTACCTAATTTCATTTCCTGAAAACCCACTGCAGACACAAAATAGGTCTACAAAAATTGAAAATCAGGTCCATAAAAAGCAGTAGTTATTGTAGGCTTTTATTTCCAAATCTAGTACCAAATTCTCTGATACTGAATTTCTCCAACATAACTGTCTCTCATAGAAAATACAGTATTTTCCTACTTGGATTAGCTGAAATTTAATCAAAATTAAAAGTACTCCTGAAAACTTCATCACTCTTTAGTACATTTTAAAGATTTCTTGCTTTTAAAGTAAAATCTTTCACAATCAGACCAATGCAGGGATTTCAGCAGACTCTAAAAGAAAAATGAGCAAAGCTCTGCATTTCCAAAGCCAGTTTATGTAAGCAAACGTGTTATTGTAAGTAAAATGTATGTGCACTATTGCGAAGACATGCAGCACCACCACACACTTTATTCCTCCCATGGAGCATTCTGACAGGCATAGAACCAGCATAGTAAAAAGCGCACACAAAAATGCTTTAGCACTTTGTACTTTGATGATAATTAACTCCTTAGAAATACAGAAAATAGAACATGCTTCTGAAACAATAGTTTGCACAATCCTTGCAGCTTACTAGACTATATGCCTGGCTGCCATATTTAAGGTACGACAAGCTTTCCTATTAAAACATCATAGTCTTCTGCCCAATATGGTGCATAAAGATATTACAATCTTTAAATTTAAAGAGCACAGCTATATGAAAAACAGGGTTTTCTTAAATTAATTTCCTTATCTACCATATGTCATAAGCCCTATCTTGGATTTTAAAACAGATTTATTAATTTTGTTTATTTTCACGGTTTATGCTGTATTTCTTTTTTGCATTTCTATTAGCTTGGAAAATGACAAACTTGTCACCCATTTGATTTTTGCTTATAATCAGTTTCTAATCAATTTCACTATCGGGTTCTCATGCTGTAAAATTTAGGTTACAATTGTAAAGCAATGTTTATTTTTAAAAAATTACCTTACCCATTCATAAGCCGAATTTTTTTAGTAAAAAAGGGAAGCACCAAAGAAGGGGATCGGCTTATGAACGGGTACAGAGGGAGAAGTGAGACACAGCCCCTCCCCCCAACAGATGGAGCAAGGAGAGGCAGCACAGCCAGAAGGGAAAAGTCTCTCCGCTTCCGGCCACGCTGCTCTCCCCCCAGACTCTGAAGCAGCTGCAGCTCCAGGGCTGCCCCCCAGAGCAGGCTGTGGCCGCGCCGCCTGGCCCGCCGGAGCATGCTGCAGCCGTGCCGCCCGGCCCAGCCCGCTGGAACATGCTGTGGCCTCGCCACCTGGTCTGGCTCGCCGGAGCAGGCTGCGGCCGTGCTGCCCAGTCTGCCGGAACAGCTCCAGCCAGGCCAGAGACATCCTCCCCCGGCCCTCCCCAGATAAGGTGGGAAGGGATGGGATGGGGAGAGTGTGAGGGTCCTGGGCTAGGGGTGGGGTCATGTCCGGGGTGGTCACAGGGGTTACTCCCCTGACTCCTAGCTTGTCTCCCCAAAAACATTTCCCCACCAGTTGCTGTCCCAGCCCATCAGGATAAGCAGCTGGTGCCCCGGGACACTTTGGGCATGTCTTCACTACCCGCCAGATCGGCGGGTAGCGATCTATCGGGGATTGATTTATCACATCTAGTGTACACACGATAAAATCGATCCCCGATCACTCTGCCGTTGACTCTGGAACTCCACCGCAGCGAGAGGCAGAAGCGGAGTCGACAGGGGAGCGGCAGCAGTCGACTCGTCGCCGTCCTCACAGCCAGATAAGTCGACCTAAAATACGCAACTTCAGCTACGCGACCCGCCCCCGTAGTGTAGACCTAGCCTTTGTTTATTTAGGTTTACCTCTGTGCCTGCGGACGCTCAAGGTAAACAAACCATCTCAGCCCACCAGCAGCTTATCCTGATGGCCTGGGAGCCAAAGTTTGTTGGCTCCTGAATTATAGGGTCGGCTTATGAACGGGTTATAAAATTTTTCCATTTTTACTTATCCATCTGGGGGGGGAGGGTCGGATTATAAACGAGTATATGTAAGTATATTTGTCTTTGTTTTTTAAATCTCAAACATTTTACTAGTCGTGTTTTTGAAAAAGTTAATTTTAGAACCTATATTTTAGGCTAAATTTGATCTATCTTAAAAGAGGATAATATATGGTTATTTTTCTTACACTTTATCATATCAGTTTTATATTACATATTGAAATTTAATAAATTTGTCATTCATACAAGTAGTTTGTTATTGTCAAAATCCAATATTTTTGTCTAATGTAACTAAAATCCTACCAATATTTTCCCCTGGAAAATTTAAACAGTTTCCTAGTACTTAAAATATTTTAGGCTTTAAACTAAATAGGGTTTAAAGTGTGGGATAATTTAAAACCACCTGGATCCTATAATTCAAAATGTTAGGGAGGACATTGATGGAATTTTCCAAGTAGAGGACTTTGGAGAAGAATAGGAGCTATTAAAGTTAATTCTGCCTCAAATTAACGATCACAAAGATAGAGGCTATGTATTTTTCTACTGTGGAAAAATGACCTTTGGTTTTATCTGGAAATGGTGAAAGTGTAAGATCAAATGCAAATAGTCACATCACACGCTAAATAAGAACATGGGTTCTTAAGATTCTAGACATAAGAAAATTCTAAACCTCCTTTAATTTAATGCAGGCTCAATCTTTACGTCTCTCTAGTAGCAACGCTATAGACGGAAAAGCAAAAATGTAGCATGCTTGGCCAATTCACAGTTTATTTGTTCTTTTCTGCAAGAGATCTCAATAGCAAGCATGCAATGATATAGAATCCTTTAAATCCTACAATTGGCTAGTTAGATAAATGGTTGAAAAGCCAGGTCTTAGTCAAAAGCACACAGAACTAGAATTTTAAAACTCTCTTCTACAAGAAGCAAATCTCTTACAGGAAATCAGTGTTATTCAATGGAATTTATGTTGCAGGGAAGAAAATCTTCTGCATATTGGGAGAAATTTTAAAGGACTATGTGTTCTGAATAATTAGAGGGCATTGCTATATTTTGGAAAGGTGGATTCAAAAGGATATTGGACACCATAGCATATTTGATTGGGATGCATTTATGATCTTTTTTTTCTGAATCAGAAATGCGGTTTGGATATATCTGGTTTTACAACTGATAGCATGTTCAGCAATTCTGTTTGGTATCACAATGGTCTAAAACATTTTCAAGAAGTTTCCTTTGCTTCGAAGGATCAAATTTAAGTATGAGACATTATCTGTCTACTGATGCTGAAGTGAGAATTACATACCAGGGTAATGATCTCTACAAAAACTTTGAAGTAACAATAAAAGAAGGCTGTTAACTACCTTAAACAGATTTCACCCGTCTCTGTGATGTTTGGATGCCAGATTCTAGTCAAACATTTAACTTTTGGAGGCTGCCAAAATAAAACAACAAACAGAGATTACAATGCTGTCCTTTCAAATTAGTTAAATCACCAACAAACCATCATGAGTTGTACAGTTCCTGGAAGCTAAAATTTAAATGTGGGTGATCTCAGTCCAAGTACTAATGCTAATCTGGCCGTTACCTTATGAACCAGTTTAAATGGAGCAGAAGAGGATATAAAACTACAGTAACACTGCTGCTTTCCCATTCCGTGTTATATTCAGGTTTTTGGCTTTGTAAACAAGTGGAGGAAGAGCAAAGATTCATTCCAGTGTGATTTCTTCTTCTCAGTAATTTTCTGGGTAAGGAAAGTATTCCCTATTTTTAAATGTTCACAGATAACTGTTCCATTTGACTATTTCTTGGGTTTTTAAATCTTGATACAGATTTGTATTATTTTACAGTGACATCACTAAACTCAATTCAGCATGTAGCTCCAACAGATGCTATAGCTCATTTTTAATGCATGTGGATAAATGCACATTTAAAAAAAAAAATCAGATTCCAAAACAGAGTCTCATTGCTCTAGTTTTGTAAGTAAGTCAAAGGAAAGTCAAACAATTCTAATAGCTTAGCAACAGCAAGTTATTCCATCCAAATTCTCCATATTACAATATTCATTATATATAAAGTCCTCAGCCAAGATATAAAATGGTTCTGATAACATCGCTCCACAGAAATAATCTTCCTGTGCCTTGTCTCATACATTGGTCTCTGTCCGTTAATCCAAAGTCTTCATGGTCTTCAAAATTTTAAGGACACATTCTAAACGCTCAGTCCAGCTCCCTGTGAATAAGGTGAAGGGAACAGTAGTGGGAATTCACTGCCTCTGCAGTGCCTGTTCTGTGGCTAGAGGATTGTGGAAAGTCCTCGCTTTAATGAGGAAAAGGACACATAGGGCTTTCGAGATGGAAAGTTAGCTCTCTTCCCCTTCCACTCTCAATGAAGAGGGTGTGGAAAATGCTAGAGGGACACCAAATTAAGCACGGAGTCTGAAGCAGATATTTTTGGCACAGAGGAAAATACTGAAGCCTGTTAGTTCTATGGCATGCACAGCTCCTTAAAATGATGCTCTATACCCAAACCTTGGTGCTGGAGAAAATCTAAAGGGCTGGAATGTTTGGATCCTATCCCAGAGTAGTTCAGTCTCAGTGCCAAGCCTTCAGACAGCCCTTCAGTCACGATCCTATACTCTATGTCACCTTGAATGGTCACAACACACAAAATCAGCTACGTAGCAATGGCAAACCAAGAGAACCAAGCCATTTTTTAATAGAACAAGAAAATAGAAGAATTCTTTGATCTTCTTTCACTTCAAATTAGATTCATTAGATCTCTGATGATTAATCTCAGCTGAAAGCACTAAGAATGTGGAATGCTTATTTATATTACAGTAGCATCTGGAGTCCCCAATCAGGATGAGTTGCCAACGTACTTGGCTTCCCCAGGAACACGTTGGTTTACTATAGGAATGTTTAAGCATACACCAAACAAAATAAGAAGGCAGAGTGAATGGGAGGAATTCGCAGGGAGAGTTTCACATGTGACTGCTGTAACTTCTAGTCTGTACTCCTGAGTAGGCTATTCCAGACTGCTGCAAACAGAAACAGCCTCCAGACCAGATCTTTTCATCTTCAAAGGAACATTCCTATGAAACTTTAGCCACAGAAGTATAACACTGGTGACATCACTAGATCTGGGAGAATCTTACCTACAACTTAGCAAAACACAGAGTTATCTAAAATTCCATTATTTGCAGAAAATGCAAATCACAACACAAAGAAGAGCTCTGTGTAAGCTTGTCTCTGACACAGCAGAAGTTGGTCCAATAAAAGATATTACTTCATCTATCTTGTCTCAATTGAGAAAAATGACTTAAATACTCACCACCATGTTATAGGCATCAGGAACCTCAATTTCAAACTGAAATTTTCCTCCTTGGTAATAACCCTCATCTATTAAAGAAACACAACACAAACAATTAAAGAGAAAGAGAAACAAATGTTAAATGAGCACAAAGAAGATACAGTATAGTAATCATTACATTATGATCATCACAACATCACTGAAATATGGGTCTTGCACCATATCTTTTTGAAATATGTCATTTTACTGTCAGCCATACATCTCTAAGCTTGCTTGCTTTCATGCTTTCTTCCATACCAACACCTCTGCATAGAGCACCTTCCCCAAGCTGATGGAGAAGGCCAGTACTATCTCATTATTCAAATCCATCTGCAAGACCCACTTTATGAACACTTGGCAATAACAACTACACTGATATAGTTAAAGCAGTACAATCTCCTTCGTGTGGTTATATTGATATACAGATGCTTACATAGGTATATTTTATACCCATATAGGAGGGGAAAAAGCTTTACCATCTAAAGGACCTTTAAAGTAGTATAATTGTGTCCACACTAGAGGTTGTAGTAGTATAACTAATTTGGTTTAAAAAAAAAAAAAATCACACTTTTAACCAAAATCATGAGACCCGTACAAAAAGACCAGGCCCAAGTAATTCAGTCCTGACAATACTGCAAAGCGGTCAATGGTTAGATTGAAAATTCAGATGCTACTGATGGACAAAATTCCTTGAGTTTTTAATCAAAGTGGTTTCTGAGAAACTATGGTATTTCCTTATATTCAAAATATGTTCAATGGAAAAAAGTTGGGGCTTTGCAACATGATTGTAAGAAAACTAAAGGATATTGTTTTTATGTTTAATATTTTTCCACAGTAGAGCCTAAAAATAAGGTTGTGGCTTCCCAACTTTCTGTAGTATTCTTCTTCTTCACCACTCTCTCTTGCTTTCTCCCCTTTTCCCCATAACAGTTTTAGATAAATATACCTTGGAAAACAGATAAAATGTTACATGTTTTGGTACTTTATAAATTAATCTAAAGAGTTCTGTTGACAAGCATGTGGACAAGGGGGAATCCAGTGGATACAGTGTACTTAGATTTTCAGAAAGCCTTTGACAAGGGCCCTCAAAGGCTCTTAAGCAAAGTAAGCTGTCATGGGATAAGAGAGAAGGTCCACTCATGGAGCGATAACTGGTTAAAAGAATGGAGAGAGGTAAATAGTGGTATCCCCGGGGGGTCTGTACTGGGACCAGTACTATTCAACATATTCATAAATGATCTGGAAAAAGGGGTAAACAGTGAGGTGGCAAAATTAGCCGATGATACAAAACTATTAAAGATAGTTAAGTCCAAAGCAGATTGTGAAGAGCTACAAAGGGATCTCTCAAAACTGGGTGACTGGGCAACAAAATGGCAGATGAAATTCAATGTTGATAAATGCAAAGTAATGCACATTGGAAAACATAATCCCAACTATACATACAAAATGATGGAGTCCAAATTAGCTGTTACCACTCAAGAAAGAGATCTCGGTGTCATTGTGGATAGTTCTCTGAAAACATCCACTCAATGTGCAGCGGCAGTCAAAAAAGCAAACAGAATGTTGGGAATCATTAAGAAAGGGATAGATAATAAGACGGAAAATATCATATTGCTTCTATATAAATTGATAGTACGTCCACATCTTGAATACTGTGTGCAGATGTGGTCACCCCATTTCAAAAAAGATATATTGGAATTGGAAAAGGTTCAGAAAAGGGCAACAAAATAATTAGGAGTTTGGAACAGCTTTCATATGAGGAGAGATCGATAAAATTGGGACTTTTCAGCTTGGAAAAGAGACGACTAAAGTGGGATATGACAGAGGTCTAGAAAATCATGACCGGTGTGCAGAAAGTAAATAAGGAAGCGTTATTCACTCCTTCTCATAACACAAGAACTAGCGATCACCAAATGAAATTAATAGGCAGCAGGTTTAAAACAAACAAAAGGAAGTATTTCTTCACATAACGCACAGTCAACCTGTGGAACTCTTTGCCAGAGGATGTTGTGAAGGCCAAGACAATAATAGGGCTAAATAAAGAACTAGATAAATTCGTGGAGGATAGGTCCGTCAATGGCTATTAGCCAGGATGGGCAAGGATGGTGTCCCTAGCCTCTGTTTGCCAGAAGCTGGGAATGGGCTACAGGGGATGGATCACTTGAACATTACCTGTTCTGTTCATTCCCTCTGGAGCACCTGGCATTGTTCACTGTTGGAAGACAATATACTGGACTAGATGAACCTTTGGTCTGACCCAGTATGGCTGTTCTTATGTTCTTGTTCTAAAATATTTTCCACAATACTTCCCAATTCCTCCATGGACAGGCCACGAGCAATAAAGAAAAATTCACTGTCCATGACCTTTACTGTAAATACCCCTGACTAAATCTTAGCTGGGGGCCCCGGAGCCGCTGCTCCCTGGTGGACCCCGGGGCCAGACACAACAGCCACTGCTCGGGCAGTCCCTGGGGCCAGCTGCCAGGGGCCGCTGAGCAGTGGCTGTTCTAGCTGCCCCCAGGGCCTGCCGCACTGGCTGCTGCTTGGGGGGATTCTGGGGGCAGCTGCCCGGGGCCACTTGAGCAGCGGTTGGTATGGCTGTCCCCGGGGCCGCCTGAGCAGCTGGCCCCGGAGCCAGCTGCTCGGGCAGCCTTGGGGTCAGCCACGTTGGCTGCTGCAGAAGTCATGGAGGTCGCAGAAAGTCACGGAATCCATGACTTCCATGATCTCTTTGACAGACACTCAGCCTTACTCATGATGTCATGCTGCCAGGACTATAGTCAGTTCCCATCTTCTGTCTCTTTGTCAAGCTTCCTGTTGAGCAGACAGCTCGTAAGATGTCACTATGGGTATGTCTACACTACAATAAAAGACCTGTGACATGGCCTCAGCTGGTCAGGGTCAGCTGACTCATGCTCCTGAGTAGCTATACACCAATATTTTTAGCCCCACAGACCAAGCTCAGTGATCCCAAGTCAGATGACCTCAGCTCTGAGCCTCAGTGCCACGGATTTTTTATTCAATGTAGACATACATGGGCTGGCTGTGTCATGGGGGAGGAGGGATAGCTCAGTGGTTTGAGCACTGGCCTACTAAACCCAGGGTTGTGAGTTCAATCCTTGAGGGGGCCATTTAGGGATCTGGGGCAAAAATCTGCCTGGGGATTGGTCCTGCTCTGAGCAGGGGGTTGGACTAGATGACCTCCTGAGGTCCCTTCCAACCCTGATATCCTATGATTCTATGATAGTGTAAGAGTCATAGGAGAGAGTCCTGGAATGGAAAAGGAGATGGTCAGGGGCTGACGATCTTGGGGCCCTCCTGCTGTCTGAGGGAATGTGGGATGCTGCAGGTGTCACTGCAAGTGACCAGGATCAAACAAAAAGTGTCAGGCTTCAATAATGTCATGGGGTCTAAAGACTATGAGGACAGGCTGGGGCTGGTCTTCCACAACCCCTCAAGCAGCATCCCCAGCTGCCTCAAGGCAGAACTACAGAACATTAGTACACAACCCACACAAACTGTACACTTCGTATTCTGTGTTGTAATTGAAATCAATATATTTGAAAATGTAGAAAAACATCCAAAAATATTTATAATCAATTTCAATTGGTATTCTCTTGTTGAACAGTGTGATTAAAACAGCAATTAACTGTGATTAATTTTTTAATTGATCATGAGTTAACTGCAATGGACAGCCCTACAGAATATCTTTAAAATGCTTTTTCTCTTTAGATACAACTCATACCAAATGAAAATCACTACTACACACTATGACTGAAGAGTCTCAACAAAATATCTCTGATTTAAATTATGGAACTTGCTACAGAATTATCAATCCTTCTCCCCAACAAATTATTTCAGATTTTACCATCTTTCTTCTTAGTGTTTTTGAATAAGGAGGAGTCTTCAATACACTGTAATAAAATGAATACACCGCCAACTTCCAGCCACCGATTTTTTTTTTTGGCAATGCTGCTAACGCCAATTCAATCTTTAATTAATATATACATTTATCCTTACAGTTACTAATTCCTGTTGATTAAATGGAGACAGCAGCCAGCTGGGTTTCATTATAGCAAGCTATCAAAACAGATGTTACTGAACTTGAATCATTCTGTTACAACAAGGCGAAGTGCTGTATTGTTGACATACAAACTCAGTCTGATACCGTGGTCTAATCAAAAATGGATGCCTAAAGTTCAAGTCAAAGGGAGCTGCTGGATGCTCAATACTTTGAAAATTAATCCTAAATATGGATTCTAAATATAGATTCTGGAGCCTAATTTTAAGCACCCATTTTTGTTTTTAATAGCTACAAAGTCAATAACTGATCAGACAATAATCTCCTTTACAGACTATATACAGAGGTATATGTAGTTGTTGTCCAGTATAACATAGGGTCAGAAAGAGAGTTTGTCAAGGACAATGATGTGCAGTGTACTCAAGGATACTAAATCTCAAATGTGGTACAAAGTTATAATATGGTAGAGACGACAAAAAAATAAAGTAAGTTATTCATTCTTTTGTACACCATAAACCATGCAGCACAATTCCGTCCCAGTAGGGATTCAAGCACTCTATTTTCCCTTTCAGCTGCCCTTCTGCTCAAAACCCTTCACCAAACTTCCTTCCTACAATATAACCAGCCGTACCAGCAAACATCCACAACTACTAGTGCTTGGGTGGGTATCGGGGAGGAATAATATGTTAAAGGAGTGTGTACAGCAAGGTGAAAGGCATGCAGAATTAAGGTTGCAGTACATGGTATATGATAGTTGTGGTAATGGTAATTTGTGTGCTAGTGAGTGGAGTAAAGGGTGTATGCAATGGCAACTGACAACTTTTCATATCCTTGATTTTGTGGGTTTGCGTCAGGTACGTCACGTATGCAACAATCTTAACTGATTCACAATTCTTTTGTATTCATTATTTACGCCTCTATAAAAAAAAAGTGTTTGCAAATGTTCGTGCATACACACATGCATTTATGTAAAAGAAAATTAAATCCACCAAAAGATCTACAGAATCTTAACTAATTGACAAACCCACAAAGCAGGAATACAAATTCCAAAGGATTCCAAGCAACAAGAATGTGCACATAGACTACCACCTTCCCGCCAGATGCAAACACGGAGAAAAAACAAAGGACTCCAACTATCTGCTTGCATACCAAGGCAATCAGGCTGACAAAAATCCTCCAAATAGTTCAAGAACCCCAGAGGAAACACAGGATCTCAATTTCATATAGGAATGACAAGCCTGTTAAACCACACTCCTCAGGAAAAGTGCACAAAAAATTGCAGATACGAAGAGAGGGCTGAAAGTTAGGTAACCCTCAAAGTATATCGCGAGGTAAAGAAACTAGTGAACCTCAGCACACTTCACCCATTTACAAAGAGCATGGGTCAGTATGGACTTCCATACCTCCGATCCAGCAAGTACAAGAGTCCTGTACAGTCACAGTGAAGGCCCATGGCATCATCTTGTGAGGCTGCCTAAAGGAAGGGGCCAAGGGAATCCACTTCTCAACTGTGGAGAATGAAATTAAGCTTCTCTCTCAATCTCTTAAAGAGATTGTTAAAACTATCTTTTTCACCCTTTACATTTGCATTAATCTATATTACTACACACACTTTTTTCCTCTACAACTCCATGTGCACTTTGCTACAGTACGTCTATATTATTTTTACTGTGTTTCATATTATAAAAAGATTTTTTTATATATAAAGGTGCAATACAGGAATCTAAATTTAACATCCTTGTGGGGGGGCCGGGACACCAAAAAAGTCCACCACAGTAGCATTTAACTTCAAAAGGGGGAACTATACAAAAATTAAGCTAGCTAACTGAACGGAAATTAAAAGGAACAGTCATACGAGTGAAATGCCTGCAAGCTGCATGGAAACTTTTTAAAAACACTGTAATACAGGCTCAAATTAAATGTACAATAGAATCTCAGCGTTAGGAACACCAGAGTTACAAACTGACCAGTCAACCACATACCTCATTTGGAAACAGACGTACACAATCAGGCAGCAGCAGAAACCCCGCCCAAAAAAGCAAATAAAGTAAAGGACTGTGTTAAATATAAACTACTAAAAAAAATAGAGAAAGCAGCATTTTTCTTCTACATGTTAAGGTTCAAAGCTGTATTAAGTCAATGTTCAGTTGTAAACTTTTGAAAGAACAACCATAACGTTTTGTTAAGAGTTATGAACATTTCAGAGTTACAAACAACCTCCATTCCCGAGGTGTTCCTAACTCTGAGGTTCTACTGTCAACCCCAAATTTTAAAAAATTGTAACAGGACCAAAACACACCACTATGGATAAACAACAGAATAAAAGATGCAGTTAGAGGCAAAAAAGGCATCTTTTAAAAATTGGAAGTAAAATCCTACTAAGGAAAATAGAAAGGAGCATAAACTCTGGCAAGTCAAGTGTAAAAGTATAATTAGGCAGGCCGGCCAAAAAAGAATTTGAAGACCAACTAGAAAAAGACACAAAACTAACAGCAGAAATTTTTTTAACTACATCAGAAGCAGGAAGTCTGCCAAACAATCACCAGGGTCACTGTACGATCAAGGTGCTAAAGGAGCACTCAAAAAAGACAAGGCCAATGTGAAGAAGCTAAATGAATTCTTTACACTGGTCTTCACTATGGAGGATGAGAGATTCCCACACAAGAGCTATTCTTTTTAGGTGACAAGTCTGAGGAACTGTCCCAGACTGAGGTGTCAATAGAGGAGGTTTTGGAACAAATCAATAAATAAAACAGTAATAAGTCACCAAGACCAGACAGTATTCACCCAAGAGTTCTGAAGAAACTCAATTGTGAAATTGCAGAATTACTAACTGTGGTATGTAATATATTGCTTAAATCAGCCTTTGTACAAGATGACTGGAGGATAGCTAATGTAATGCTAATATAAAAAAAAAGGCTCCAGGGGCAATCCTGGCAATTATAGGCCAGTAAGCCTAACTTCAGTACTAGGCAAACTGGTTGAAACTATAGTAAAGAACATAATTATCAGACACATAGATGAACACAATATGTTGGTGAAGAGTCAACATGGCTTATGTAAAGGAAAGTCATGCCTCAGCAATCTACTAGAATTGTTTAATGGGGTCAACACACATGTGGCAAGGGTGATTCAGTGGATATAGTGTACTTGGACTTTCAGAAAGTCTTTGATAAGGTCCCACACTAAAGGCTCTTGAGCAAAGCAAGCAGTCCTGGGATAAGATGGAAGGTCCTCTCATGGATCAGTAACTGGTTAAAAGACAGGAAACATAAGGGAAGTTTTCAGAATGGAGAGAGATAAATAGCAGTGTCACCCAAGATCTGCACTGGGACCAGTGCTGTTCAACATATTCATAAATGATCTAGAAAATAGAATAACCAGGTTCAACAAAGAATTAGATAAGTTCAAGGAGGATAGGTGCATCAATGGCTATTAGCCAAGATGGCTACACCTCTGACTACCAGAAGCTGGGACTAGAAGACGGGATGGATCACTCAACAATTGCCCTGTTCTGTTCATTCCCTCTGAAGCATCTGGCATCAGCCATTGTTGGAAGACAGGATACTGGGCTAGATGGACCTTTGGTCTGACCCAGTATGACCATTCTTATGTTCTAAATCTGACTACAATGAATACAAATCACATACTACATATTATTTTCACTCATTTTAAAGAGAGACTTACATGATAAACTCTCAAAAGACAAACCAGTATTATTGTCTTGCCTTATAGCAGGAATGGGCAATAATTTTTGCAGCGGGGGCCACTTCACAAATTTTGCTAAGTCGTCATGGGCCGCACATTTCTACTATATTAATGGAGGGGATGTGGGGTCTGGGAGGGAGTTTGGATGCAAGAGGGAATTCTGACCTGGGTCAGGGGATTGGGGTGCAAGCTCCGGCCGGGAGGTGCTTACCACAGGCAGCTCCCGGCTGGCGGTGCAGCAGGGCTCAGGAAGGCTGCCTGCCTGCCATAGCCCCATGCTGCTCCCGGAAGCGGCTGCGGCCGGCTGCTGCTGCTGGCACATCTCTGCGCGCCCCTTGGGGGTAGGAGGGACAGTGGGTCTCTGTGCACTGCCCGTGCCTGCAAGCACCGCTCCCACAGCTCTCATTGGCCGGTTTCATGTGACAACATGGCATCCTCCAACAAGTGGTTAACCTCCCCAAAATGGTAGTTCTTTACATTTGAGTCACAACACTACTATGGACTGGTACAGAAAGAATAAGGATACCATTTTTTCCTCAAGAATGGCAATACAAGGGAAAAGTTAAAGTATGTGAAGCTATTGCACGCACCAAAAATAGTGTTCTAAAGTAAAAAAGAATAAAAAAAATAAATATTTTTAGAAGACTACTATATAGGAATGGCCCATATTAAAAAAAAAAAGGGGGGGGGAGAGGCGGAAAACTAATGCCCAAGGGAAGGGGAGGGATATGTGATTGCCATTCTAATTCCAGAGACCTCCTTTTTACTAGATAAAGTTATGTCTTTAAGCAGCAATCCAAGAGTGTATTCATCCCTTCCCCTTCGATTTAGTCTTAAATCTAATTTTTCTTTATAATCTAAATGTATTACTAATTAGTTAATGTTTGTAAGGACTGGAAGATTAAAAAGTGCCATGTAAGTGCAAAGTATTATTACATCCAATTTACTGTTTTAAATGAAGAACGTCCGATAACTAGGACAGGCCACAAAGGATACAGTTGAAAGCAAGTCCTACAGTCAGTGGCTCTGAACTTTCATACTTGCCAATATTTAAAGCTATAAATAGGTGTATTTGGGGAAGGGGGAAAAAAAAGAACCTATTAACTCAACTGAAATGTTAAATAGGCCTGAAACAAAGCCCACTCCACTCTGAACACGCTAAATTATGAGGTAATGTGGGGAAAACATTCAATTGGGAGAACATGTATTTTACTCAAACGAGCAGATAGCACTTCTGTACTAGCTTTCCAATTTCACCCCTAGGACTTTCCAGCAAGATCTCAACAAGTTTAAATCAGTAAATACAACTGGTGTCAATGCATTACATTATTTAATTTAACATTCAGGGTTTTATAAATAAATTACTGTACACAGACTAATTTCTAATGTAGGCAGCCTATGGTTCAATATATTAAAAGTTATATATACCAGACACTTTACTTACATTGATAGCAAATACTTATCCTTTTTTAATTTAAGCAGATATAGTTTCTGACAAAAAACAAAACAAAACAAAAAACTAGATTTTTTTTCCTGCAGGATTTGGAAATAAAAAAATTTAGTATGAGAGGTTAACAAGCACATATTTTAACATTTATACAGAGAGCTTTTAATTAGTGGGGGTTATCTTTAGGCAAAATATCTTTTGTGAGTAAAATATTAGTGTTTTAAATTGTTTGCCTTGAACTATATAAAAACTGACGGCCTTTGAAGCAACACACTCCCACAAAGTTAGTTCCCAGAAAACAAGAAAGATCTGTAAGGACTGTTGGCCCCCTGGGCAAACATTGATCAACCCCAGAAAAACTTATATTTTGAGAGACAAGATAGTATCATTTATTGGATCAACTTCTTTTTCCTAAAAAATGTCGTCCAATAAAAGATATTACCTCATCCACTTTGTCTCTGATACCCTGGGTCCAATACAGCTACAACAGTGCATACATGTTACATTTTGAGTATTTTAGGTGTATATTTCATGAAGACCAAATATTATTCTCTTCAAACTCAGAATCTTGTTTGCACACCTGTCTGAGGGCACACACTTTACATATTAGCTACTATAAAATCATTTCTGAGGCACATAATTTACAAGCATCCTAATTATGACAAAGGTCCAGAATCAGATGATAGAGACAGTATTCATTAAATGCAAATCCTCATTTATGTTAATATAAATAAATCTATTACAACTGTGACATACCCAAAAGGCACATGTTCAAAACAATTAAACTCCTGTGATAAACAGAAATAAAATGCATAATTACTGTACTAACTGGATTTCTGCAGTTTAGTATAATAACTTGTATGTGACAGGGGCTTCCTTTTCACAAACAAGCAGCAGAACTCTGATAATTTTTGGCTATATCTAGGCTTCCTCCTGCTACAAACTGAGTTGACATTGAGCTTTCAAAGTAGTTTCCTATAATAAGAGTTTGATCCTGCAAATACTTACAACTGGACCGAGTGTTTGTTATTTTGAGTAGTTCCATTGATTACAGGTAACTAGAACAGGGAGTGGTCATAATGAAGGAGCACAAGAATAGCTCAGGGAGAAAAAGGAGAAAAGACTATTTTCCGCAGGCCCCTGTTGACTGGCATTAATTAAATTACCCCCTCCTTTAACTCTTTATTAATCTAGTCACATATCAGTCACTCCACTATTTTCACTGGGATCAATGTCAGGCTGACAGACCTAAGATTACCTGTTTACCATTTTAAAATATTGGCAAAACGTTAACTTTCTTCTAGTCCTTTGGAAGTTCCCCAGTGTTCCAAGAGTACTGAAAATCAACATTAGCGGGCTAACGAGCTCCTCAGATGTCAGAGCTCTGAGTTCCGACACTCTCCGGGCTGATGTGATAGCCACCAAGAACGTGACCTTATATGAAAGATATAACAGCGAGCACGAAGCCAGCGGCTTGAAGGGGGGGCCTGTGAGAACGGACAGGACTAAATTGAGGTCCCAAGCAGGGACAGGTTGACGAATGTGCGGGAACAACCTGTCAAGGCCCTTGAGGAAGCAACCAACGAGTGGGTTTACAAACACTGAGGTTACCCCCCGCTCCACGGTGGAACGCCGAGATGGCAGCAAGGTGTACTCGAACTGAAGAGAGAATCAGTCCTAGGTGTCTGAGATATAGTAAATAGTCCAGGATAAGAGGGATTGGGGCGAGCAAGGGAGCATGACCCCATTGTGTGGCCCAAAGTGAGAAGCGCTTCCACTTGGCCAAGTACGTGGTCCTTGTTGAAGGCTTCCTGCTACCAAGAAGGACCTGCCTGACCTGATGAGAGCATTGCATCTCCACAGGGCTTAGCCCTGGAGCATCCAGGCTGTAAGGTGGAATGACTCCAGGTTCGGATGAAGGAGGCGACTGCGATCCTGTGTGATCAAGTCCGGTAGTAGGGGCAACCTGAGGGGCACCCAAATAGACATGTGCAGGAGCGACTGTGTACCAGTAGTGGCGCGGCCACGCCGGCGCTATCAGGATGAGCCGAGCGTGATCTCTGCGGGCCTTGAGGATTACTCTGTGAACCATGGGAATCGGGGGAAAAGGCGTAACAGATGCCTTTCTCCTCTCTCGTCTGCCCAAGAGAGGAGAAAGGCATCTGTTAGAGACCCCGGACTGCGTCCCATGAGGGAGCAGAATTGAAGACACGTCCTCCTTCTGCCCGTCCTTGCCCTTCTCGCTGGAAGCAAACAGGTCCACCTGGGGATGACCCCAGAGCCGGAAAATTAAGAGTACTATATCCCAGCGGATAGACCACTTGTGACCCTGGAACGAGCGGCTGAGGGCGTCCGCAAGCCCGTTGTGCGTCCCCGGGAGGTAGGACGCTGTCAGGTGAATTACGTTCTGTACGCAAAAGTCCCATAATGCGAGGGCCTCCCGGCACAGGGGGGAGGAGCAAGCACCACCCTGTTTGTTGATATAGAACATCGTTGGAGTGTTGTCAGTGAGGACAGAAACGCACGTGCCTGCCAGCTGGGATTTGAAGGCTATGCATGCGAGGCGCACCGCTCGTAATTCCCTGACATTGATGTGCAACGAAAGGTCCTCTTGTGACCAAAGGCCTTGGGTGCTGAGGCCGCCCAGATGTGCACCCCATCCCAGATCCGATGCGTCCGTTACCAGGGATAGGGAGGGCTCGGGGTCGAGGAAAGGCACTCTCGTGCAGACCTCCCGCGGGTCGAGCCACCATTGAAGGGAATCCAACACCGGCCAAGGTAACGTCACCACTGATTCTAGGGAGTCCCTGACCGGCCGATACACCCCTGCCAACCAGGACTGGAGTGGGCGCAGTCTGAGTCTGGCATGTCTCACCACGTAGGTACATGCCGCCACGTGCCCTAGTAATTTGAGGCAGTTTCTTGCTTTGGTGGTCGGGTAACCTTGGAGGCCGAGAATAATGTTGGACATAGTCTGGAATCTGGCCTCTGGGAGATATGCTCTGGCGTGTGTCAAGTCCAGAACTGCCCCTATGAATTCGATTTTTTGGGTTGTAGATAGTGTGGACTTGGCCTCGTTGAGTAAGAGGCCGAGCTCGAGGAAGGTCTGCCTGATGAAGACCACCTGAGCCTCCACCTGCACCTTGGTCCTGCCCTTGATGAGCCAATCGCCCAGGTAGGGAAACACCTGAATTCCCTGCCTGCGCAGGAAGGCTGCCACGACTGCCATGCACTTCGTGAAGACCCTTGGGGCTGCTGACAGACCAAAGGGCAGAACCGTAAATTGTAGATGAGCATTGCCCACGACAAACTTGAGGTAACGCCTGTGCTGAGGGATTATCGCAATGTGAAAGTTTGCGTCCTTTAAGTCGAGGGCGGCATACCAGTCTCCTGGATCCATGGAAGGAATGATGGAGGACAGAGAGACCACACGGAACTTGAGCTTCTTTACAAACTTGCTGAGATGCCGCAAGTCCAGAATAGGTCTGAGGCCCCCTTTCGCTTTCGGTATTAGGAAATAGCGAGAATAGAAGCCCCTGCCCCATAGCTCCTGAGGAACCTCCTCTACTGCCCCTGCTGCAAGGAGGGACTCAACTTCTTGAAGTAGAAGTTGCTCGTGAGAGGGGTCCCTGAAGAGGGACGGGGAGTGGAGCTGGTGGGGCGGGAGGGAGGAGAACTGGATAGAATATCTCGTCTCTACCATGCGAAGCACACAAGTGTCCGATGTGATCCGGGCCCACGCACGACAGAAGGGGGACAGACGTGACAAGAAGGTAAGATTGGAAGGATCCAGGGTTCTGACTGGGAGGTCGTCCTCGACCAAGCCATCAAAATGGTGGTCTAGGCCCCTGTGTAGGCCTTGGTTGGGCAGATGACTGGCCGAAGGGCTGCTGTTGTTGCCTCCTTCTGCCCGCCCTTGCCCTTCTGCGCAAGGCATCCCCTCGATTTTGAGGCTGGTACGGCCGTGGGGCCTGTGGTGGCCTGAACTGCCTACACTGGGTGACTGGGGTGTGTAGACCTAATGAACGGAGGATGGTCCATGAATCCTTTAGGTTATGAAGCCGCTTATCTGTCTTCTCTGAGAAAAGTGTGGGCCCTTCGAAGGGAAGGTCTTGGATCGTTTGTTGGACCTCATGTGGGAGGCCGGAAACTTGAAGCCAGGTTCCGCGCCTCATGACCAGACCAGTCGCTAACCTGCGTGAGGCTGAATCGACCACATCCAAGGCCGTCTGGAGGGAAGCCTGGGTAATCAATCTTCCCTCTTCAACCAGGGCTGAAAACTCGGTTCGCAACTCCTGCGGAAGGAGGTCCGTGAACCTAGACAAAGCCGAGCACGTGTTGTGTCCATACTGGCTCACTATGGCCTGCTGATTGGCAATGCGCAAATGCCTCTCTATTTTTGGGGGTAGCTCCCTGGAACCCCTGGCGCTCCCTCTGGTTGGCTGCATCTACCACTAGGGAGTCCGGGGGAGGGTGTGTATAAAGATGTTCATAGCCCTTTGATGGAGCAAAATATCGCCTCTCAGTCCTTTTAGCCGTAGGGGCCAATGAGGCTGGAGTTTGCCACAAGGTGCAGGTTGTGTCCGTAATGGTCTTTATGAGAGGTAGGGCTACCCTGGATGGGCCAGACGGGGTCAGGATGTCCACCACCGGATCTGTATCCACCTCGATCTCCTCAGGCTGGATCGAGAGGTTCTGGGTTGCTCGAGTAAGCAGCTGTTGGAGAATCCTATTGTCCTCTAGGGCCGGTGCCGCTGAAGCTCCCGCTACTGCCTCATCCGGAGATGAGGAGGAAGAGATCCCCTGAAGAGGGCCTTCATCTACCCCCTCTCCCTCTACGAGGGCCTGTGGCACATGGTACTCAGGCTGCGGGGCCGGTGCGGACTCAGGATGCGGCACCACGGCCGGTACCGGGATCGACACCGAGCGACAAAGTGTGCTGGACGGTGCCTGCAGCATTGGGAGCAAGGTCCCCGTCGGTGCCATTGTCTGGCTAGGCGGTGCCGTGTCCCTTTGTGGCACACTCCTGTCAGACGGTGGTGCCGGTGGTGGTGGCATTAGCAGCGGGGCCGCCGACGTCGAAGAGACAGATGCGGCTTGTGAGCGGGGTCCATACGCCTGACCCACTGACTGGTGGTAGGCCCATGGCGTCCAGAACAGCCATTGGGGGGTGGGGGCGGTTGCCACTGCTGCTGCCACTGCGGTGGGTACAGTTGGGTACTCGTTGGTGAGGACGATCGCCTGCTCCTCGATCTGTTAGAGCGGTACGAGTCTGCCTCCGAGTCCGAGGTCTCTGAGTACGAGGACATAGAAGGCGCGGTACCCACTGTCGCCGGGGACCGGAGAGGGTGCTGTCTGCTCCGGTGCCGCTAGAGTGGCACAGCGCGGGGAGCGCGGCGAGAGCATTGCCAGTTTGCCCCTAAACTGAAACTGGGGTCAAGCGGTAGCTGGAGGTTCTCTGCACCGGTGCGGCGACACCGGCACCGGGAGGCTCAAGAGGTCAGAGGTGGCCTCGAACGCCTCCGGCATCGATGGGAGGCGCACTTCTTCCATAATATCCGGGGATCTAGGCCTGTCCAGACTCGACCGTACCCCCTCTGGGGTGGGAGTCAATGGGATGGCCAAATGGGTCTGCGGCGCGTACTGTCCCGTAGCACTCGTGGACAGTGCCGGCTCCTTAGACTCCCGGTGGGGGGAATGTTCCCTCACAGGTCTCTTCTTCTTAATCGGCACTGGCGATGGGGAACGGTGTCTCATCGAGGATGATTTCTTGTGCGCCGATTCTCTCCGGTGCCGGGGTTTGGGGGCCTTGGCCTCACGACTTATTGCCGGTGCCGGGGCACTGCGCACCGAGGATGAAGTGCTGGGTGCCGGCTCGGTAGGCCCGGAATCTGATTGCGGCCGCAGGGCCACCTCCATTAGGAGGACTTTAAGTCTCTGCTCTCTATCTTTGAGAGTCCTGGGGCGAAAAGCCCTGCAGATACTGCACCTCTCTCTTTGGTGGCTCTCCCCTAGGCACCTTAAGCATGAAGAGTGCGGGTCACTCTTCGGCATGAATTTCCCACAGTCCCTGCAGAGTTTGAACCCTGGGGACCCGGGCATTCACCAGCGGGGCGACAAAAACTTGGGGAACCCCCCCCCCAACTACTATCTAACTAAGCTAATACTAAACGACAAGCTAACTAACTATTTACAACAATGACAGAACACTGCCACGATTGCTGAAGAGCACGCGAAGTTCCAGCTAGCCGTCACAGGCGGTAAGAAGGAACTGAGGGGGTGGAGGGTCGGCTGGCCCCTATATACAGTGCCATGAGGGCGCCACTCCAAGGGGCGCTGAAGCCGACCCTACGGACGCTGTTATAGTACAATCTTCCGGCTGGTGTGCACGCGGCGCGCACACACCTGCTTGGAATGGACAGGAACAACCACTCGAAGAAGAACTCTTTCTTACAGTTCTAAACTCTGCTCACTATAGATTTGTCCTTCTGTCCTTTTGCTTCCCTGGTCAAATTTTTTTTTCGGAGCTTCTGATTTATATTTATGATTTATGCAATTTCCCCTTTCTCCCATTTGTGTGTGTATAAAACATACACAAATGGGAGAAAGGGGAAATTGCATAAATCATAAATATAAATCAGAAGCTTTGTGTGTGTATAAAACACACACACACGTGCACGCAATCCCCACCCCCCCAACTCTTCACTTCCTTTCTAAGACAGGTTGGATTTAACCAATGCTGCCTTCTTTCTGGATTGTAGCTTTTTGAGCATCTAGCAAAATGTTCTTGAACAACTCCCCATTATCATTCACATTTTCTGTTTAAATTCTCTTTCCCAACTGACCTGACTCAGTTTTTTTTTTAAGCTTTGTGAAATTGGCCCTTTTAAAGCACTACACATCTATATATTATAGTTTGGACTTTATTCTGTTGCACGTAACAAACATGATAGTGTCATGATCACTTGTACTTAAGCAACCACTAATTTTAGTTCTGTGATCAATTCCTCTTTCATCAAGATGAGATCTAATATCGAATCCCCTTAGTGTTGGATACAATACTTTTTGTGTTGGGAAATTACCACCTCTAATATTTAGAAATTCTGAGGATGTTTTGGTACTGGGAGCATAAAACCTCCAGCATGTGTCATTCAGACTGAATTCCCCCATGATCACATAGCTTTTCCCCCCCACATGTTATGGATAGGTGCTTCAGAAGCTAGTCATCCTTGTTCCTAGTGGGATTTGGTGATCTGTGGCAGACACCAACTAGCATCCCATTTTGGTCTTTAACTGTTGGGTCACAGATCCATAAACATTTAAGATCTTTTTTTCCCCGAGTTGCCAACAACTCCAGTGGGTAAAGCCATTTTTGACAGTGCCATTTCCTCTCCCATTTTGCCCACTCTATCCTTCCTAAACAGGTTATAGTAATTGATTTTAACGTTTCAATCATGTGACTCACCTCCCCCCGCAGGTTTCAGTAATACCAATTAGATCGAATTTATGTGCATAAATGAGCAATTCCAATTCCTCTTGTTTGTTACCCAGGCTCCTAGCATTGGCTTATAGGCAAATACAGTATTTCTCTTCAAGTCTTTCTGTGTTTTATTTATTTTGTACTCAACATCATGTTTTTGTGTGAAAGGAGTGACTGTATGATCCCCTTTTTCACCTTCCCCCCCTTTTTTTTTAATTAGTTTTATTAGGCCTTCTGACTACTCTAGCCAGCCTGCCTCTGAGAACTGGGATGGAGGCCAGAAGCCATCCAAACTGTACAAACTCGCCGCTCTCCACAGAAAGTGGAACAATGTTCAGTGAAATCAGAACCTTCTACCTTACACCATTTACCTAGCCAGCGGTTTACTTCCTGCGTCTTCCACTTAGCATCTTCCTTCACTCTCAGGACAGGAAAGATTACTTGGACTTTCTTCTTCTGCAGCACCCTTCTGAGTTCTTGAAGTCATCTATAATCTAAGATATCCCACAATGCAATGACATTAGTGCTGATGTACACCATCGACATCAGCCTGTTCAATCTGAGAGGGACATTTCATATCTTGGCTCTGAGATGACAGAATACCATCCTGTTGGCCACCTGTGCCTTGCAGAACGCTCTTTCCATTCTTCTTAGCATATAATCCTCAACGAGGATTGTCTGTCTTCCTTGGACTACTGAAGATCTCTTTGTGGGCCAGTTTGATTTTCTTAAAAGTTGGGTTGAGCAGCCAACCAGATATACACCTCTCCATTCCATTCGACAAGATATCTGGTATCTTCTGTAGTTTCTATGCTGATGACATGGTATTGATTGGAAATTTCTAGCTTTATAATTGCCCTAGGAAGGTTATGGGGCTTACAAGAGAAGATCACTACTTCTCTACTTTTGAAGGTTCACAAGCCAAGACAGTCAACAAATAGAATACCTTGCACATTAAGTGACAAAGAGCAGCAGCAGCAACTCAAAAGTTACAGTCTGCAAATTGGGATCCAAATGAGAATTATATTCGTAACTGGAGGTTTAGTTATAGAAGCGGTAGTAAGCAAAGCAGAAAGTAGACTGACAGTTTTGACAGTTAGGCATAACCTTTCAGATTTTCTTCTGGTGATTTAAGATCCACTTCTAGAGTCAAAGAAGATTATTAAATCATCTGCAGGAAGCAGACCACATTTGTTATAAATCTCTGTCAATCTTAAGAGATTAGTCTGGCTTTCCCCCTGTCTTCTTTCAAGGTCTGGTGGCACTTGCATCCTACTGCTGATGCAGGCTCAGCTATTAATCCAAACGGGGTTGCGTATCTGGAAGTAGACACTCGCCTCTTTTACTGTTTCATCACATTAATCTTGTGCATCCCTTCAACTTTACTCATGAGCAATTCCCTCTCCAGCCTCTGATTAATTGTGGCGTCATGCATCTGACCCTAGCAACTGAACAAGAAGAACCTCAACACATCCAAACTCTGTGCTCCAGCCTTTTGAGGATCAGAGTGAAGTGGGTAATACTGACCCTGCAATTTTTATCAGTAACTGAGGCCTACATTGCAGGTATCTCCATGCTTTTCTTAGTATTTAACCCACTACTGCTACAAAAAATGAAAAACAAACAGTAACTGGTAGACGTAGCTTCTGCCATAATGATCTTCTTGCAAAACAGAGCAACTGGCTCAGGGAGTCAGCAGGAGGAGGAAGCAGTCCAGATAATGACAAAAGTCAACGATGCTTCTAAATACTAAGGAATACTAAAGAATATTTTACTGCCACAGCTGACATTTAATTTCACTGTTAGAGACATTAAACTACAATTGCGTGGTTTATCTGTATTGCACAAAGCTAACTCCTAAACGAATAAGAAACTCCCCAGAGCACAGGTTCACCATAAGTAAAAACTTGTTACATAAAATAAGCATTCAGCCTCCTGATGCAAGATGTTCTATGTAAGTATTTGCATTTCAAACTCATATCCTTCCTTGATAATTATGTGTTGCAGGAATTAAAACAAATGTATACCGATATGTTAGACAAAGGCTTCGGTGAGGAGTGAACAACGAAAGAGCTGCAGCTTTATGCTGTAAATTACTGAACATGTTTCTGCGTTAGCATTTGTGATAAATTTATTTTCCCATTTACCTTTTTCTTGAAGTGCATAGAGAAACTTATTTTGATTGTCTATTAAGAACTTGCCATAGTCACCAAGATTATGTAAAATGAAAAGCATCTAAGAACAGAGATTTTAACCACAAAGCAAAACAAAAAACAAAAACAGGCACACCAACTCTCTACATCAGATTTTTTAAAAAAGTTAAAAACCCCAAATAGAGCTGTCCTCTCTCTTTCCCTGCAATTGTAATGGCCCTCTACACCAGGGGTGGGAAAACTACGACCTCCAGATGTTTTAACCTGGCCCTTGAGCTCCCACCAGGGAGTGGAGTCTAGGGCTTGTCTCACTCCGGTGCTCCAGCTGGGTAGCGGGGTCAGGGGCTTGCCCCACTCCATGCGGCTCCCGGAAGCAGCAGCATGTCCCCGCTCTGGTTCCTACACGTAGGGGTAGTCAGGGGGTTCCACAGGCTGCCCTGTCCACAGGGCCACCCCTGCAGCTCCCACTGGTTGGGAACTGCAGCCAATGGGAGCTGTGGGGGCGGCATCTGTGGACAGGGCAGCGTGCAGAGCCGCCTGGCTGCACCTCCGCATAGGAGCCGTTTTTGGGAGCTGTTTGAGGTAAACGCCACCTGGAGCCTGTCCCCCCGACTCCCTCCCATGCCTGAACCTCCTGCCCCAACCCTGAGCCCCCTCCTGCCCTCCAAATCCCTTGGTCCCAGCCCAGAGCACCCTCCTGCACCCCCAATCCCTCATTTCCAGCCTCATCCCTTAGCCCGCACCCCCAGCCGGAGCCCTCTCGCCCTCCCATACCCCAACCCCCAATTTCGTGAGCATTCATGGCCCACCATACAATTTCCATACCCAGACGTGACCCTCGGCCAAAAAGTTTGCCCACCCCTGCTCTACACTTTAGGATTCCTCTAGAAATTAGATTAACTAGTACAATTTATTGCAACTTTCACTTCCAGTACAAGTTTAATCCCATCCTCAACGTTTGTCATCTACTGGCTGTTTCCTTGGCCAGACACAGATGGTCACCCAACATATACATAAACCAACCACCTAGCAGACCCTCTGCTAAATGGAGTGAACCAACAAGAAACAACATTGGTCCTCCATGCTGTACATTGGCTACCAATCCTATCCTAGTTATTCTTCAAAGAATGGCTCTCGAAATACTGAATTGCGATGTACCATTAAAATACTACAGGAAAGGTTTAAGGTATAGAATTCACTGGCCCAAAAATCAGGCTGAGTCCAACTCTTGCCCTGTAATTTGAAAACTGCAAGGCTGATCCTTTGGAAGGCATTCCCTTAACCACCAAGCTGGAGAATGGCCCCATTAGGACACTTCTAGAAGTGAGCACTTGAATTTAACTACTCAAAGTGGCTTTTAAATACGGGAAAGAGGAGGAAAACTGGCTTCTCCCGAACGGTAAGTTTGTGTAAGGTTCCCCCGGGTATTACGGTAACAGGTTCTTCTGGTGCATGTATAATACCAATCTGAGACAGGACAATTCTGGGAGAAATACTTACCCAACTCTCTGCTGTCTCAGTAAGAGAACACTGATTGTGTGCCCCACAAACCGTAGCCATTTGGGAGGTTCTTTTTGGCTTGTTTTATTACATTAAAAGCAAAGGGTATTTCTGTTATGTTCACATGAACAGATGCATGGGTTAAGTGGTAACAGATCACAAGTTTTGTAACTGAATTATGCACAGCTGAAAATAGATGTTTATTTTGATCAGTTTGTAAAAGCCAGGACTTCAGCTGTGCAGCTATAATTAGATTAACAAAATGTTAACTAAAGAATAAAATCGCCTCTCTCCTTGTAATTTTGCCTCAGTAATGAAGCTAGCACAATGATCCTCATCATGAACATGAACAGTGCATGTCTCCTTGTTTAGCTGTAGTTTACAGTTACAGAAGTAAACTATTGTTCACTACCTAAGCTGCTTCAGGTTTAATACGAAAAAAAAAAAAGAAAGAAAAAACCATCTTTGTTTCACACTTAGGATAGTATTAATTTAGATCCTGGTGACCCTACAGAAAGTCAACTAAAATTTTCCACAGTACTATGAAACGGCATCTCTTACACTAAAGGGCAACAGTTGGCACATGCCAACAGATTTGATGACCTTCACATGTATCTAATTAACATACCCTCTACACACAACCAGTTGCTAATATGAAACTTTTGTCACATTTAATACATTCAGTCTTTGCTATCAGTTTTAGTGTACTAAATGGGGCGGTCTTGCCAAATTTTCCAGTCCAAGAAAACACAAATTAAACTGAAAGATCCAAGATTTCTATTGCCAAATACACGTTATTTTATCTTTACTAATGAGTAACAACAGCGACCTCTAGTGTCTGCCTAGTTTAACTATTGGTACCAATGCCAAATTAGAATTGTCTTTATTATTGAAAACATTTTTATAGCACCATAAGTTTAAACTGTGCTTTAGATAGATAAGACATGTTTCCTGCGCTGATCAGCATGTTGTTTACTGGCAACAGAGATTAGCACAAAATTACAGGGACAGATCTTATAAACTCAGTGCAATTAACAACTACAAAAAAAAAAAATCTAGAGTCAGAAGGAAGACTATCTACTGTCAACACACACTACTTTAACACCTGAACCTCAGCACTTTAGACTTTACAGCTAACTGTTTCCATTTAGATAGTTTCACAAAATCTCAGAGACAGGACCAAGTTCAGTGGGAGTTTGATCAGGGTCTTAACCAGCTAAAATTCTGCACAACTTTACCAAAAAGCTATGTGGGGATATACCCCAGTTCTTGTTTCCTGTTCAAATGTAGTGGCTTTAATTTTTACACAGCAGAACCTCACTGTGAAACTCATCAGGAAATGATGAGCTCTGCAAATCAATATGTAAAACTCAGCACATGCATCAAAAAAGCATTTTTCATTTTGAAAACTGTAGTTTGGTTTTTATAACTGATCTATTTCATGGTGTACTAGCAAATGTTTTGTTGTATATTTGTTTAAAAAAGGATGGCTGCAGTATGAGACCTCATGGACAGCACAGTTACTAATATTTGCTAAGAAGCTAGCAGAGACCACCCTTTTTCTGAAATGTGTAGATTTGTGAAATACTTCTTAAATTTCTCATCTATTTTGTCATGTCTCTGTTGAATTAACCGCCCCAAAAAAGTCTGCAATGAAGAGTTCCTTGTAAAACAAACATTTATGACCTACTATGCATAAAATCATTTCTGCTGAGAATAGTTTCAAGTATCCATCTCTGCAATTAAAAAACTCCTTAAAGGCTGAAACTGAGCCAAATCCAGTTTGCTTCAGCAAATGAGATCTAAACATCTTTCTAGCCTCCATTGAAGTTTATACCTTAACTAGACTCCAGTTCTCAAAATCAACATTTAAACGTTCCTATATGCCCCAACATAAGTTCTGTGCATAAAATCTGTTGTCTTTTTTTTAAATTAGCAACAGAGGGTCCTGTGGCACCTTTAAGACTAACAGAAGTATTGGGAGCATAAGCTTTCATGGGTAAGAACCTCACTTCTTCAGATGGAACTCTTCATTGCAAACTTTTTTGGAGCGGTTAATTAAAGGTGCCACAGGACCCTCTGTTGCTTTTTACAGATTCAGACTAACACGGCTACCCCTCTGATACTTTTTTTAATTGTATATTACCTATAGAACCCAAGCAGTTCATGAACAACTTTGCCAGTATGGGTTAATCTTAATCCATTCTGGGGTTTCATTTAAAAAAAATATTTTAAAACATTACCTGGGGTTACAGTTAGCTGAAAGTAATGGAGCTTGTTTGGATCTGGAAAATTCACTTTACATGTACCTGCAAAGGAAAAAAAACTGCATCAATGAATGAAAATCTCCTCTTTCAGTCTTCTGGGGTACAAATGTAAAACCTTGTCAAGTACTCTGCCTTAATTCAGTGAGTAATGCTTTCATTCTGGTGAGCTCATTTGCTAGAATTTCTTTCAATCCCCTTCATTCCCCTCCCTAAATAGCTTGGGGTCAATGAAATTCATGTCATCAAATCACCCACATGCTGGTGTTTTGATCTGCAGTTATGAAGAAGGAAAGATGTACCAGTAAAGGAAAATAGGCCATGATCTTTTAAAATGCGAATTAGGTCCAATTATAGTATGCAAACAAACTGTTGCCACAGATAGATACTAATCAAAATTTAGAAATGGGACATACAGAACCATTAGGGTTTCCCCCAAAGTTCTACAAGTGGAAGCTCCACTACAAACTTTTCTGTCCCAAGCAATTCCTTAACTGAAGGTCAAATGTAGTCTCCTTAAAGGAACGTCAAATGTGACTTGCCATACAGAAAGGACACCGGTGGTCTATCCAAGTACAGTAATGAGTAACAGTGCCATACAGCTGATGCTTCAAAATAAATAAAAAAATCCATAGCAGATCTGGCAAGTTACACAAATATAAACCTTTGGATGGATAACATTTCGTCCCAACCCCAGATCATGATCAGATTAATGCCCTGAAGCACAATGACAACTATTAACTTGTAATTTTCACAATCTAGTTTGAGCAACTGCAAATATTCCTCTTCACTTAAAACAGCACTTGAAGGGAAATAATCTCATCAATTGTGGAGAGTAAAAAGATTTTCTAGGTAAATGGGGAAGAGATTAATGAGATAAATTGATACAGATTTATATAAAAGTTTGGTAGCCCTTAAGGTTAAGCGCAATTCTGGGATTCTCTAAACACCAGACCAGGCCATATGATGTCGGTCACCCCTGAAACATAGCAATATTCTGTTTTTTCCCCACTATAGAAAGTTTCATATTTTAAACACAAGTCCTAAATCCCTCAGAGGTATGCTTCCTAAGTCGCTTCCTTCCCAAATCGAATAGAGAGAGACTGCTAATTCGCTGTGCAAACCTTTAAATTGTAATTTAATTTTATATGGTCTAAAAACCTCCCCTTGCCACCCCATTTGTATCCACAAAGAAACGCAGCCTCCAAGCCTGTAGTGTACCGTGAATCACTCACAAGCTGATTGGCATAAGATACTGTTACAGCAAGGAGAGTCCTAGCGTGACAAACTAGGTCTTTTGTGGCATTGAAGGTTAGTAGTTAATATTTCTGAACGTCAGGGTTTCCAACTGGGACAATAACTTCTATTACAGCCTATGGTACAATATCATGCTCTTCTGCATTCCACATCACCTTAACTAAAAATACCATTCACACCCACAAAGTGTATTAACAGCTGAGCTGTACTGAACAGAACATGCCTCCGTGACCCAGCCTTGGTGCCAGCTGGCAGTGATTTTACAGGGATCCCTTTGGTGAATTATTATACAGATATCCGACCCAAGGGTGGCATGTGAGATCTTTACCGAGAGCCAGTAGCCAACTGGTCATCATAATTGTGAAATGTAGGTATGGATAACATTTAAGGAGTTATGTACCTATACTGAAAATTATGCTCCCAAGGTCTTGGGATTAAGGCAAGTCACCAGAAATCTGACCATTAGCGTATTGTATATTGCATGCCTTTCACTGTATGCCTATTTGGATACTGAGATAGATACAAATTGAGTGATTGCAAAATCTACAAGAGCAGAAATCTACAGAAAGAAAAACAGAAAGGGGGTGTCCTGCTTATGAAAAAGGATTGGTCTGGTATATCATGGAGCACAAAGATGCACACTGAATCCTTCCCTTAGGTGGCCAGCTGACAGACAGCACGTCTATGAAACAAGGGCCACAGCCAACCTGGCTACAAAGCTCTGCAAAGTATTTTTGGTGAGCAATACTTTCAGACATGAGAGTATCTTGTTAAATCTAAGCTCTAGACCAGTGCTTCTCAAAGTCAGGCCGCCACTTGTTCAGGGAAAGCCCTTTGGCGGGCCAGGACGGTTTGTTTACCTGCCGCGTCTTCAGGTTTGGCCAATCGCAGCTCCCACTGGCCGCGGTTCGCCGCTCCAGGCCAATGGGGGCTGCGGGAAGCGGTGCGGGCCGAGGGATGTGCTGGCCACCCTTCCCGCAGCCCCCATTGGCCTGGAGCGACGAACCACAGCCAGTGGGGTTCGGATGCAAGCCTTCAGATGCTCTTGCATCTGAAGAAGTGAGGTTTTTACCCACGAAAGCTTATGCTCCCAATACTTCTGTTAGTCTTAAAGGTGCCACAGGACCCTCTGTCGCTTTTTGCTACTAACTGAATCTCCATACTTTGTTAAATAAACTTAAATATGATTTCACTATAAACAAATTAAGTGCTGTAAGTTAAGTGGAGTGGTGATCCGAGATGGAACTGATATGCTAGGGAGTACTGTTTCTTGGGAAGCAGTGAACTGGTGAATACTGTCCATGTCTACTAGAGTAGGGGCTGGACATCCAAGGTGATGCTTGGAGGGCTTGAGGTCTGGAGAGTGCCTATCACTAACCTACAGAGTGACATCAGGGCCTGTGATGCCTAGAGAGGAGTGCTTGTGTTGCCCATGGCTAGCGGAGCTGGGAAGCTGATCCATTGCAGGCACATACAAGGCTTCCTCAGGCTAAGGGAAGCACATTTAAATAGCAAGGTGCTTAACAACTCTGGGTTCCCCGGGAAGCATCACAGCCTCCTAAAATGTGTTATTTACTGGCTATCTTAGAGAGCAAATCAGTCTCTGTACCTTGGTCCCACCCTGGTGGCACAATGAACTCTCACAAAACCCTTATGCCTGCCACAGTAACAATTTCAAAGCCATAACAAGTTACCAGACCGGTAAGTTCTCCCTCTGAAAACAGTTACCTAAATCATTTTCTCTCTATGTGATTTTTAAAAAATAATGTAAAGGTCAGTGAGTTCAAATTTCAATTACATAGTTTCTTGAACTCTTTTGGACTTAAAAACAGTATTTTTGGGAGATCAAACAAGCTGAAATCCTGTTTTGCCTGCATGTACCTTTTAATGTAAAAAGTTAAGTTAATTTGTTAAACAACATTTCAACATCTAAGACATCATATAGCCTGGCAGGGACTACTTGAATCTGGTGACCACAGAATATCATTTCAGAGTAACTGCAGCCATTTAAATCTTCAAATTCACTTATAAAGCTACACAGTCAGTACCTACAAAGCTAACTCAGCAATACAAGGGCAGTGCGCAAAGATGCAGTGTTTTAATCCCAATGTCTTCTAAGACAGAAGGTACAGACAGCATTTAACCTGTCACTTTACCAGGCCAGATCTCCTTTATTACCATCCAAGTACAAACTTTGCCAAGAGTATTTGGTATTTTTGTCTATATTCTATTCAAGATGTTATATCATAACCGCAGTATCTGAGCACCACTAAGAACTATAAAAAGCAACAAAGAGTTCTGTGGCTCCTTACAGACTAACAAACGTACTGGAGCATAAGCTTTCATGGGTGAATACCCACTTTGCCAGACACATGTGACACATGCAACATGTGTCTGACGAAGTGGGTATTTGCCCACGAAAGCTTATGCTCCAATACATTTGTTAGTTTATAAGGTACCACAGGACTCTGTTTTTTTACAGATCCAGACTAACACGGTTACCCCTCTGATACTTGACACTAAGATCTAGTTATTGTGCTCATGCTCTTGAGAAAATACAGGTACAGACAGTTTTAACAAAAGCAGGAAGAGGTGTAGAGTAAGAAAAAAGGAGGGAAACAGGATTTCTCAGGGAATTTGATAATGGGATCCAGTCGCTCTCCTCTAGGTCCCAGACCAACAATGATCAAAAGTCAATGGCATCCGAAGGCTGTTTGGTGGCCCATGTGGAATGAACGATGGATACGAGCCTGCAGCATAATGTCACCTTTGTGTGCAAACTACACAGACAGACTAAATAATAAATGGACATGGAAACTAAATTACCCTCTCACCCACAGAGGGAATTTTTGCTGGTCAGGATGGAGATACATTTGCAAGATGCTATTTGAAAAATCTGCACTGCTGCTGCCCTGGCCATACCTATGATGTGGGTTTCACCCTCCAGGCTAGTAACTTACACTTTTTTAAAGTGAGAAATTAACTAGCACTAAGCTCTCTGGAAATGTAGGTACAGTGCTGATGCAAGAGCAATTCTTTAGCACAAAACCACAACTATTCATAGATTTTAAGGCCAGAAAGGACCACTGTGATCATCTAATCTGACTTCCTGAATAGCAAAGGCCACAGACCTTCCCCTAAAATAATTTCTACTACATATCTTTTAGAAAAACATCCAATCTTGATTTTAAAATTGTCAGTGATGGAGAATCCACTACAACTCCTCGTAAATTGTTCTAATTGTTAATTACTCCCATAGTTTACAACATATACCTTATTTCCACTCCGAATGTTAGCTTCAACTTCCCTCCAATGGATCACATTATACCTCACTCTACTAGATTGAAGAGTCCTTTATTAAATATTTGTTCCCCATAAATGTACTTATAGTCTGTAATCAAGTCACCCCTTAGTCTTTGCTTTGTTAAGCTAAAGAGGTTGAGCTCCTTGATCTATCACTATAAGGCACTTTTTCAAATCGTTTTTGCTGCAATTTATCAGCATTCTCCCAGAAAGGGACACAATACTCCATCAGCAGTTGCACCAGGCCCGATACCAGAGTAAAATAACTTCACTACTCCTACTTGAGATTCCTGTTTATGCCTCCCAGAATCACGTGAGTTCTTTTGGCCACAGCCTCACATTTCAAGCTCATGTTCAGCTCATTATCCAACGCCCCCTCCAAATCTTTTTCAGATGTATAATCAAGACAGGTTTTAAAAAACAACAAGAATTGCATAACATTGTATAAATAATATTAAATCAAAGTCAGTTATAATGGACTACCTCAAATTTCTAATTAACATTTCCTCACTGCATATTTTAAAAACCCCCCACACACATTTAGATATTTTAGTTTGGCTGTGCAATTTATTTTGTGCTAAACAAATCTATCTAACATCCACCCATGCATACAAAGATGCATTAGACATCAGATATTACCCAGAGTTACAGACATAATAGGGAGGGGGAAAAGCCAATATATCTGACTCCAGATTGGAATATCAGATGACACTTTGTGATATAAATAGCCATTTTATAGGTATTTATTTGAAACCTAATTATGTTTAAGTTGAATAAACACAGTAGTTTATTTCTACTACATACACAATGCACAAAAACCACACCTAGGTTCCTTCATAAAATTAAGCAGACAGCCAAATGTGTATTATGCAAAGATATCACCATGTCTGCACTAACCTAGCCTTTGACTTCAAGAAATAAGGCATCCAATAAGCTGAAATAGCAGCAAAGCACAGCAAAGAATATAAATATTTTATTTACAGGCATGTATATGAAGTTCATTATTAATCAACTTATGAAGTGTCTCCATGCAAAAAATGTATTAAATATTTTTATTAATAAAGTTGAACATACTCTTGCACAATAAAAAACTTCTATACTTAGGTAAAACAGTGCAAATGTGAGATATTGAAATATCAGCATTAATTTATCTTCTCTTTTTCAAGTATCTTCCCCTCTTGCATGTTCTCACCTTCCCTAGTGACCAGCACCAACTTTTACCCCTCCTCCTTTCTCCCACCCAGCCATCAGAAGGCAATTCTTTTTAGTAGTAGTTTCTTACACTGTGAGAAGACTGAATTTGAGGGTAAGGAGTTGCTCCAGATTCAGAACCGTTACAAAAGAGAAAGTAACAAGTCAGGGACCTAAGCAGCACCACTCAGATGCTTTGTCTACATGAAAGACATTTTTTAAAAGCTTTCGCCGTATAGAAAAATGTCACACTAGCTTTGTCTACACTACAGTTTATCTGCCGATATAACTAGAAACAGAGTTCAGCGCTCTGCTTTTGACTACGGTTTCGGAAATGGTGGTGAACACTGTTTTCCTTGCAAACACAGACAAGGACAATAGTGCCCAGCAATGGTTCAGTGTACCCACTGCCAGAACCCATTCTACGCAATAAATACAAGGCTTTAGAAACTTGCCTCATCCTGTGCTAAAACAGCTTTTTGTTTCACTCCAAGACACAAGCCCTTCCCTCTTATGCTAACACAGAATAATAGAGATACTCAAGGGGTCCAAATTATGACAGCTGTGAGAACAGCAACTTTGAATTTCCAAGATTCTATGCATTTAAAATCCCAACCAAAACTCAGCAAGAGTAGTTTTTCCACCTTTATTACATGGCTATCTGCTCTACAGGCATTAGTTTTCACAGTAGCACCTATCATTCCTTGCTCCTGTAAGAACACAAATGCTCACCTCTCAGGATTTTTAAGTAGTGTCCCTAATATTCTAATCTAGTGATTGTGTCAATCAGGTGACAGCAGCCTGAAAGTGAGGAAGAACAACAACTATTTAATCTGTTTTACAGAAACAGTTAACTATTTACTCTCCTTTATCCTTTAATTCAGTCTCTCTCTTATTCTGGAAATTATAGGGAAAGAAGGGAGGAGGTACCTGCAAGTATCCCCATTCAGATAACAGAAAACCTTTAATCCCTGGAATATTATTGGAGAAGGGAATTTTATTTCCCCAAATCTAGAGTAGTATAAATTAAAAACAGTTACTACTGTTTCCAAGGGAGGCTAATAATTGCTGTGTGATAACTTAACCCCTAGAAGAGATATATACATTGCCAACCCAGTGAATGCTTAACAAGAATGTCACAGTGCTCAAAATTATCAATCAGAAAACAAGCAGTCTCCATGATCTTTATTCTTTTCTTAAAATGCATAATATCGAACGCCATACTTACAAGGTAAATTAACTTCAAGTTCTGCAACCTCTGTTAAAAAAAAAGAAAGATTACTGTTAATGCTGGTTTCATGTTGCATGTGAAAATAAAAAGGTCTGAATGGACAGATGTGCTCAAACTTTTAAACACAAAGAATAGCAACATTTTTACTGCTTTAAAGACATCATTTACTGTATTCAAGACACATCTCCTCTTCAAATCCCTCCTTAAACCACACTTCTTCTGGAAATTCTTTTAATATGTTAATCACCAAGTTCAACTTCTCCTCATACCCCTTGGACAGACGCTTAGGAGAAGGGCTGTGAGATCAGCTCTTTTTAAGACAGGGTACGTCTGGGGAAGAATGTCTTTGGGAGCATAGAGCTCCAGATTCAGGGTTCATAGGACCTACTAATGGGGGAGTTTTAAGTTATTACCAAAAAGTAAACATATCTTATTGTGTTTAAGCCTAACAGTTGAGGTAAAACATTACTGGCAGCAAAAATCTTTCACGTCATTCTATTGGCTTGCAGTTAAATGATAGTTTTTAGGCCATTTTTAAAGAGCTCTTAACCTACCAGATCAACATTGCTCTCAGACCTAAATTATCTCCTCGGTGTACTGCAACAGTATACAATGCTCTGCACAAAAATGCATAGCTACAAAAACATATGCGCAGCAAACCTCACTGTCCACAAAATAAAAATATGTCACATCAGTGATGGGAAAACCCCAAATATTCAGAGACTGGATAAACACTCTAAGTGTTAGATACTTATTTGACATTTTGAAAGCTTCCATATTAAGGCCCACCCTCCCCTGGATCCAGGAATGGCATGGTATATGCTACTAGCAGGTAAAATCATGGTTTTTACCGCCCCGGGAAAAAATAGTTACTCCAAGTTTAAGACATTTTCTATTTAAAAAACTCTGTTTTATTAAGGCACACCACAGTACGCTTAGTTTTAATTACATATTTAAGTTGTGGTTACATAAGACAGTAAGTAGATTCAGAGTTTAATTTAGGGTTGTACAAATAAAAACTAAAACTGCACTGGGCGTAACACATATATATACGGTAATTATAATACGCAATGTCCGTATACATTTTGGTTTGGTATTTTCCTCAAGGAAGTTATACCTCATGACTCAGTTCAGTTTTCAGTATTATAAACAAAAGTTGAAAACATATACGATTAATTGAAAATGACAATAATGCAGAGTTGTAGGTTTGACACATTAAGCAATCAGAGGCATGCAGAATTGCAGAATACCAGTCCAGGCCGTTTGACCATGCAGCATTCCGCAGCGGAAGACCAACTTTGATGTAGCGGATAGACTGAGCCTATTCCTGACTTTTGAACGGATGCATCCAAAGTTTGAAAAGATTTGTTCTGTGCTTGCTGAACTTGTTGGACACTGGTGCAATTATTTTTCCCAATTTAACCTGGGTTTAAGCCTATACTTACTAGTGTCCACCCCAAACTATTTTTTCCCCAGGAAACGGCTAAGCCTGCCTAGATCCTCTCTAACTTGTATTCTTGGGGGAAGCCTAGTAGCCTGATACTGCATCAGGTGTGACTGAAACCAGCCAGTTAAACCTCCTCCCTCAACAACTTCCTATGTTTATCCCCTTGTCACATTCTAGAGTGTAATCACCACCTGTCCTGCAATCTTGGGTGCCTCACAATGCTTTGCTGTTGTACCTCCCAACCACAGCTGCTCCCATCTAGTCTAACAGTATGCAGGTTACACCCTGAGTGCCTATGTAGAGCTGCAGCTCTGGTCCAGCAGCCTGTCAGCAACACACCAGTCATATTCTGGCTTCCACCAGCCTTGGTTATTTAACTTGCAGAGTGACCCCAACACACTCCTAGTCCCGAATTTTCCCAAAAAGGTGTGTCCTGCACTGTCCAGCCCTCTCCTGGGCTGTTCAGATATTAGAGATCCGTTGGACCTAATATGTCAATACTCAACAGTTTGCTGCTTTAACTGGCGTTACCAAACAGTTCAGTTTAAGGATTAATGGATTACTTTAGACTAAAAGCAAAACACGTTTATTTAACTACAAAGAGAGATGCTTTGAGTGAGTACAAGCATAAGGTATTAAACTCAGAAATGGTTACAAGAGAAATAAAGATAAAACTCTTTTTAGGATCTAAAATTTAACAAGTGGGACTTGGTTTGAGGTAAAATCCTTACCACATGTTCCAGCAATAGGGCTGACCAAATTCCCAGGTCAGGATCTCCCCCAGAGTCAAAGGACTGGTTCCTTTGTTGTCTTATGTGGGGGAGAGAGAGGAGAGATGCCTTGGGGTGTTTTTGCCCCTCACTTTTATAGTCCAGTCATCCTTTACAGTGGCTTCGTCTGAGGATTACCCCCAAAGAAAAATTTATTCAAACAGAAAAGGCGGCGACTGAGTCCAACAGTGAAGGCGCCCCCATGTTCTCTTTCCCCTGTGTATGCTGAAATGCAGATTTGCCTTGCCTCCTGCCACTTCCCCCTCTTGCTTTCTCAAGGACCTTGTTTACTATTTAATTGTAAAATGAGGTCAACACATATTCCTTTATTTAAGATAGACTTGTTTAACAACTTTGCCTAGTCAGGGTTTGAACATGTGCTATCATTATCACACAGGGGGCATTCATAACTTTAATATAATGTTGCTACATACTGTACATTTCACCATGGTATTATTGACTAGCAAGTTATTAGTTTTCAAACGATACCTCACAAGGCACAGTTTGTACAAAGATTATTACAACAGTCTAGCGTGTGAATACAGGGATCCTTTCGGTCACACCCCCTTCCTAAATTTCCCTCTTCCAGTTCCTTCTTCCTTTTGCACCTTCTCTTTGCTTTGTTTGTTGCGGCCCCTATGCGCTCCCCTCACCCAACACAGATGTCCCTTGTCATCTTCATCAAACCATTTCTCCCCCAAAGCTGCTGCCATGTTGTCTACTGCCTTGCCGGTAGAAGCCAGCAGTAGGCGGAATGAAGAACACCCCAGGAAGAGACAGACAGGCAATGACTGTATTTGGTGCAGCAATCTCTGTTGGTCAGATGGAAAAAAATTATAGCAATTTTTTCACCCTTGCATCCCACCTACTCTGTAAATGCCAAAGTCTCAGCACAGTTTCCTCATTTTCAATGTTATTTATATTTACTCCTTCCCACAAGATTACTGGTTTTTCAACAAATCTTTTAAATATTAAAAATATATATTTTTAAAAAATAAATTAATGCTTTTTCATTTCATCCAGGAAAGGTAATAAAACAGACTAATTACTGAAGTTTCATTTTCTGACTCACTCACTATCTAGCACAATAGTTACATATTTGTCTGCCAACAATGCAGGAAAGATGTTTAAATCCAAACCCAAATATACAATTTTCATTTTTAGAATTCACAAAAATATTTCTATTGACTTTAAATTTTTAGAAACTTTTTGGTTTAGAATCTAAATTGATCTGATAGTGGCTCTAAGGACAAGTAAGTTTTTAGATATTTAAGGGCTATTTCAAGCACATGTGGCCTGTACTACAATAAATATTAAAATTGGGCTTTTCACCCTCCCTGTTTTCTGTAAGATATTTTCTGTCATTTCATGACAGAAATTATTCTCAGAGTAGAGCTTTGTGAGTTCAATATTCATCAGTCGCTGGACTAATGCATCCTTGTAACTCTTTTGGCTTCAATAGATACTGAGAATTGGATTAGATTAACATGTTTTCACATATAATGAAAACAGATCCTTAAACTACACCATTTAAATTGTGAACTGATGCAATCCTAAAACATTACTAGGGGTGCTTCTGTAGACAAAATTCTTAGTTAAGTTCATAGCAGTGTTGCTGTAGCTCTGTTGGTTCCAGGATATTAGAAAGACAAGGTGGGTGAGATACTATCTTTTTACTGGACCAACAGCTGTTGGTGAGAGACAGGCTTTCAAGTCACACAGAGCTCTTTGGGTCTTCTACTTCAGGTCAAAGACCTGAAGAAGAGCTCTGTGTGGCTCAAAAGCTTGTCTCTTGCACCAACAGAAGTTGGCCCAATAAAAGATAGCATCTCACCCACCTTGTCTCTTTAGTTATGTTCAGGCATTCATTATGGGTTTACGAATGAGTAAACCTCCCACAAGCAAAAGTGTGTCTCCCTGCGGTGTAAGAAGGCTTTTATTTTTCTTTAAGCCTTCACAGGAAAGGCACAGGGATGTATACATTACACTTTAGTAGGCAGATAATTACATTTCTGAGCATAATACAGTGCAAATGCAGTCTTACAAAAGTCAAATGTAGCAGCAGGTGATTACATTTGGATGATTTGATTATTCTGTAATCATAATCCTGATTTTATGGGTATCAATGAGACCATAGCTATTTACTAAGAATTACTTTGTGGAAAGAGCCAGATACTGAGTTTACAGGAAAGAAGGAACAGGAGAATCCCAATGGCAACTGCATTCCTCAAAGGTATGTACTATAAGGTGGGACAAGATTACAGTGTTCCCTCTAATTTTTTCCATCCGTTTGCGGAATAAATTTTGTTATGTGCACCAAAGTATGTGCACGCCAGTAGAAACAAAAAACCTAGATATAATATATATTTTTAAAAAGTTACCATGGGGATAATTACTCCAGCCAGGACAGGTTAGGCATTTTAGAACTCACTACTCAAAGAATTAAATTTAAGTGTAAGAGAAATAAAAATTATGAAATGCATAGACAAGTCAAAATATTAAAATAACCCACTTTGAAAGAATAAAATTACAGAGACTATATGTGCATTGCAGGAAGTACCAAGAAGTAACAACAATAATACAAATATGTGTTGGGAAGTGAGTGAGTGAGTGTGAGAGAGAGAGAGAGAGTGTGTGTTGGCTGCTGGGGAAGTGTCTGAGACATGCCGTGCGCTGTCTCTTTAAGGCACTCACTGAAAGCTCCCCTGCTCTGCGGAGATGGGGACATGGGAACTGGGGAGGGGGAGAGAAAGACAAACAGAAGAGAAAGAGAGAGAGAGAGAGAGAGAGAGAGAGAGCTGGCTGCTGGGGAAGTCTCAGAGACCGTACACTGTCTCTTTAAGAAAGGCACTCACTCACTCCCTGCCTGGAGGCTGGAGTCCTTCAGATCTCAGCAGCTCCAAGTCCTGAGCCAGACTGTCCCCTCTCCCCTGCTCTGCAGAGATGGGGTACAGTGGCAGGGGAAAAGGGACACCCTGACATTAGTGTGCCACCCACCCCTGCTCTGCACAGCCAGCAGGAGGGTCGCAGGAGCAGTTGCAAAAGCAATGTGGCTACAAAGCAACGGGCCAGGCTCCACCTTCACTCTACACACCTGTCCCCAGCCCCTGAGATGGGCTCCGCCACTTACCTGGAGCTGTTCCCTGCAGAGCGAGTGTCCCTGGGGGCTGGTAACTCCTCCCCTGCCCTCATCCCCCAGGGCACTGGGGGATCAAATGTAAAGGCACCAGGGCGATGGGTTCTTGGGCAGACACTGGGGATTGAATGGTTGGGGCTGGTGGAGCTGGGAAGCAAGGGGAGCTGGGCACATGCTGCTGGATGTGCATGCTCTGCTAATCAATTGCGCAGCACTTGAATGTCTCCTGAGCAGCTGCCCGACTGCACAGCTTAGAGGGAAGAGAGGACAAGACATGCTTTTCAAGATCCCTTGGAGCATGGTTTTATTAGCTGCTGCAGGAGGTTGTTTATTTCTGATCTTAAAGTCACAAAAACACAATGTGCCTTGGCCCTTCACTTCACTTCAGAGCTGGGCTCCCAGCCAGCAGCTACCACTCTCCAGCTGCCCAGCTCTGAAGGCAGCACCACCGCCAGCAGCAGCGCAGAAGTAAGGGTAGCAGTACTGCAACTCCGCCTACAATAGCCTTGCAACCCCTCCCCCCAACTCCTTTTTGGGTCAGGACCTCTACAATTACAACTCTATGAAATTTCAGTTTTAAATAGCTGAAATCATGAAATTTACGATTTTTTAAATCCTATGACTGTGACATTGGCCAAAATGGACCAAGGACCAAGAATTTGGTAGGGCCCTATTTATAATATTTTAAATATAAAAAAGTGTTTATAATTCATAGGGGTGGTTACACTCAGGTTTGCTGTGTGAAAGGGGTCACCAATACAAAAGTTTGAGAATCACTGATCAAGTTAGTATAGTAATTATAGGAATGACAAAAGGGAAGACATAAGTAGATTGCTAAACCTGCAACCGTAAGATCTAACAGCAGCAAGGAAGACATTTACGGTGCCCTGGTTACACAAACTCTATGTATCACACTGACCTCTACTTTAAGAAACCATTCCAACTTGATATTTACATTAGTAATGTACAGCTAAGAGATCAATTACTGTAAATTAATTTAAAAATTAATCTGCTTTAAGGCTAAATACTGAAGTGTTTGTCAAACTTATCAGATGGGACATGTTACTATATGCAGTACACATCTGAAGTTGATGATTTAGTTAGGCTAAATGCCATACACTATCTCCGCATGTAACAAACTTCCTGTTCAAACCCCCATTTTATTAAATATCTCTTTCTTTGCTATAAGTATAATACAAGAATAAAACCTTAAAAATACCACTAGAACTCTGTTGATGTTTTACTACTCTACTGATGTTCTACATATATACATTGCAACTAGCTGACCATTCAAACCAATTTCATTTGTGGAGAGTGTACTCTTCAAAATACAATGCCTCACACAATTAGAAGCAGCTATTACTATAATTCAACCCCCTTTTTAAAAATCTGAAAATATATCTGTACTGTTACAAGTATCAACTACTGTTATATATGAGCTTCCCATAATGCAGAACAGATGTTTAAATCTTAACTTAAAATATATAATTTTCTTCTTTAGATTTCACAAAAATATTTCTATTGACTTTAGGCTTTTACATACATTTTTGGTACTGAACCTAAACTGATCAGACAACAACTCTTTAAGGAAAAGTAAGTTCTGTAACATTAAATTTAAGGGCTCTCTCCAAGACCTGGCACGTGACAAACACTGGAGAGAATCTCTCTCCATTTCTCAATTTGTTTACTTCTGCTTATAGTCCATTTCACTGTTTTCCATGCATAGTACGATGTTTTCCTGTTTGCGTAGGTCTTTCACACAACAGGGAAGTGGAAAACATTTCAAAAATTGGAACATGATTCTAAAACCACAAAAATTGGTTGGAATGGAATCGAGGGGAACGATAACTGAGTGGCAGTTGTGGCAACTGAATCTACCATTAACTCTTCTTCAGAGTCAATTCCAAATTGATTAATCTTCTTTAAACAACTTACAGCAATAAGAAAAAAATCAAGTTAAACATGAATAAATTCAATCATAAAAGCAGGGGTTTTTAACCAGTAAATTCTTCCTTCCCCACTGTAAAAATTCCCCAGTGGTATGGATATGAACACAAAGCATAATCTTGATATGACATATGCATGAGCATGAAGCTCAGAATGAAGCCTGCAAAATTACTACATTCAGTCAAAATTACCTATGATGAGATTCCCCTCCATCCCTCTTTACTAGACCGTATAGCAGAGGTGGGCAAACTACGGCCCGCGGGCCACATCCCGCCCGCGGGACCGTCCTGCCTGGCCCTTGAGCTCCTGGCCAGGGAGGCTAGCGCCCGCTCCCCCCCCCCCCCGCTGTCCCCTTTCCCCCACAGCCTCAGCTCGCCATGCCACCTGCGCTCTGGGTGGTGCAGCTGCCAGACAGGCTGCTCTGAGTGGCATGGTAAGGGGACGGGGGGAAGAGTGGGTGTTGGATAAGGGACAGGGGTCCCAGGGGGCAGTCAGGGGATGACTGGATGGGGCGGAGGTTCGGGGGGGGGGGGCAGTCAGAGGACGGGGGGTTGAATAGGCATGGGAGTCCTGGGGGACGGGGGTTTGGATAGGGGTCGGAGCAGTCAGAGGACAGGGAGGGATGGATAGGGGGTGGGGTCCTGGGAGGGCAGTTAGGGGCAGGAGGGGGCAGTCAGGGGACAAGGAGCAGGGGGGGTTGGATGGATCGGAGGTTCTGAGGGGGGGATTCAGGGGGTGGGAAGTGGGAGGGGGAAGATGGGGGCAGGGGACCAGGCTGTTTGAGGAGGCACAGCCTTCCTTACCCGGCCCTCCATACAATTTCAGAACCCTGATGTGGCCCTCAGGCCAAAAAGTTTGCCCACCCCTGCCGTATAGGGAAAGTGCATTTTGTTTCGTACATCTTTTGATCCTGTCTGAGTTCAAGATATGTATCTTGACATTTATGACAAAACAACTCCACTGTCCATATCCCAGTTCCAGTAACAGAACACTGACACTGACATTTCCATTTTCATTCTTCTTACTAAACACTGTATCAACTCTATTATTCAAGGCAGATGGATGTTTTGCTCCCCCAAGCTGTATAATTAAATTGTGGGTTGGTATTACAAATGAAGAGAACTTGTAAAGTCTGAAAAAGATTTTGTCCAATACTATCCATTTTTAATTAAAAGGATGTATACTTTATTCCTTCCTCTTCCAAATGCTTACCTTAAAGAGAACGTTGTCAAATCACACACGTATTCTATATGCAATATAACAGTAGCCTATCGAATTATCAGAAAACTAGCAGCACTAAGTGAAATAAGCCATGCGGGCTAACAGTGCAAAGGAATGGAAGCCAGAAATTTCTCTCTCTCTAATCCAGGAAAAAAACCCAATATGCAACCTTGCACAAGTCACTTTACTTGTGCCACAGAGATGCACACATGAAAATTAGGTACAAATAAGGACTAAAATTAAAATTGGGTAATGTATCAGAGCTAGGGTGACCAGACAGCAAATGTGAAAAATTGGGACAGGGGGTGAGGGGTAATAGGAGCCTATATAAGAAAGACCCAAAAATCAGGACCATCCCTATAAAATTGGGACATTTGTCCACCCTAATCAAAGCAGATCTCTCCTTTGTAAGTTAAACACTAGAAAGTCTTGACAATACTTTCCTTTGGATTTCTTCCAATTCCTCTTACCATAACTAATTTATGTAGGCTTTACTGTATTTGTCACATACTTTCATGTAATTCCATTTTAGTTTTCCATCATTAAGTGTTGATCTTTAATTTACCCTGAAGCTTGTCTTTCTTCACAAATAAGCACCATTTCACTGTAAGATGATGCTATGAATCCATAAAAACATTCCCTTTTCAGCATGCAATGCCTTATGTGACCATTTCAGAAATAGGCTTGTTATGAACATAACAGAAGATATATTAATTCATAATTGAACTTTTTTCCAATCCTTAGATGGACAATGCTATGGAAATGTAAAGTATTTTTCTCTCTTTCAATCACACCCTTTGATCTTCTTGCTTACTATTGTTATGAGTAACAACTAGGATTACTGTAACTAAAAGATTAGATTAAAAACTAATTTCTCTGTTTTTCCCAGTTTATTCACATAGTGCATTTACCTGCACTTTCTCTTTTACTTCCAGTTTTGGGAGTCTTTCACAAAGTAACAGAACAGTCAGTCTCTCTCGCTCTCTCTCTCGCTCTCTCTCATAAGGATGCCTATGGGGCAGGCAGAGTACCTAGAACTATTAGTTCTGCTTTTTAAATATTTGACTAGATTTCAAGCTGCAAATCTCTCTTCAACAGAATGAAATATATGAGAGCACATGTGATGAAAAGTAAGATTTTTATATACTTCAAAAAATGCAGCTGAATAAAGTGTCTTTATGATCCCATAAGCACACACATTATACTTTTATCACTGACACTCTGGCATGTTATTCTTAAATAAATTTAACTTTATTATAAAATTTAATTCTCACAGTATTCTTGCAGTCCCCTGGCCTCTTTAAATCATTCAAGAACAATCTGTCTTTGGCCCAGTCCTGGGAAGCACTGACCATCTTGAACAATCAGGCACTATCAGCAGTCATGACTCATGCAAAAGCTGGTCTTCAAAAAATGAAAATATGGTAATTCCAAAAAGTGAATTCTCTCTTTCAGCTGAAGTTGATGGCTTTCAAAAACCTGAGCAGGAAAAGTTATAAATACCATGTTTCCAGTCTCTGAAAACTAGCCTGTGCTCGTAGTTTGTCAGTTGCAAGGAACAGATGCGGAGAACAGCACAAAGGTGGCTGAGTAGAAGGGGAAGAGTATGTGGCCTGGTCTACACTACAAAGTTAGGTTGACATAAGCTGCTTTACATCGACCTAGTTATGTCCGTGGCTACACTTAAATCTGTCTCCCACCGATATAAGTGACCCATTTCAACGACACAGTAACACCACCTCCCTTTGCGGCACAACACCATGGTCAATGTACGGAGGTCGACACACCTTGAGTGTAGACACTGCGTTACTTACGTCAACAGTCCTCCAAGCAGCTGTCCCACAATGCCCGACATTGTCCAAGCTGGTCACAATTGTGAGTTCCACTGACAAGGTCATGGAGACTGGAACCCCCACACCTCCCCACATTTAAAAACCCCATAAGTTTAAATTTATTTATTTTTTTTTTGGTTGTCCAGCTGGTGAGCACACCTCTATCTGCTCTCCAGTATTGTGCACATCTGCCCAGCTGATCATACTCCAGATGCGCTCCTGCCTGGAGCAGACAGGAGATACTGGATCTCCTGGGCCTATGGAGAGAAGAAGCTGTGCAGACACAGGTCTGAACCAGCCACAGAAATGCAGACATCTACGAGCAGATTGCTTGGGTGATGCAAGAGAAGGGGCATGACAGGGAACAGCAGCAGTGCCATGTAAAAGCAAAAGAACTACCGCAGTCATAGTAGAAGGCCAGAGAGGCCAACAATCTGGTGCCCAACCGCAGACCTGCCACTTTTAAAACGAGTTGGATAGCGAAGACCCTATCACCGCCCCGCACACCACTGTGGATACCTCCAAGGAACCAGAGTCATAGGCTCCCTGCCGAGAACAATAAGGGGGTAGTAGTGGCAGAGGAGAAGGAAGAGGAAGAGTATGAAGGACAGGACTTGTTTTTGACTTGATCACAGCTTCACCAGTCCCGCCTGGTGAGCCCATTGTAGGGGAAGGACTCTTGGGTAAGTGTGTAGATAAATTTTCCACGACAAGAACGGCACCCCCAAATTAGCAGGAGCAAGTTTTGGCTTTTCATTAATTTTCTCGTACTAGAAGAGGTAGAGGTACAACAGAAACAGAGTTGCTATCAGCTTTTCATTCACCTATAGAGTTAGGCAGGACGGGCCATGTGGAACAGTTTATGCGCACATGTCTCTTCCTTGAATTCTCAGAGCTTTCAATGAAACTTCCATAGAGGTACATTGCAATCCTCTCTCAAAGGTTTCTAGGGATGGCAGACTTATTACTTCCTCAGCGGTAGGACACTTTCCAACACCAGGAGGTGATAACTTCAGCAGGCACCATTGCAGTACACAGGCTAGAAGCATACGAGGTCGAGCGGCTTCAGGATGCCAGCAGTAGCTACGTTCTCTCTGCCATTGTTACTCTCAGGGGCGAGGTATCAGCTAACACCACCTCCGGTGGAAAATGGTGCCGATATTCAGTGCCATTGTTCTGTACTCAGTTTCATGCAACCAAGCAATTTTCTTCTTGTTTCCCTAAGCCGTGGTGGATCATTCTCACCATGGCTTGAGCTGAGTGTGGCACTGGGAATCAGGAACTCCAAAGCAGAAGTGTCGAGAACATTGACTTGTTTAACTAGGGGAGCAAGAGTAGGGGGAGAGGGGGAGGGTTCTGAATCTTAAATTTCACTTTTTGTTCCTACTATCCTAACAATGGAACTTTGGTGTGTCTTATCTGTAGCTGCGGCCATTGTAGCCTTGAGGGGGGACTCCCTCCATACCAGCAAAATGATTGACCCAGGTGACAAGAAAACAGAGGATCCGGGAGGATGTGTTCTGCAAGACCCTGCAAGCCAGAGCTGCATCACACCTTAAACAGAGGACCTGGAGGGTGAATATTGCAGGTTGTATAGAGACAGAAAGAGTGGACAGGAGAAAGACACAGGTAAGGGAGAGGAAGATGCACCAAAGCATAATGGGGCTTCTCCGACACCAAACTCAGGTGTTGCAGACTCTTGCAAAGCTCAAAGTTCAACAATCCTTGGCTTGACTCTCACTGCATTCTGTGAAGAACTGAAATATAGTGCCTCCCTACATCCCTTCTGTCATGAGTAAGGCCCTCAGCTGCACCTGCTCGGTACTTCTGATGCCCTAACAAACCAGCTAGGCTGCCTCATGGACTGCCCTGCCTAACTGGCTGAGGAGGCCAGCAGGCCAATTCTTAAACCTAGCAGCAGTAGCTCGCTGGCTGCTCAATGCACATGCCAATGGACATTCTGCCTCCCTTTGCTTGACTTTGTTCGTCACACAGTGCACAGTCAACCTGTGGAACTCCTTGCCTGAGGAGGTTTTGAAGACTAGGACTATAACAGGGTTTAAAAGAGAACTAGATAAATTCATGGAGGTTAAGTCCATTAATGGCTATTAGCCAGGATGGGTAAGGAATGGTGTCCCTAGCCTCTGTTTGTCAGAGGGTGGAGACTGATGGCAGGAGAGAGATCACTTGATCATTACCTGTTAGTTTCATTCCCTCTGGGACACCTGGCATTGGTCACGATCAGTAGACAGGATACTGGGCGGGATGGACGTTTGGTCTGACCCAGTATGGCCATTCTTATGTTCTTATGATTCTCCAAGCCCCACTCCTGCTTTGCTCCTCCACTGCTCCAGCCCAGATTCTGTCCTGCATCCAGCTTTGTTCCCATCCTGTTCCAACCTTGCTCCTGTCTCTCCTCACTCCAGGTAATCCAGTTCCAGCCTTCGACTCTGACTCTGTCTCAACCCGTTTCTCTGACATCCGGACTCCGATTACTCGGCCTGGTTCCTGCTCCGAACCAATCCGCTGACACCCGCTCAGCATTCCTCATGACTTCAGGGCCAGCCTGCCTACCCCTACCACTCAACACCAGGGAAAAGCATGGGCAACAGCAGCTTTACCTACAGTGACAGCAACAGTTGATGTATGCATAGCTACAACGGACATCCGTGTTCCTTCCTCTGGTTTATTAATTAAGCTTCCTACATTTTTTTAAGTTAAAATGTATTTACTTTTAAGTTCGTCAGATTATTTTTTGAATCAGTTTTTGTAGTGAATAAGACGCTTGTGTTTTTAAAGTTATTCGTCTTTATTAGTTTATAAAACATGATGCATGACTACTGCTGGCAGTGAAAGTAGTGCTCTCGCTACACATTAAATGCCAATAGGGATCATGGGGGACCCAGCTCCCAAGTAGTACACTCACTTCACCCTGGATCACTGCCAAACACTATCGTTGTCATAAACGTACAGCAACCCCAACCCCCCCCCAACATTAACATGTGCATGGTCATTGATATAAACACAGATGTGCAGCAAGCACCACACAATTTGTAACAGACCCCCAAACTGCTGTCCCAGGTCGAGTACAGTACACCACAGCACATAATTTGGCTTGCTGTTAAATTGCTCTTTCAAAGCCTACTTGAGCCACATAACCGTTTGCTGAGCTCATCCGATAGCCCTTGTATCTGGCTGTTCAAACTCAGCAGATAGCGGCTATGCCTCCACCCGCCACCCCTGCAGCAAGTTTTCCCCCTTTGCTTCCCAAATATTATGCAGGACACAATCGGCAGCTATAACCTTTGGGATTGTTTTCACATGGAGATCCAATCTGGTGAGTAAACAACGTCAGTGCCCTTACATTCGACTGTCATTCTGCACATGCTGAGCCTGTAGTTGAATCTTTCCTGGCTGCTGTTGAGACGGCCAGTGCACAGCTTCATGAGACAGAGAAGAAAGGGGTAGGCTGGTCCCCCAGGATCACTCCTGGCATTTCAGCATCACCAATGGTAATAATCCATCTGTGGGAAAGATGGTTCCCCACTTGTAGCTTTCTGAACAGTCCTGTGTTCTTAAAGATGTGAGTGTCATGCACTTTCTCTGACAAGCCAACATGATGTCTGTGAAGAATCCCAGGTGATCCACCAGCGCCTGCATAACCATGGAAAAGTAACCTTTTCTGTTGATGTATTCAGTGGCAAGGGCTCTGGGCCAAAATGAGGATGTAAGCGCTGTCTATTGCTTCACCATAATTCAGGAAACCCATAGCTCGAAAGCCATCAGTTATGTCCTGTTCATTCCCAGAATCACAGTCCTGAATAGCAGGAGACAATTAATGGCCCTGCGCACATGCATGACAATGTCCCATGTAGTGGATTTTTCCCCCCCCAAATGACCTCCTACTGACTGATAGCAGTCTGGATTGCAAGTTTCCACAGTGTGATCACCACTCCCTTCTCCACTGTTAGTGCAGCTCTCATTTTGGTGTCCTTGAGGTCGATTCCTTGGGCAAGTTCAGGACACAGATCTAGGAATGTGGCCTTGTGCATCTGAAAGTTCTGCAGCCACTGCGCGTCATCCCAAACCTGCATTACGATACGATCCCGCCAGTCAGTGTTTGTTTCTTGGGCCCAGAAGTGGTGCTCCACCATTTGCAGCTGCTCCATGAATCCCACCAACAACCCTGAATTGGTTTTCTCTATGTCTCACCACCAACTGACCGCCAAAAAATTGTCATGTTCCCTATGATTCTTCTTGAGGCTCTGCAAATGCCGTAGGATCATGCATGCTGTGCTCGAAACACAAGACAGCAGTGCAGAGCTGTGCAGTTTCCATGTTTCTGTCAGAGAGGCAGATAGTGACAAGTCATGCCTGGGTTCATGGGAAATTGAAAATAGGCCGGAAAATGATGGGATAGAGCACTGCATTATGGGAAATTCACCCCTTGCTCCCACGCACCCCTGCACGACTCATTTCTGCCCCGCCAGGCATTGCCAAAACTACCCAAAAGACAGTGCTGCACACTCAGCATATCCTATCTATGTTGATGCTTTGTGCATCAACATGAGCACTCCTGGTGAGTACATGCTGCACCGACACAAGGAGCCAAGTAAGCATGTGCACAAGTGATATAGTAACCGCGGTGGCTGTATGCCGACATAACTTGAGTCAGCAAAACTTTGTAGCATAGACATGGCCTAAGACAAGTTGCTATGGCAAGAATGTTACATTCAGCATTCCTCAGTGGGGAGGCGGGGGGGAGAGGGGGGACAAAAATGCAGAGCATCTTTTAGGACAATTATTTCTGCCCTCTGTTTCATTTACCACAGCCTGCTCCCTCCATCACTCTTTATCCCCACTGTGTACATCTGCCTCATCTCTGCATTTCTCTTTCAATTTATGTTAGTTTCTATTTGGTCTCCATTTTTCCCCTCATAGCTTCTCTTCCGGAGTGGACAGCCTGAACTACTACTCCCCGTTCTCCTCTACTCTCAGACACCTAATTCTTCTAATCCTGGGCTTCGTTTCTGCTCCTCTTCTATCATATTACCTCAGTGAAAGCCCCAAAGAACAGTCTCTCTCAGGGATTTTAGGCAGCAGATCTCTCCAAGTTCTGATCTGTTCCTCTCCCCAAACCTCCTGTTTGGCTCCCAGATATGGCAATCATTATGGAGCTCTTAATTGTGCTACATCAATTGCAGGCAATTAGCAGGGGAGAAGCCGCCATCAATTACTGCTTATCAGCCATGACAGCAACCACCAGTGGCCAGAGGGTAACACAGCTGGAAAACAATATCCCTAACTCCCAAAGAATTATTTCCCCCTGTAAGATCTTCAGGATAGGGGCCATCTTTTTGTTCTGTGTTTGTACAATCCCTAGCACAACAGGGTCCTCCTAGTCCATGACTAAGGCTAAGTTTTCATCATGGACATAATCGTAGCCTTATCAATGACTAGTATTAGCATTAATAATAATATTAACCGTTGCACAGGGGATTGGTCAAAGGCAAGCCTACAGACAGATAGTGACCAAAAGGATGGGTGAGAGGCCCCCTCATTTTTAGCAGAACCTTTTAAAACTTAAGTTAGAGAGGCCATCTTAACCTCCTATATCCACCAGTGCATCCAAGAACAACTGATTATGGTAATACCTAGCTGATAAGAATAATTCTGCTAAAATAATCAGTTAGTGGCGATATTTAAGTTATTAGATGTTAAGGTTACCACCTCATTCATATGCTGTCTTCAAACTCATTAAGATCTCATCTGGACTAGAAAAAAAGGTGATCATTTGAAAGCCACACTATCTAGAATGTTTTAATTAAGTGCTCTTTAAAATGTTGTTTGCACTTAGTGTAGACAGTTTTTAAAACCTTTACAAATCAGGTTAGGAGCCATGCCCCTGGCCAGCTATGTCCCAATCTACATCAGATGGCCAAAATGGCATCTGGGTTATTTGTGACAGCTGGTTGATAGCTAGATATTTTTTAGGCTGAAGTGTGATTAGTATGCTAATGATATCCAGTTCCACTTCTTTGACCAAACACAGATTCTACTGTTTCATTCCTTCCCCAAAGCCTGGCCAAAATAGACACCTACATGAAAATGAACTGGCTGTGATTATCATGTCAAGACTGAAGTGATATCTTGTTGAAAGTGTAAAACATCTAGTAGAATGGGCTAGATGTTGCACCAATTAAAGGAATGCCCACCTATCACCAAAATACTTTACAGTCTGGGTATCCTGTTGGATTCATCACTACTCCTGGATTTTGAGGCCTTGTCTGCACTACAAAACGTATGTTACTGACAAGAAACGTCAGCAACAGGTAACAGATACAGTTAAATTGTGTTTAATACTGGTTCAGCTACACGTACAGACAAGGAAAATGGTGCTGAACATTGCTTGCTCCTGCCTATCTACACTCACAGCATCTGTAACCTGAATTTCAGCACTGGTTCAACATCATCTCTCGCTGACACCCATTGGGAACAGGGAGTATTTATTTCTTGCATTGTAGACAATACGTGAAGCAAAAAACAATTGGATCACTGCCATTAATGTACACAATTCCCAGTAGACTGATCACTCCTTCCTGACATACTGTGCAAGTGGAAAACCTCCAGGCTAAATAAATTAAGGTAATTGTTTCTACTTAGGGCTCCCCACAAAATTCACCCAGAACCTTTGGCTTGAGCATAGTGCAGCTGCCTGAAGTTGAGTACAGGGTGAGTCATCATTGTCCCCTCTAAAATAGAAAGTTTTGAAGAATGTCTCACCATTGCTCAGACTGGTTCAGCTCAACTGTTTGCAATGTTAGAAGCCCTAGTGTATACAGGCTTTTGGCTGCCAACAATTTATCAGTTCCCTGTCAATTAAAATTTGCTCCCTGCAGGTCTAAATAATAAAGTGTGAAAACCACATCAGCAGCTGAAACCCCATCTACACTAAGGCTCATCACACTGACAACACCCGGTCAGCTGAATTAATGTTAACAGTGGGAAACTTTCCAGAAATGTACCTAGTTTAGACAAGACCTGTGCAATGAATGTGCTAGTGAATTATCTTTTACGCCTCAAATCTTCCAGGACCCAATTACATGAAAGACTCCCTCTCCACCTGTACCCACAGCAATAGTTAAGATCAGCTTGTTTGTTCTGATGTCGGTTCCCTTGATGGTCAGCACGCCCATCCCCCAGAATTTCTCCCTCTGGACCAGTTCAACTCTGGTCATTTTATTTAATAATTGGTTGCTGTGGTTGAGATCTGTCTGCTCGTTGCTTTTAGTTCTAATTTTAATTGTCAGTTTGGGATTTGTAACTTGCCTAACATTTAGTTTACTAAAGTTTGTTAGTGATGGTTACAGCAATGGCTATATCTTTATATCACTTTCCCACTGACTGCAGGAGGAAGAATATGAATATATATTTCTACATTTTTGTAATTAAAGTACATTGTTGCCATTTATCAGGGGGTAGCCGTGTTAGTCTGTATCTACAAAAACAACAAGGAGTCTGGTGGCACCTTAAAGACTAACAGATTTATTATTTATTGTTGCCATTATTAAGCATGCTATGAAAATTCATCTGACAGAAAATGAAATGTTTAAATATAGTATTTTACTCTTTTGTATTATAAGTAGTAATTAGAATGTACTTTATACTACATCACCATTTTCCTTTAACACACAGGGCACATAGAACCACGCTTAATGCTAAACTGCAAAGCAAATAATAAATCCACATTTTAACTCTTTCAGCTAGATGCTCTTGGCAAGCTTTTTGAGAGACCTGAACAGTGGTCACAAGTATCTGTAACCTGAATTGAAACCTCCCCCCTAACCGGCTACACAAATGAAGGAAGATAGGCCGTGAGGAAAATCTGAATGTGGACTACAGGAGGATGCAAAATTTACAACCAATCTATTCCCTGCTGTGCTGTTATGTGACAGAATCTAAGCTTTCATTTTAAAAGACAGGTTTCTAGCACTATGGTTGGGAAGTAACATGCCTAACACAAAATGAATATAAACTGATGTGCTGAGGTCAGTTTCGAGTAATCCTGAAACAACAGGACTGAGAAATATGAACTGTTGCATTTGAACAGACCACGGAACTTCACTATGACAACTTACAGGTCAACGTTGATAAATTCACTGCTAATTGTTTTTAGCAAGAACATCAACCTAACCAGGTTATCCATTATTATATTATAGTGAAAAGCTGTGTAGTGTTGCAAGGGTGTGGAAAAGAGGAGTTAAGCCACATCCCACCCTCAAAATGCCAAGTGCTTTGAGATTTTAAATGCAATATCCTGTACCACATAAGATTTGGCAGCAGGAAAATTTTTATCCGTTTTAATATAAAAATGCTATACTGATTTTATTATTCATTTTCATATTTTGTTCACTGGCCACTGCCTTTTTTCCCATTTACATAGAATTGCTGCAAAATTTTTAGTTTGCTGCAGCAGAAATCTGCAGAAACTAGGGGATCTTTCCACAGACTGATATCCAGCTCGCTGCAGTCTACAAAAGCCCCTCTGAGATATCAATAAGATGTCGATTTTTTTTTTTTTATTATTTTCAGCAGCACATTTCTTACCCACAACTTTCCGTTGACCCAAAATGGGCCGTAGCATTAACGTCTGTTGAACTGGCTATTTCTTTTTCATTTCAAAGATATTAATGTTCAAAGATTTCATTTATTCATAGTTGAGAAGTCACTGAGAATTACCTCCATCCATCACTCACTTTCAGAACGTGCTTTCCTGTCATAGCCAGTTACCTATAACTCTTCTGTTAACAGAGATATTTTCCTTCCAAATCAACTTAATCTTCTTGAACAGTTTATTCAGTAATACTAATGTTGTCACCATATAATCACAATTGATTATTTGATGACTGTGATGTCAAACACTGGACTTTAGCACTAAATAATATAAAAGAATGGTCTATTTACAGAACTTTTTTTTTTGGCATTACTTGCACCTAAGTGGCTACTAGTAACACGAAGTTTGAACTCAACATTTCAGTGGTTGAATCTCAGATCTGGAGATTACTGCTTATATAATATACAATGCACAGTAATATGCGTCCAAATAACAGTAATAGTAGTATTAATACTTAGCTCTTACATAGCACTTTTCATCAGTAGATCTCAAAGTACCTAAAATCTGTAATTGTCGTATGCATGTCTCTCTCACCAACAGAAGTTGGTCCAATAAAAGATATTACTTCACCTATCTTGTCTCTCACAATCTTTAATGCATTTAACTTCACAACGCCCTTGTGACATAAGGAAACCCTTTTAAAAACATTGATATAAACTCTTGTGTACAGAATTTAGTTTTGTCAGTTGATGAAGTAACTATATTTAATGGGACAGCAAATCTTTTAAACATAAGGATCAATTACCTTTTACAAGCAATTTATCTCTAATAGACACTCTCCGAGTAGAATCAGAAGCTGGGTTGGATGTACGGGGCCCTTTGACACCATCATCCCGCTTCAGTTTGCTTGCCAGCGTTAGCATTACTGCTATCTTCAACCTGGAACGCAGGCATCAAAATAAGATTAGTCACTACAGTTCAAAGTGCCAGATAAAGTCACAAAATAGTCAAAAGTTTCAAATTACAACTAAATGTAGAGCCAAGTGGTATCCAGGGTATCCTACTGACAGCTTGTCTACACTTGAAAGGCTACAGCAGCATAGCTTCACGGTTGTTGTGCTTCCATGTAGATGTTACCTACACCGACAGAAGGGGTTCTCCTGTCGGTGTAGTTAATCCACCTCCCTGAGGGGCGGTAGCTAGGTTGACAGAAGAACTCTTCCATTGAGGTAGCATGACCTACATAGAGACTTAGGTCAGCTTCACTATGGTGCTCAGGACAACTTGAGACAATTTCGGGTGCAAATACTAAGGAGTTGACTTTTAGTGCATTAAATTATAGTGCAAATGATTACAGCAGAGATAGTTCAAAATAGTTTTAACGCATTCAGTAGATTTCACTCTGATTCCAATGAAGTTTCACTGTGCTAATCAGCTAAAATATACCACTTCTTGATGTCATTGGCTCCACAGAATATGTTTCCTGCTTGACCGTGGAGGGGGTGGGGTGGGGTGGGGTGGTCACAGACTCTTTTTAAGCAATTACAAGCATTAAAGGGTATTTGCATATCCCTGGAAGCTAATATTCTATAGCTGCTAAGTACTGCATTGAAAGAGAATCCTCATCAGTTCTGACCGCGCAGAAAGGGGAGAGGGGACTATCCCCTTGTAGGGAGGGATAATATGAAATCTCCATTTTTGCTGCAAATGCCCTTAGCAGGGCGTGAAGAAGAGACACTCCCACCAGGCCCTCCCTCACACTTGCCAGCATTCCAAACAACTAAAGTGGATGGAGACACACCACTCCGATACATGGTGATGAGGGCCATCTAAAGCCTAGTCGACAGTAGAAAATTAGGTCAGTATAACTACATTGCTCGAGGTGTGAAAAATCCACACCCCCGAGACAGCTAAACTGACCTAACCCCCCATTTAGAAAGTGCATCGTGGGGTGGTGGAGCCCTACAGCCTGGTCTACACTTAGAAGGTAGACTGACATAGCTACACTGGGCAGGGGTGTGGAGGGAAAAAAACCAACACACCCGTGAACGATGTAGCTATGCTGACCTCACCCACTGTATAGATTCAGCTATGACAATGGAAGAATGCTTCCATTGGTCTGGCTACCATCGCTCAGGGAGGTGGTGTTCCTATATTGACTGAAAACCCCATCTGTCATGCTGGATGTATCTATACCGGGATGGGCAAACTTTTTGGCCCAAGGGCCACATCTGGGTATAGAAACTGTATGGCGGGCCATGAATGCTCATGAAATTGTGGGTTGGGGTGCGGAAGGGGGTGAGGGCTCTGGCTGGAGGTGCGGGCTCTGGGGTGGGGCTGTGGATGAGGGGTTCAGGTTGCAGGAGGGTGCTCCAGGCTGGGATCAAGGGGTTCAGAATGCAGGAGGGGGATCAGAGCTGGGGCAAGGGGTTAGGCTCCAGGCAGCGCTTATCTCAAGCAGCTCCCAGAAGCAGCAGCATGTCCCCCGTCCGACTCCTACGCGTAGGCGCAGACAGGCAGCTCTGCGTGCTACCCTGTCTGCAGACACCGCCCCTGAAGCTGTGGGGGTGGTGCTTGGGGCCGGTGCAGCATGCGGAGCCCCATGGCTGCCCCTACGGGTAGGAGCCGGAGGGGGGACATGCCGCTGCTTCTGGGAGCCACGCGAAGTGGGGCAAGCCCCGGACCCCACTCCCTGGCGGGAGCTTGAGGGCCAAATGTAGCCCCCGGACGTAGTTTGCCCACCCCTGATCCATACTATCGAGTTATGCTGGTATAGCTATGGCTACCGCTATTCTGGCATCATCTTTATAGTGTAGACAAACCTAAAGCATCTGGATAGATACAGAGGCCCAGCCACGGCTCCTAAGATAAGAAGTGATCATTTTGTTACATCAGTCTTCCCTTAGAGGAATTGATGAAGATTTCTGTGATACATCACTATGGACCTCCATTGTATGAAGGCATATAAAGGACAGTGCTTGAAAATTACACACACAAAACCTAATCAATATGCTAAACAGCCAGAAGGGCACTTATGCAAGACCAATGGTAGTTCTAGAGAAATTTGCTCTTTGGTATGGGCCTGGGGAAACAACACGCTGTAAGACTTTGACTTCACTGGAGGAAAACGGATGTGTTCCTACGTTAGTAACTTGACTTAGATTATCGCAAGGTAAAATTCTAGCGAAGGCAAAGCAGTTTGCCATTTTCATACAAGTTAGCAAATTGAGTTAAAACTGGAAAAATAGGAAGAGGCACAGTTAAGTAGGGCCTTAAAGATATTCTTAAGAAACATGAACTTATAGTGAAGAAGGACGAGCCACTTGAAGTATTCATAGGCTTGGTAATATGGTCAGAACAAAAATAGAGCTAACGTAGGCGTCAAGGAGGCCGGTAAGGCAACATTAATTATAATATAACATGAGGGACTTGATGAGAGATTTTGCTGTGTAGACTTCAGTTCTGTACCTGTATGCTCCATTCTTGTGAACAAGCGGTAAAGTAAAATTTGTCATTCGTGCACCAGCTATTTCACTTTCTTAGCATTTATACTACATAATAGGGAAAAATTTTAGGCCTGCAAATCTAGAAGTGAGGTTTTTACTCACGAAAGCTTATGCCCAAATAAATCTGTTAGTCTTTACGGTGCCACCAGACTCCTTGTTGTTTTTGTAGATACAGACTAACACGGCTACCCCCTGATACAAATCTAGATAGTACACCTGTAAAAGCAGTTATTTTCCAAAAATCTGGGGAGAAAGTAGTATGGATCCAGGCTATGATTTATATGCCAAACTTTAGAAACTCAAAATGCCATTGCATTAATTAGGTAATGAAGACGCACAGAAAGAGAAATGAAGGCATTAAACAAGAACAAAAGGGAAATGTTGAAAAGAACAAAATATAGCAAAGAATTGAATAATAAAGTTAGAAAATCACAAATCATATTTGTGGCATATTATACTGATAAGAAATGCAAAGACCTTGAATGCACTGGGCGTAGTAGCGTCTAAATCTGGTCCTGAAATATCCACTTACCTAGGGGAAATATAAATCTTGCTTGGCAAAGTGAGCCAAGCTAGGATGGGAAACCACCAATTTCACCTCTCTGGAGGGAGGAGAAAGGACCAGAGAGCAGCCCAGGGAAGAGGAGAGGAAGAACAAGGAATGAGTGGTACGGGCACTACTACTTTTTCAAGGAGTAAAACCTCTAAGGAAGGAAATTCCACCACCTCCCTAGGTAACCCATTCCAGTGCTTCACCACCCTCCTAGTAAAAGAGTTTTTCCTAATATCCAACCTAAACCTTCCCCACTGCAACTTGAGACCATTACTCTTTGTTCTGTCATCTGGTACCACGGAGAACAGTCTAGATCCACCCTCCTTGGAACCCCCTTTCAGGTAGTTGAAAGCAGCTATCAAATCCCCCCTCATTCTTCTCCTCTGTAAACTAAACAATCCCAGTTTCCTCAGCCTCTCCTTGTAAGTCATGTGCTCCAGCCCCCTAATAATTTTTGTTGCCCTCCACTGGATTCTCTCCAGTTTTTCCACATCCTTTTTCTAGTGTGGGGCCCAAAACTGGACACAGTATTCCAGATGAGGCCTCACCAATGCCAAATAGAGGGGAACGATCACATCCCGCGATCTGCTGGCAATGCTCCTACTTATACAGCCCAAAATGCTGTTAGCCTTCTTGGCAACAAGGGCACACTGTTCACTCATATCCAGCTTCTCATCCATTGTAACCCCTAGGTCCTTTTCTGCAGAACTGCTGCCTAGCCACTTCCGTCCTAAGTGAAGGACTCTGCACTTGTCCTTGCTGCACCTTATCAGATTTCTTTTGGCCCAATCCTCTAAATTGTCTAGGTCCCTCTGTATCCTATCCCTACCCTCCAGCATATCTACCACTCCTCCCAGTTTAGTGTCATCTGCAAACTTGCTGAGGATGAAATCCACGCCATCCTCCAGATCATTAATGAAGATATTAAACAAAACCAGCCACAGGACCAACCCTTGGGCACTCCGCTCAATACCAGCTGCCAACTAGACATGGAGCCATTGATCACTACCCGTTGAGCCGGATGATCTAGCCAGCTCTCTATCCACCTTATAGTCCATTCATCCAATCCATACTACTTTAACTTGCTGGCTCCTAAATGCCTTTGAAGAACTGGGCCTTAATGTCCCCCAGACTGCATTAATTGGGGCAGAGCAGGAAGTGTTCAGAATTTGTTAACAGGGGGAGGAGGGGAGAGAAGAGGGCATGGAGAGAGGCCAGAATTTATTTAGAAGGAACAGAGGACAGAAGAGCCCCCAAAACGTGTTAATTTGATCATGTGGGAGAATCCAAAAGGATCAATTGATGCAGGAGAGAAAAGCTGATGTATGGAGATGTGTAATTTAAACAGGGCAGGTGGTAGCTGGGAGCTCTGGTGAGTTGGCAGATTCAGGGCTTGTCTACACGGAATTGCTCTAATTAACTCTGTCAGTCTGTCCCCAAGGTTGGGGGATGCCAGTGTCAGTCAGTCTGTCCCCAGGGCAGGGGAGATAAAAGGGGGCAGTGTCTGTCCCTGTGGGAGGGGCAGGACAGGGAGGCAGAGTCCATCCCTGGGCAGGGGGAGGGGAGGAGAGAGGCAGGGGGTTGCGGAGGGGGCAACATCTAGCTGTCCCAGTGGGGGCAGGAAGGAGGACGAGCATCTGTCCATCCATCCCAATGGGGGGGGG
>NC_048308.1:67037457-67076338 GCF_013100865.1 Trachemys scripta elegans | reverse complement strand
TTTTTTTTCTCTTAATTAATTGGCCTCTCAGAGTTGGTAAGACAACTCCCACCTGTTTATGCTCTCTTATGTGTGTATATATATCTCCTCATTATATGTTCCATTCTATATGCATCCGAAGAAGTGGGCTGTAGTCCACGAAAGCTTATGCTCTAATAAATTTGTTAGTCTCTAAGGTGCCACAAGTACTCCTGTTCTTCTTATTCCTTAAATGTTACCCATATGCACATCTCACAATGCCTATGAGTATCAGTAAGTTACAAGCTTTCGGCAGAGACCTCACATGCTATCCTTCATGGATTAATAACACCATGAAAACGGAGTATTAGGTGTAGTGAGTTTGTCAGGTCTGAGACAGGACTTGATTGTAAAGAACAGCGAACCCTTTGCCAGTAGGGCACCTCTGTCATAATCACTCATTTTGTGTTCCTCATTTTCTGGGGGCCCAACCTGAGGCCTGATTGGCAGAAATGCTGAACACTCACAGCTGCAACAGAAGTCAATGGGAGCTGTGCTTTGAACATATCAAGTGCTATAGAATGTTAAGTACTCTGAAAAAAATCAGTCCTAGACATCTCAAATTAGTTGGTCTTAATCTGTGCCTCAACTGCCGGTCTGTAGTAATACCCCTCATCTCACAGCGGTGCTCTGGAAATAAATTCATTAATATATGTCGCGCACTCAGATACTATAAAACGAGAAGAGCACCATGGACAAGCCCATGAGGCAATTAATAATTCTGTCTTCAGAGCAAGGTTTGAATAGCATCTAGTAGATAAAGCCACATGAGGATAAAACAAAATATCGAATAGCTGCTCATTCAATGAGCACCATCCATCCTGCGCACTGAATGAGGCAGCAATCCTGTGGAAAAAATAGGATGTGATCATGCAATTAAAGACTGCATCACAATGCTTATGCACAAGGGAGACAATTAAGTACTGAAAAGTTAGGGAATGACTGTATTCACCTGTGTAACCCTGACATTGCAAACTCTGCAGTCTTGTAACGAAAGTTTGCATATATAATAAACAGACCCAATGAGATTGTCACTCAGTTCTCTCACGAAGAAATCCTGCTGCTGGGGTTCAAATCTTGCTGAATGTTCAGAAGCCATGACAGCATAATTATTCATAAAGATTGTGAGTATTATAACAATGCCAGCTCAACCTTAATGACTGTCTAGCTGTAATGTGGGTGTGATAGAGAGAAAAAGCAAAGCAGGTTTCTTATGCACCACAAATCTTCTCTCCTGCTTTCTGTGGTAGAGCAGTTTGGTTCTTATTTTGTAGTAGTAACCTCAGCTGGGAATAAAATATTTTTATGAGCCAATTCATAAACTGGATTTCCACAAACTGTTCCATTCTCTGAAGAATTAGAACCAAGCAAATAGATTCAAGTGACATCTATAATAATGATTGTCAGACTGCGTAATGAGACCGTAATGAGTTCTCTTATTAGTGATAAGTGAATCTCATGAAGTCTAATGTTTTGTCACCTTCTTGAACTATCTAGTTATGTGAATTTGCATGATACAATGAAAAATGCCCTTGCAGACTCAGACTAATTTAAATCTGTGGTTTATTTAAAGAGTAGTTTTGATTTTAAAAAAAAGAGAAAAAAAATCTAACTAAAGAGAAACCTAGGAGAGTGTCCTGTTCCCTCCGACCCCCAAAATCTAGGCTGGCATAAAAGTGTGTGCGCTCTCTCTCTCTCTCTCTCTCTGTGTATACACACACACACACACCCCACATCTGTCACACTGTATTTGTTTTTTCATTAGGTGTTTTTATCTAATCTCCCTTCTCCCCCAGCCCAGTCTCTTGTATTTGCTTCTTGTTCTGCTCCATTTTTCACCCTGTTTTCTCTCTGTCCTCTCTCAGCAACTTTAAAACCAGGCAATTCCTAGTTGAGGGCAGGAGCCCAGTCACTCCTGTGTTTAGCTTCTCTGGCTTTGTACTAGTATCCTAAGGACCACAGAATCAGGCCCTTATGCAGAAGAGGGGTAAAATGAGGCAGAGAGAGATTACCGCCAGTATTTTTAACCCAAGATAAAAAAAATTTCCAACGTGGCTACCTAAAGTTAAGCACCATGTTTAGGTACCTAAATAAGAGATTTTCGGAAGTGTGGAGCATCTCCAGCTGAAGTCAGTGGGAGCCACTGGAAATCAGGCTTCTCAGTGTTTACAGTTGAACCCCAAATTTGAGGCACCCAAAATGAGTGTAGACTCTAAAAATGTTGGCCCAAATGACTTGCCCATAGTCACAGAGCAAGTCAGTAAGTGACCTGGGATGAGAATGTAGAAGTCATGACTACAGGTTCCCTGCTAGAACCACAGAAGCACATTCTGTTTTAAATTAGAATGATTTTACAATCCTAGATTTCATAAAAAGTACCCCCTATTTACTATTAAAAAGCCATGAATAGTTAAGCACCTGTTCTTAAACAATTAGAACTCACTTTCAGCTGACAGTTGAGTAGGTGGAATATTTTTTCACATCAGCTTCTTCAATCTGGAACATATTTCACATTTCAGAAGGCAAGACTTTAAGCCTCCCCAGATATCAGCCAGCATGTCAAACAGAACAAAGAAATCATCTCTGCTGGAATTCAAAGAATTATGAGTTGTTTTCTTTCCTCCTCTCTGAATCCACTGTTCTTAAAGATGGAGAAAACTTGAAATATAAAATCTCACATTTTAACTACAGCAGCACTTAAAGATTGTTTATAGGGGATTGTTTCCTTCTCAATATTGTTGTCAAAAAGTCATCAAACTTCCATTTAACATTGAGTTTCAGTTCCATTCTGAACAGTAAAATGCAGACGTTCACAGAGCCCAGCTTCTGCATTTAAGTACAGTTTTAACCGGGCTGCCTTATGAAATATTGTGATCATCTAAGTCAGGAGTACAGGGGAATTTTGAGAACTTTCATATGGCTTACAGATTTTTTCTGAAATGGCACACAAGCTTTGTTTCATGTTAAAAAGCCTCTTCTCAAATGATGCAAAGGTTCGGTTCCGGAAGTAAGTGTGAAGACGCAGTCTCAGTATATTGAAAAGAGAACCCCAGTCCTGCCCGGCTCAACCAGCCAAATAGCTGACTGCCCCAATATTAAAGCAGAGTAAGCATATTGTTATGGGTCAGACATGGCTGCTGTCTTCCATTAAGGATAGATATTCAGAAGCCATCATAAGCAGGTGGCTGAAACAATAATGGTAGCATCCCGAAACACAGGCACATAGAAACACTGAGTAGCACTGAATCGTGACACCCAAGGGTTTTAGAATGCAAGGGCGAAGGGTTTGATTGGCAGAACTGCTTTTGTGAGTGTGTGCCAGGGCCAGAGACAAGCTGGACAAAGGACAAGCTGAATAAAGACAAACCAAGGAGAGAGAGCCTGGACAAGCTCGGTTTAGGACCCTGAAGCGAGACTAGGAAGGGCTTCTGGGGTTGGGGTCAGCTAATGAGGTTAGAGACTATAAGCAAAGAAATGACGTCCCTTGGTTTTTGGTTCCTCCTACATTTGGAGAAGCAGGACTATGTACATTCCTTCTAAATAAACAAGATTGCGTCAAAGAAAATACCAGACTCCATCATCAATTTCTACTTTCAGTCAGAACAACCTACAAGGCCTTGAACTTTGGCTAGTTGCTGGAGTCAAAGGGGTAACAATACGTTTGGGTAACAACAGCACATCAGCTGATCAGTTTTTTACCAACATTCTCTAATCCAGGGGTGGGCAAACTTTTTGGCCAAAGGGCCACATCAGGATATGGAAATCGTATGGCGGGCCATGAATGCTCACGAAATTGGGGGTAGGGGTGCGGGAGAGGGTGAGGGCTCTGGCTGGGGGTGCAGGCTCTGGGGTGTGGCTGGAGATGAGGGGTTTGGGGTGCAGGAGGATTCTCAGGACTGGAACCAATGGGTTCGGAGGGCAGGAGGGGGATCAGGGTTGGGGCAGGCTATTGGGGCGTGGGGCGGTGAGGACTCTGGCTGGGGCTGCAGGCTCTGGGGTGGGGCTGGGGATGAGGGGCTTAGGGTACAAGAGGGGGCTCTGGGCTGGGACCGAGGGGTTCGGCGGGTGGGAGGGGGATCAGGGCTGTGGCAGGGGATTGGGGCATGGGGGGGGACTCAGGGGTGCAGGCTCTGGGCAGTGCTTATGGCAAGCAGCTCCCAGAAGCATGTCCCCACTCCGGCTCCGAGGTGTGGCCAGGCAGCTCTGCGTGCTTCCCCATCTGCAGGCGCCACCCCTGCAGCTCCCATTGGCTGGGAACCGTGGCCAATGGGAGCTGCAGGGGTAGCGCCTGCAGACAGGGCAGCGTGCAGAGCTGCCTGGCCACACCTCCGCATACTACGTAGGAGCTGGAGGTGGGGGTCGAGCTGGAGGGCGGCAATGTCGGCTGCTTCCTGGGAGCCGCGCAGAGCAGGGCAAGCCCCTGACCCCACTTCCCAGGGGGAGCTGAGGGACGGATTAAATGGTCTGACGGGCCGGATGTGGCCTGCGGGCCGTAGCTTGCCCGCCCCCACTCTAATCATTCCTCAATCTGGAACAATGCTAAAACAAAAACTGAGGGCAGGTCCCTTTATTGGGAGGAATGGAAATTGGCATGGACTTATCAGGGAAGCCGACAAGCTATCTTCACAATATAGTTTTAACTTGAGAAGCAGTCAAGACTGATTTCATATCATTTGAAGTTATCTGCCTTCCTACATGCCTAGAGTGGAGTTGGACAGGAAGTTTTCTGCGTCAGGACCCTGTGAAAAATTCACAACCTCCCCCCCCCCGCCCCAAACCCAAAAATATGAGAGACCCCTCTTCCCCCCCCACCTCAGAGCATCCAATAGCTTGATGGTTAGGGCACTTGTGGGAGAAACAGGTTCAAGTCCCTTCCAGAATCAGTGCAGACTTGAACCTGGGATGCCCACATTCCAAAGTTTTAGTTTTGACTAATTTTATTTTTGTTTGTTCTTGGTCAGCAAATGCCAAACACCCCCCCCACCACCACGTTTAATATAAAACTTCTTTGTCAGCTCTAGCTTAGACCCCTTGAGCCACCTCCTGGAGTTCTTTGAATAATTAAACGTTCATCCTCTTCTCCGCCATGCTGCGGACTTCATGCAATGTTCTTTGGATTCTTTTACCCTACTGGTGCATTTCAATCTCCCAAAGAAGATGGGATGCAAATGAAATATATACTTCGATGTGAGTCAGACAACATCTGCTAGTGAGTCTAAAAGGAAAATATAAAAAATTAATTGGACTCCAACAAACTGGATCTTTTGGATACTGATGTGCGCTGGCAATCTGGGTTGACACCTATTACTTGGCAGTGTTAATACTAGATCTTTCTGGCTCATATACAAATAGAAATGACCGTACTCTTTAGTTTGATTCATAAAGCTCAGTGGGAAGAAGATATTATTCCAATCAGATTCTCCTATGATAAGGAATGTGGCTCACCCTTCCTTACAATATTTGCTCACTGTATCACAGCAGATCTACGGCTTTTTTGCCGCCCCAACACGGCAGGCAGGCGGCATGCCTGTGGGAGGTCCCCGGTCCCGCAGATTCGGTGGCATGTCTGTGGGAGGTCCACCAGTCCCGCAGCTTCGGCGTACCCGCCACCGAATTGCCGCCGAATCCACAGGACTGGTGAACCTCCCGCAGGTATGCCGCCGAAGGCTGCCTGACTGCCGCCCTCGCAGGGACCAGCAGGGCGCCCCCCACGGCTTGTAGCCCCAGGCACACGCTTGGAGCGCTGGTGCCTGGAGCCGCCGCTGATGGGCATACTGTAAACGGTATAGCATATAAGCATTATAATAACTATCTTCTCTGGAGACAACTAATCCCTGAGGGAACCAAACCAGTCAAAGAGAAAGCTTTAACTAGGCATCTAACGCTAAGATGCATTACTCTGATTCTGGATTTGCTACTCCCTGATTGAATTTGTATTGAAACAGGTTTGCTTTATCCAAGCTGTTCGATACAAATTGTTGGACTCTCCAGGGACTTTGAGTTCACATGACAGACAGTAAAGCTGGAAAAAGCCTGCCCTATTCTATGTTATGTGACTGCAGGCTTACAGCCTCCACGCTAATTTAAGAAACAAATCCAAAAATCAATTGGCTGGATTTGAGCCATTCCTCAAAAGGCTGAAGGAAAAGGAAGAAGTGGGAGGAACAAAGGAAAGAAGAGAACTTCTCCAGCAAGAAAAAGCTCAGCTAAAACTGTCAAACGTATCTTCATAAAAGCACTCAGGCTCAACCAAAGCCAGAATCAATGCAATTCCCTTTTTACAGTCTCCGGGCCTGAGCCTACAGTCCTTCATTACAATGGAACTGAACAGGGCCGGCTCTAACTTTTTTGCCGCCCCAGGCAAAAAAGAAGAGCGCCGCCCCACCGTAACACGCCCTCCCCCAGCGTCGTGCCGCCCACCCCACTCCTCCCCGAGTGCCGCGCAAGGCCGCCCAAACGCCCCCCCAGCGCCACACCGGGCCAGGCCGCCCAAATCCCAGGAGCGCCGGGCTACTCAAACCCTCGCCCCAGCACCGCACCGCTGAAACCCCCACCCCTCTGAGCGCCAGGCCGGGCCACCCAAACCCCCAGAGTGCAGGGCTGCCCCAACTCCCGCCCCCCGCGCCGAGCGCCACGCCGGGCCGCCCAAACCCCCGGAGCACCGCACTGGGCTGGGCTGGGACGGCCAAACCCGCGCCTCCCCCCTCCCCGAGCACCGCGCCGCGCCACCCAAACCCCCGAGCGCTGCACCGGGCCACCCAAACCCCGGAGCGCCGGGTTGTGCCGCCCAAACCCCAGCCCCCTCGGAGCGCCACGTTGGGCCAGCCAAACGCCCGCCCTTCCCAGCGCCGCGCCACGCGGCCGAAACACCCCCACGCTGCCCGGCCGAACCAAAAAAAAAAACAAAAACCCTCGAGCACTTCCTGCCACCCCAACATTGGCCACCCCTTCTGAGGTGCTACCCCAAGCACGTGGTTGGTCAGCTGGTGCCTAGAGCCGGCCCTGGAACTGATGATAATGGGCGATTTATTTGCACAAAGATTGCAAGACTGGGCCTTGTCTACACTAGAGACATTTGGCTTGCCAGCTACCCGCTGGCATGCCTGTACCACACCTTGTGTCCATGCTCCCTGAGGTGTACAGGCAGTTACATCACTTTTGTTGGACTTGCAGTGAGCAAGGCTAACCACAATGCGGTCCTTTGCCATGCCAGTTTCCACCTGCACACTGCAGCCATGTGGGCAGATTGTTGGTTTAATGACCTTAGCAGTACAAAGCGCCTTTCTCCCACAGCACACCGGTCACTGCTTAGGTGGCCTCTCTTATCTACTGCCTGGACGCCTACCTGAGGGTGTAAGTTGGCTCGAAGCCGCATAGCCACACAAATAACACTGCATACACAGAAACTCAGTTTCCAAGAGAGCAGCTTCTTCCACTCCATTCTGGTGCTGTTGACAGCATATCTCAGAGTGGACCTTCCCGGAGGGCACTGCCAACTGGTCGGAGACTGACACCTGGACAAACGTGGCCCTCTTGGGGAGCTGAAACAACCCAGGTTTAGTTGAATTCAGTCATTCAGTATATTACCAGGTGCCTGCAAGAGTAACTAAGACAGGCATCACTCAGGGGGCAAACGGTGCAGAGGAGAGATCAAAGGACAAAAGGTCCAATGTAACAAGGCCCAGCTCAGGGCAGAAAGCATGTCTGCACTGTGATGAACGGGACGAATCTTTGGAACTCACCCTTCCATGCAGCTTGAGATGTTGCTGGATAACCCAGCACTGCCTCACATTGCAGCGTTGAGGTATGAGGAGGAGACCACTGTCTCCATGAACTGAGCAGACAAGAGATCAGATGTAGAGGTCTGAGAAATTGCTAGGATCTTAGAATCCAGACAGAGCAGTGAAGACAGCAGACAAGCCAGGTGGGTAAGGGCATCTCCACACGAGGTTTGCAATTTTTTTTAATAGCAGACTGTATGGGTGGGGGTTGCTTTTGCAGGTTTGGAGGTTGTGGGAAGAGTTTTCATGGTCTATCAAATGTCTCCATTAGGACTTGGAAAGGGGCATATGTATCATCACACGACAGTGGAAATGTCTATCTATTCCTTTGCTCTGCCAAACCTCCTTCCTGCCTTGGCTAGTCCCCCATGGCCATCCACATAACTGAGAATTTGGGAAAACCTTTGAATACGTATTTGAGCCTTGCAATCCCCTTTTGGGACAATGGCTGCTGTGGTGGCGACAAACCAGGGACTGAACTGAGAACCTCTAGAGCTAAGTGCATGACCTGCATAGCTGGGGGAGTGGAGGGGGAGAACAGCTCAGATCCTGTGAGGCTCAGCATAGAGGTGACCTGTGACATGCCCTCAGAGGGTTGCATATATTACCCTTAACCCCCACGCAGGTTCACACCACCTCTCCATTCCTCAGACTCATCCATGTGGCTAACTCTAGCTGTTTCTCAAATTCCTCTGTGTGAACGACTAACGCAAACTTATTAACCTTTTCCCTCACTTGATCAAAAGTAAGATCCCTTTCCTCCTGCTGGGAGCCCTTGCAAAGAGACGTTCTCAAGTCTCCCATTTGCCGACAATATGTAATCTTTGTTAGTCCAATTACAATCACTAACCACCAACAGCCCTCCCACTCCTTTGAGTCCTTTACATGCTGGGTACTAATTCTACAAGCATGTTCTTACCCTCACTAGTAATGCCTTGCAAGAACACACTGACGGTTACTTCTGTTGCATTCCTTGGTATGGCTGGATGGTGTACAGCTATATTTATTAACTCGCATTTCTTCCCACCGTTCACATTGCAAACCTACAAATACATCATCAAAGGGGTGGGGGGGCAGGGAGAACAGCTGACAAAGCTGAAAAGCAAAGCAGAGAAGATCCATTTCTATCCATGAATAGAGACTCCGACTAAATGTGCCACTTTGAGGAGCACAAAATGAAGGCCAATTTTGCAAGGCCGGGACAACTTCCAGCCGGCCAGGGGTCTGAAACCGGGCTTTTTCCCCCCAAAAGAGAGGGAAATAAGAATGGAGGTCACACCATTCCAATGGGAAGTTTCCAATGAGTACGTAAGGGCTCAAGAAAAGATAACTGCACAGCTGGCCCAGCATGGCCCCTGCAACACCTACCCAATCCACACTCTGAATCAGGACAGCAATGCTTTTTGGACTGCCCCTTGTCTTCAGCTCCCTCACATCCATTCCCCAGACATTCCACCCCTTTATAAGACTAAGACAAATCTATATTTCCTGGAGAGCTAGAGAACTGGAGGGTAAGCGTTCTCAGCCCTTAGACAAATCGTTAACAAAGAGCTTTTCTCTTCATTGCTCATCCAGAGTTTGAGTTAACAAAGAGACTGAGTTTTCAAAGGCCTAACTAAGAATCCATTCCACTCTCAATTGCTCAGATTTCAGTTTCTGGTCTCTTGTGAGGTCATCATCTCACTAGTTCTTTAGTTGTCCACAGACTTATAGGGTTGGAAGGGACCTGCAGAGGTCTTCTAGTCCAGTCCCTTGCACTCAAGACAGGACTCAGTCTTATCTAGACCGTAGAGACTTCTAGACAGGGAAGAGAAGAGCTGACATTTCTACTGTAAAAATAAAAAATAAACCTTAAAACCTCAAACATGCACAGCTTAAGCCATCTTAGGACATTACAAAGAAGAAGAAGGAGAGAGATACACACAATATGTAGGGCTCTTTAAACTATGGAATCTCATTAAGTCTACAAGTCAAAGCAAAATTCAATAAAGCAATTTTCAGAGTTTGAAACCAATTAAGAAAGCCAGTGAATTTATGTACCAAATCTCTAGCTAGCTAGCTGGGTTTATGGGGGGTCGTGAGCGGTCAGCCTCAACCCCCAAAGCTTGCTTTGCCGCCAGCATTTATAATAGTGTCTAATATAAAAAATGTGTTTTTATTTTATAAGGGGGGGTCACGCTCATAGGCTTGCTGTGTGAAAGGGGTCATAATACAAAAGTTTGAGAACCACTTCATAAGAGTCTCTCTTTTTCCTGTATACTTTGTTTCCGTGGCTGCTCTCAGTGGTTTTTTCAAAGGATTCAAATTCAAGGCCATCATTGAAGAGTTGACATGTCATACAAAATCTGAAAGATACAAACTACCTGTGTGTATAAAAACCGAGAAAACATTCTGCAGCAGTGACTATGGCAATTTTCACTCACAGCATTGCAGCCGGAAGTTCAAAACCCTCCTGTCAGGAAAGAGTAGGTACTATCAATGTGAGACACAAGCAACAAAGGGATTGTTACTGTGTGTGACATTTCCCTCCTGCATACCTAGAACGGTGTCAAGTGCAAATGAATGAACTTCTCTACTGTCTTCAACGCTATTTCAGCAGAGCCTTTTGTACAAACTGCTTTATTAAACTGAAAGTCAAATTAAATGGGTATTTGAAGAGCTCTCACAACAGTCAGTGAATTTACACCCTTAGATGAAGAGCCAGTCTCTGCCCTTTACTCTTTAAGTAACTTACTCTCTCTCATATCATGAAAAGAGCAGGGCAAAATACTCCCATTCTCTGTACCTCATACAGTGGTTTATATTGGTGCAACGGCCCGGAATCCATAAACTAGATAACAAAACAAAAAATTCCCTGTAAGCCATTAGAACAAAAAACCACAGGGTCACCCAGTCACTCTCCCTTTTCCCAAGGAAATCTTTATCTACCAATCACAGAAAAACCGACAAACATCACAATGTTCCCTGACTCAAGGTTTCTTGCCCAGACCAGTTCTGAGCGGAGCTGATCAAAATTTTCCTTCAGAATGATTTTCAAAGAGAAAAATGCAGTTTCCATAAAAAGTCAAAAATTTTCCAATGGAAAAAAATTCAATTTTGCTAAAAACATTTGCCTTTCCAGCAGAAAAATTGAAATGAAATATATTTGTTCCAGGTTGGTATGAAATTGGAATATTTCATTTGATTGAACTGACCCAAAATTTTTAATTTCAAATCAGTTATAAAGAAGTTAAACTGCATTTCCCTAGTACATTGCCTTATGGGAGTTGTAGTTTGGGCCCCCATCATCTCCTATGGGCTGGGCTTTGTGGAGGACTCCATCAGATTCGCACAATGTAATACAGACCAACGATAAAGTAGTGCCTCTGGAGAATGTCACAGTCATTCTTTGGATCCATGAGCTAGTCTCAGGTGACAGCAGGCCGGAGGAGTATTAGTTTGTAAGCAGTGTTAGTCAGAGTGTGGTGCAGTGAGAACTCATTGCTGCTTCTGGATACAAAGTATGAGCAGTGTCCTGAAATGGTTTGTCCAGATAGGATTAGCCAGGAGATTATAGCTGTGATAAATGAAGGGGTGTGTGTGTGTGTGAGGAGCTCCCTTTTATGGACACCCGCCCAGCCAGTTAGCTATAAAGTCCCTCTTGGTAGCTGTTCTCTACTTGCTTTACCTGTAAAGGGTTGAAAAAGTCCAGGTAAAAGGAAGGGATTGGGTGCCTGACCAAAAGAGCCAATGGGAAGGCTAGAACTTTTTAAAATTGGGAAAAAAGCTTTCCCTTTGTGTGCAGTTGTTCTCTGGGAAAGAGGGAAACCGGGAGAAGTTATGCTGTGAGAAGCTTTAAGCCAGATATGAAAATCATCAGATCATATCTAGAATTATTTATTTAAGAACCCAGATATGTAAGTAGATCAGGAATGTTTAGAAAGATGCGATTAGGTATATTTCTGTTTATTTTTTATTGGCTTGTGGATTCCTCTGTGCTAACCCCAAATGCTTTTTGTTTTGCTTGTAACCTTTAAGCTGGACCTCAAGAAGGTTATTCTTGATGTTTAATTTTTGTAAGTGGGTTTTTAAATCTAGCAAAAGCCTAAATTCCAGATGTATTTTCTTTCTTTTTGTTTTTAATAAAATTTACCTTTTTTAAGAACGGGATTGGATTTTTTGTGTCCTAAGAGATTTGTGCATGTTGTTTAATTAGCTGGGGCAACAGCTAATTTCCTTTGTTTTCTTTCTCAGCTCTTCCCCAGAGGGGGGTGAAAGGGCTTGAGGATACCCCACAAAAAGGAATTCCCAAGTGCGCCTTCCTGGGTTTCAAGGGGTTTTGCATTTAGGTGGTAGCAGCATCTACCCATCCAAGGTCAGAGAGAAGCTGTAACCTTGGGAGTTTAATACAAGCCTGGAGTGGCCAGTAGTCATTTTTAGAATCCTTGCGGGCCGTCACCTTCTGCACTCAAAGTGCCAGAGTGGTGAATCAGACCTGACAACAGTTTTTCCACGTGCATAGGTAGCTAGTCATGGTGAGCCATGGTTTTTCACTGCAGACTACTCTTGTACAACATGCTGTACTTGGGACTAGTAATGAAGGCCAGACACTGGCTTCATTGGGTTCAACCTGGAGCCATCCACTTTTTTGGTATAACAAAGGGACGAGTGCTCCTCCTCCCACAGTAAATGACCAGTGGTACCCAGGATGACATCCTTTGGGGATTGGGGCAGGGTGTTCTCAGTATAGATCAGGATGAGCCTATAAATAAATAAATTAAGGGAGATATCCTATCTCCTAGAACTGGAAGGGACCTTGAAAGGTCATCCAGTCCAGCTCCCGGCCTTCACTAGCAGGACCAAGTACAGATTTTTGCCCCAGATCCCAAAGTGGCCCCCTCAAGGATTGAACTCACAACCCTGGGTTTAGCAGGCCAATGCTCAAACCACTGAGCTATCCCTCCCCCCTATGCCTTCTCATTTCTAGGGAGCAACCCACAACACCTCTTTGCATAAACTTTCCCTCAGCACCAGCACCTGCACAATGTCCCAGCGGTATCCCTCCTGAAAATGACCTCCACTCATATCATATTGCCAAGGAAACCAGCATAAAATAAGGGAGAGGTGGGGAGGCTGGTCCTCCTTCGGTAAAGTAAAGATGACATTGTTAATGTTGTATGTGGCATCGAGAGGCTACAGCAACGGTCACATGAGAGGAAACAGGGAGTTACACTTTTACCTTCCAGCATTTGAGATGCTTCACCTGTTATCACTTTGGAGAGCCCAGCATTGCTTCTCATTGTGAATGTTTCGCTTGTAACCAGGCCAAAAGCGTCATCTCTTCATTCAGTCTTGCAGCCATTTCCTAATTTGCCTCTGTTGGCCATTAAAAGCTCCTATCACAGAAGTCCGCATCCACTTGCCTTGCTGCCTGGAGTGGAATGTTGCTCATAGCTGCAATTTGCTGTGACAGGAGTCAGAACTAATGTTCTTCTGGCATCATGTTAATTGCAAAAGGACTCCCTAAGTCCTGCAATGTATAAACTTCACTGAATTTACAAACATATCAATACTAGAGATGCTAAATGCCAGTAGATGGGACCCTCTGCATTAACCATCTACTCCACAGAACATGGGCAACTTTTGTATTTAATAGGAAAAGTATAGTAATCTAGCATAAGTATAGCCAGATAGTATATTGTGTTTTGTATACAATTCTCGTCAGGGAAAACAAAGGTAAAAGAGTAAGTTCCACTGTACATGTCACACCTCTTGCTTTCGCACCATTAAAACTATGCTGTGAGAGTCAGCATGTTAGCCAACACTCTCCGTGGCTGTTGTAAAGAGAAAAAGCCCCTAAAAATGTACAATAGCTATTCAAATTCGGTCAGACTGCACCCACAGAGCATCTGAGTCACTATTACATCGCATAGATTCTCTCACTTTGTTACATAAAACGATTGCTTTGAAATTCTCCTTCTGGAAGTTACAGCTGTTTGACTGGGCTATTTTGAGCCATTCTTTCCTGAATTAATCTAACTCCTCCCACAAATCAAATGCACCCTCAAAGCTAAGACATGTCACAAATAATGAGCAAACATTAGTAAAGAGTTTATTATTCAGCTGCTGACTGCCATTTCAGAATAGGAGCTCCATTTTCAGAAAAATAAAAGTCAATGGCTTTTTTTGCATACCTCCACTAAAACAACTAGACTTATCTTACACTGTGATGACGGAGGGGCTTTGTCTACCAAATGCAAGGAACCATTTCTGAAAACTCAAATAAAACCTATTTTATTACTGTAGGTCTATTTTTAAATGCTTCAAGGACACCAATGTGCAGCATTGAAATTTAATCCCATTTTCTCAAATTCCTATGACATTACTCTTCCTCAAAGTCCTGAAGGACAAACATAGGTGATTCTGACACCTTTGGGGCTTTTAAACAACACCTTGGTCAAAGCTGTCCCACTGTTAAATTATTCTGATTTTCCCTCTGTCCCGTTCATCCCTTTTGCTAGAAATTGCAATGGTCTGTTTTTCCCTCTCAGAAAGATTAGCACAGTCTTCTGTCAGATTTATTGTTCTGGTGCTATAAAGTTTAAAGCGGTTATCTGAAGCAGAGATTTAGATTATTGCTGTAGCAATATAAAAGGTTATGCACAAAATAGGGCACTTGTCAGTCACTCCTGTACCAATATGCAGCAGGGCAATAAGAAAGGACTTTTCTGAAAAGAAACTGAAATCAATCCAAACCCTCTCTAGTAATAAATATTGTAAATGTTAAATCAAAATGATAAACAGAAATCTCAACAAGAAATCAGTAGGATTAAAGTGGTGCCAACTGAGATTGGGGGCCCTATTATGCTAGCCACTGGACAGACACACAAAATGAGATGCGGTCCATGCCTTGAAGTAAATAGATAAAAGGTGTGAAGCAATATTATTTCCCTCATTTTACAGATGGGGAACTGAACAGTGTCCGTGGCCAGGGAAAGGAGGTCAATGCATAACAGGAAATTGCTGATCTGAACTTTGTCTGTTAGAACAACCAGTGCAAGCCATCCAGTCTAAATTCTGCCTGTGCAGAACAAGCAGTGTAACGTGTGGCTCACCTAAATGACTCGCATATTCACTACAATTCATGACGAAGTGAGGGCAAATCTCACCTTTCAGTTCTTATTGTTTTCATCCTATTACGTTCAAGATGAACAACATTAACTTGTAATCCAGAGAAAAGAATCTAAAGAACTTGGGCAAGGACTGTCCTTTTCGAACGTGTTTGTACAGCTCCTAGAACAATGGGGCTCTGGCTCTAAATCGGGCCTCTAGGTACTATTGTGGTACAAATAATAAAATAATCACTATGCAGTGTGATAGCCAGCATCAGTGGGGCCCAGTCTTGCTGCCATTGCAATCAATGGCAAAATCTATATTGACTTCACTGGGGGTAATTGAGAATGGTAATTGAAAGTTGTTTAAAAATGCTTTATTAGATGCCTAAGCTCCACGCCCCTTCCAACAGCTCCCCACAATCCCGCAATCACATAAGAAGCCTTTTTTGGTTACAAAAAACATCCTGGTTAAGAGGGGAAGTAAATGTAGAACTTAGAAAGAATTATTAAAACCCCACCATCTGGAACAAATGGAAAAAATTGGGAAGTTGATAGCAATGAGTGCAAATCAGCTGTGAGGGAATATAGACAATTGATAAAGAAAGCTAAAGGTATCAGTGAAAACTCTAAGGCCTGTAGCAATAAGGATAATATGAAGGAATTCTTTAAATATATCAGGAACAAACAAAATTGAAATAGGAGACGGCTCTTTGACCTAGCAGAAAATGGCATAACAAAATCCAGTGATTGGAAGCTACAGCTAAATAAGTTCAGACTAAAAACAAAGCACACATTTTTAACAGCGAGTGTCATTGGAACGGCTTACCTAGTGGTGTGTGGGATATTTATCACCTGAAGTCTTTTTCTCAAAAGATATGCTAAAGCTCAAGCCCAGAACTTCTCGTTGATGGAGAAATTTCTGTGTGAGGTTCTATGGGGTGGCTTATGGAGGAGGTCAGACTACATCATTTGTCTCTTCTGGCCTTAATATCTGCAAATCAATAATGTAATAGTACAGTACCATCTTTCAATTGGAAGAGGCAACAGTTTTATTTCTGACCATGTAGGATAACTACAAAGCTGAAGGAGGAATAGTTTTTCCTGAAGGAGGAATAGGATGTTGTTTCATAAAGCCAAGTACTGAAAAAGCCTTTTAATGAAATGACCACTTGTAATCCTTTTCCACATAGGATGAAAACAAGTGGGTCTGATTCTCATGTATGGAGATGCCATCTGCACTGACACACTGCTTTAGCAGGCTAAAGGGGTATAACTGGAATTTACTCCACTTTAGGCTCCTTTACACTGCCTGAGCAGCGTGACGTGACCTTGGTGTAAATGAGAATCAGGTAACAATCCCTAGACATGGATATATTTTTACAATATGAGGTAAATATAAATTAAAAAAAAATAAAAATATATGGAGATATACCTATCTCATAGAACTGGAAGGGACCCTGAAAAGTCATTGAGTCCAGCCCCCTGCCTTCACTAGCAGGACCAAGTACTGATTTTGCCCCAGATCCCTAAGTGGCCCCCTCAAGGATTGAACTCACAACTCTGGGTTTAGCAGGCCAATGCTCAAAGCACTGAGTTCTTATCGCTGCTACCGTTGACTTTCTTTCTTCACTCCCTCAGTCTGTTTCTTACATTCACTTGTTGCAGCTTGTTTCAACTAGAGCTGATTGGACCCAGGAATTTCCATCCATCTCAACAAAAAAAATCTCAAAAAACAGTTTCCAGTGAAATTAAAATTCAGAAAAATTTCAATTTTGAACTATCAAAATGTGTTTTGATAATGTTGACTAGTTTCTTTTTAATAAACGGTGAAACATTTTGATAAAAGGTAAGATATGTTTACAATATTATGTAACTAGAATGGTATATTAACATTCATACGTTAATAGAATATAAAGATTGACAACAATCAAAATGATAAAGTCAAAACAAGATGTTTTGACATAACTGAAACAAAACAAGTGGCAACAATTTGTTTTGACTTTCCTGTCAAAAAGTTAATTGAAATAGCCATTCCTGTGAAAGGTTTCGATTTTGACAAAAAAAGACACTTTCTGATGGAAAACTGTTTTGTGAAAAGTGTTATCATGCTATCCTAGGCCACAACCCTGCAAAGACTTGCACACACAAGCGAGTCTCAGCAGCCAGACAGTTTGTTTCTTATTTACCCAAGTTCAGTGGCACGACACCCGTGTCTGAAGTTACTCACAGGAGTGTTTGTCGGATCTGGGCTCTAGACTGTAACCACTCAGGGCAGGGACTGCATGACAGGGTATATAAAGCCCGCACTGGGGACAAAAGGGTCAAAGAGCTGCTGTGGGCCATGTTGGCCCTGCCCCTCCATCCCTGTCAATCATGTCAAGGGTTGGAATAAGGGTTTAAAAACCAGAAGTGCCAGACGGTTGGTGGGCAGCTCTGGGACAGAGTAGACAGCAACTCTACAGCTCCCAAGAGGAATCTTGGAAAATTTCAGGGAAACTGCCCTCAAGAAAGTCATCCCTCCCAGAGGCAGTGAATCCGGGACTATACTGAAAGGACTCTGGGAATGGGAGCCAGGATCCCAGCCCCTTCCAACTCAGACAGATTGGTTGGCTTAGTCCAGCATTGAGAAGACCCCTATTTATGCAGATGGATGCCCTATGGATTTAGCATAGGGTGACCAGATAGCAAGTGTGTAAAATCGGGACAGTGGGTGGGGGTAATAGAAGCCTATATAGGAAAAAACCCTAAATATCGGGACTGTCCCTATAAAATCGGGACATCTGGTCACCCTAATTTAGCAGCACCCCAGATGCCTATCAGTAACTGGCAAATAATGACAGACTGCCTCTTACTATGTGTTTGTGCAATGTCCCGCACAAAGGGGTCTGTGGGAGATACTGTAGTAAGTATTTAAGAGTAATAAAAGCAGCATATTATTAACAATTGCTATTGAGATCTTTGGGGAAATGCTAATAACAATCCTTTCTTTTTGTCTTGCTATATGTGCTTTATTTAATCCTTAAACACAGGCACGGTGCTGTTCACAGAACACGGCTAAATCAATATATTTATAAATAGTTGATCACTATTCCTATATATTTCCCCCCAGTGTCAAATATTCCTGAGAAATGTCCCTATCAGTAGGTGACAGAGTTCTCATTTCTTACCACACGAATCTCAATTTCAATGAGAGTATTCCAAGCAGAAGTTATTTATGATGTCAAGTGTATAATGTAGGCCATCAGTAAAATTCAGGTGACATTTTTGTTGATTTTTCTTCAAAAGTCTTGATGTTGTTGATGCTGCAAAACTCCGAGTGAAACTGGAGAACTCTGGCCCCTAGATCTCAGTAGTCAGACCTGACTTCTTTAATAGAGAGACAGAGCAATGTATACATAAATAAAATGAAAAGCCCTACCAAAATAAAACACTCCACTGCACACACAATTCTTCCCATAGGGAGCAGATAAGACTCAGATCAAACCTCACATGACAGATGTTAGTCATGTGCACTGTTGTTGTAGCCGTGTCGCTCCCAGGATATTACTGAGACAAAAAGGTGGGTGAGGGAATATCTTCTATTGGACCAACTTCTGCTGGTGAGAGAAGGACTCTTCTTCAAGTCTGGGAAAAGTACTCAGTGTCACAGCTAAATACATCGACTATTTAGCTGGGATACTGTGAATACCTTTCCCAGGCCCGAAGAAGAGCTCTCTGTAGCTTGAAAGCTTGTCTCTCCCACCAACAGAAGTTGGTCCAATAAAGATATTAGTCACACATTGCTCGGTGCTCAGATACCACAGTGATGGGGCAGCATAAGAACCTATAACTGCTGTTCTATTGTTTGCTCCTTTCTGAAGGCTAGGATTCGTTTCTATTCATCATCATCACCACCATTATTACTCAGACTGGCAGCAGCACCAAAACACGCCAGGTGCTTTGCAAACACAGAAGACTTGGGAAAACGAACAATCTGAAAAGATAAAGAGACTGAAGTTGGGGGGGAAGGAATACAATGTAGGAGCAAAGGGATTAGCATGATGGCAGGCACAGAGCTTACTAGTTACAGGTTTATTTTCTTTCCTCAAAGTGCAACACCCTGAATTCCCCTAACTCATCTTCCTTCCACAAAACAATCCTCTTGTCTTCCTCCTGCTCCAACACCAACCCCTAACCACAGTTTCAGAGTCCTTACACCTCTCCTTTCCAGCAGTAGAAGCCCTCCCTCAATGTAAACGAGCAGATCATTGAGAGAAGTGAATCAAATAGACAAGTAGGTAACTTAGTCAGCTAGGGGTTGTTTCTTGTAGGTATGGTGGAAGGAGTTACTGACATATCCAGTCACTTGTGGAGTTCCATGAGGTTCTATCTCCTTTGTTTATGTGGTTTACACTATTCAAGAAAGGAATTGTATTTTGACTGCAAGAATAAAACAAAACAAATATTGACAGGATTTTAATTATACACACACACTTCTCTATTCAAGGCCCATATTCTACTGTGTTCCAGCCGAGTAAATCTGGACTTCTAATTAAACATCCCATTTAGAAGCTGACTGCTATGGCCCTAAGCCACAAAACACACACAGCATTGTGTATTGAATAGTACTGCAGCACAAGTAAAGTGCTATTCAATTCTTCTTTGAAATGTTCCTTCTGACTACCTGTTTATTTCATTGGAATAATAGGGAACTATACAGCAGCCAAGTACGTGGCTCATGAGTCAGAATTCTATGTACTATACAGTAAGGGCTTTAAAACTGTACAAGCTTTTTTGGCAAATATTAAATTTGCTGGAAAATGCACTTTTGGGCCACTGAAATTATACACAAATTTGGGTCGAATTTGGCACATAGTTTTGGCCCCAATCCCCCTGAAAACAAAAATATCAGAACAGCTTTTTTTTTTTATATAATGGCAAAACAGTTGAAAATGCTGATTTGCGATTTCATTTCAAAATGAAATTTTAAATTTACATTTGAAGTGTTTCACTTGACCCAAATGAAAGCTTTTCATTTCATCAAGAAAATCAACCAACCAAACCAAAACCAAAACCCAGTTTTGGTTTGAAACCAACCAAAGTTATTACCAGATTTTTCAGATCAGCTACGGAACTGAAAAACCAGTTTGCTCAGCTCTAAGTACCTGTCATGGGGTGCTCCACTCACCACCTGTCTGGTGTCTCCTCCTGGTCACTCTGGGGACTAGCTCTTGAGGTTAACACCCCTTCCCAGGGTCGCATGCTGTCACGCTGTCCTTCTCTCAGGTGTGCCGCTCTTCTTGCATCCCAGGAACCACAGCGTCCTCTGCGCGACGCTGCCCTCCAGCTGGGTCACTCTGCACTACCACCCCCTTCCAGGGTACAGTCCTTCAATTCTCTGTCACTCCCACAGCGACCCAGGCAGTCTTCCTAGTCACTGCACCGCCGCGCTATACCACACTCTAGGTGGCGGGTAGGGGAAACTTGGGCCCGCCCACTACTTCAAGTTCCAGTCCAGGGACCCTCCACCCAGCAGTTCTGGGCATCTCTCTTCCCGGGAAGTGACTGCAGCCTCCAAACACCCCCTCCCTCTTCCTAGGGAGTGATGGCCCTTTCCCACCAGTAGCCCCCGTCTGTGGCCAACTTCCTGGCTTTATAGGCCCTGACTGGTCCTACCCAGCCGAGTCTGCTTCCAATCCATCCCCTGCTTTCTGGCTCTTCCTCCAGGTGCAGCCTGTCTGGCCTCCTTAACCCCTTCCAGTCCTGGGTGGGGTGGACCCCTCATCACAGTGTCACACGCCAAATTTTGATTACTGCAAATGGAGTTTTTTCTGATGCAAATCCTAAATCCATGGTACACTACTGCATGTATATGCCCTCTGAGTTTACACAATAACATCCTTTCCAATTTGAGTTAATAAATCAGCTAAGTTTCCTCTGTACACTAAAGAATAGCTGAAATAACCTTGCTCTGTGCAGTCTTCCTTAGCATCGCTAAGATCGCTATTATGTTTGATGATAAAAGAATGCCATTTCTCCCATCACACCACAGGACTATAAGTGATTTATACGGTTTTATCCACTGATTAGCATAATGCAACATTTCAGTAAGTCATTTCAGTAAGTCATGCCCTCGCTTTAATGTTTCTCAGCTAAATGTTTGTTTTAACTTAACGTTTTCCTGCCTTGTTTGAGGCTTCCCTCGGGACTGTCTTGCAAACGAAGTGCATCCACATCAGACAGCTAATTCATCCATCAGCACATTGCTTTAGCTTGCTTCCCAATAGATTTCACGCCTTGGACAAGAGCCCAAGATTACAATGCAACGAAAAGTGGCAGTGGGACCAATCTATGGTACAACAGAGGGTGAGGTCTGAGGTGGCTTTTGCTCAGAGGTGCAGCCACATTTGCAAAAAGCTGGAAGACACTAGAAGTGGGAAGACACTAGTCCTACAGCCACCCTGTGGGGGGGATAGCAACAGGATAGTAATAATGTGAGCCTGGGGTCATGTACCCCTCACTCTCCTCTTGCCCATTATAATTCCACCTAGGCTTTGGCTGCAGGACAACAGTAGCAGTTTGCAATTTCCTCAGTGAAGGCAGAGAATGATTTTAACGGGGGAAACCGCAGCCTTTCAGCAAGGCCTCAGGTAAAAAGCCTAAGGCCCAGATCCTTACAGGTATTTAGGCACCCAAATCCCAATGATTTAAATGGGAGCTAAGCTCCAAAATACCTCTGTGGCTCCGGGCCTCTTTCAATGGGGAAAGAGGGAAGGGAACTTTCAACATCATCCTTTGTTCCCTTTTTCTTTAGGAGGACACCCTGCCCAGCTGATAGCCGTTTATAGAACTGTCTTTTGGGGAGGAAAGAGCAGACGTTAGTTTGCGGAGACAGGCTGGAGGGAGCAGTTGGTGTTAAAGTCCGATCCCATCTCCTAGCCAAACACACACAAGAGGGGAGAGAGAACAACAGCTAAGATGGAAAATGCAGCTTGTGGCCGTGGGGCAGACTTTTCCTTGCTGCCTTATTGCTGGAAAAGCCACAGGCCTGGCACATGGTCTCTATTAGCCATTCCAAGACCTGGCAATCTTGTATCTGTGTCAGGCAGTTTAGGGCATTGCTTTTAGTTGCCCTTCTGGACACAGCTTAGACCACAGTTGCAAAATACACAGTCCTTGCCAAGTAAGCCAGACTCTTATTAGACTGAAGGAAAAAGGCAAGGGATAGGAAAGAGAAGAAATAAGGTGAGGCAGAAAAAGGCACAGGGGGGGAGGGGTGATGGTGACAAAGTCTCACATTCTAGGGATTTAGCCAAAGCAGATGGAGATGCCAATGTCAGCTGAGTCCCTCTACCAGGCCGGGTCTGGTCTGGATCTCTCAGGATCAGGAGGATGAAGGCCCAATGCTGTGAGGGTAGATCTCATTGCCCCAGGAAATAATGGGATGGCAGCCAGGATGGTGAAGCTTGCTTCGGTGGTTGTTGGCAGACATCTTCTTTTTGATTCAGTCAACAATTGTTGTGTTTGATCCCAATTTTCTCTCAGAAATCTTTTATTTTCAGGACTCCAAAAGGGAGTAGCAGGATAGCCCAGCCCCTCATTATTTTGTTCCTACCAATTAGGCCTGATTTCCGACACACAAGTTTTGGACCATTATTTTCATTCCCACATGTCTCTCGTTTACGAGGCATGATCTGAACCCAGTCCTTGAGTTACATCACTCAACCTTTTTGTTTGGACCAATTCAGTTTGTTTCCCTTTTACATCTTTTCCCATCAACATTTATTATTATTATAGGTTGCTGTGAACTTTCACTGACTATTTACAGTTAAGCTCACAATTAGGGTAAATTTTTGGCCCAATTATCACACCAGGGGTGCCATGCCCTACCCGCCTAGCACAGCTAAGGGGAGCAGAAACTCTCATAAAGGAACTTGTTCTGGCTCAGTGAGCAGTTATGAGTTTGAAGTAGGACCACTGGGTGAAATCTTCTGGCCTGTGGCATCTCAGAAGTCAGACTAGATCAGGGGTTCCCAAACTTGGGTCACGGCTTACTCAGGGTAAGCGCCTGGCGGGCCGTGAGACGCTTTGTCTACCTGAGCGTCCGCGGTTCGCCATTCCCGGCCAATGGGAGCTGCGGGAAGCAGTGGCCTGTCCCGCACCGCTTCCTGCAGCTCCGATTGGCCGGGAACGGCCAACCGCGGCCACTGGGAGCTACGAGCGACTGTACCTGCGGACGCTCAGGTAAACAAAATGTCTCGCGGCCCGCCAGAGGTTTACCCTGAACAAGCCACGAACCAAGTTTGGGAACCCCTGGACTAGATAGTCAGAATGCTACCTTCTGGCCTTAAGATCTATGACTATGTCGGGCGTGGCTGGGTGCCTGAGGACAGCTAGGGCAAAGAGGCGCGGAGCACATTATGCTGCTCCCTCAAAGAGGACTAAAGTATTTCTGACAGCAGCAGACCCTCTAGCTGGCTAAGGCACTTGAGATGTGTCTCACTCACATAGCGTGTGGGTCCCACAGCAGCTGCCCGTTACTTCCAGTTCTCCCAAGCATGACTCGGAAATCTTCCCTTGTTGCTTACAGACACACCAGCCCCGTCTCAGACTAAACATAGCCCTATCAGAAATGGAGGGGGCATGCAACCTGTCAGAACTACTGCAGTGACACGCGTGCTAACATTCTTCATTTCACTAAATGGGAGCAGATGCAGTTTAGCTGGGAGGGTGACACTTCCATTTGGGTCATTATGGCTCTAGAAGTAAACTCCTGATGAATGGCTATATAGTGAAATATGTCTGGGAGTAATTTAGAGCCTCACGTTGCATCAGCCCCAGGCCGACTGCTCCAAGTTTAGGAAAAGACTGACACAGCTTTGGAACAGCTTTTAGAATATTAAGGGACTAGCTCGAATGGTAGAGTTTTCACTGAATGGACTCAGCATACGCAGTGTTTAATGCCAGATGGGTCAGGTTTTTTGTTTAATTCTTTTTAGTTTATCTACAGAAAGAAAGGGACGTAGGCAAAAGACATAAAACCTACTGCTGGAATTGGAAAACGCTGAGCAAGTGGAGTTGAGCATTGAGGTAAAGTGACTGTGACGGGTAGACTGGAGTTAGTTCAGGTATTGTCCAGAAGTCTCATCAGCTAACCTGGGCTGTGATGGCCAGTCTGCCCACATAGAATCCTGTGTGTGACAGAATTACAGGACAGATGCTGATTTTTGCTACAGGTATATTTGTTGGAGACAGCCACGTGGTTTGTAGCAGTAGCCAGAAACGTCACTGATCGCTTTCATGTTCCGTTGATCTGTCCTGAAGGGGTAATGTCTATTGGGCTGCACGTAGCCACGATTGTTTCTGTGTGCTGCAACTCTAAGGCGTCTGTAAGGTGAAGGCTCTTCCGGAATGAGAAACAGGGAGATTTTACATTCTTTTCTCCTCTCTCTCGTTGTTTCTTATTATCTTTAATCTAAAAAAGAAACTAATCTTGATTGAAAATATATGGCTGCTCCTCATGCATGGGGAAAAAAACACACTATGCCAGCGCTCTCCTGGATTACAGCAGCTGCACACAGTTCCATGTATTAGTTAACCACAAAGCTACCACTACTTGAAATATTTGCCTTGAGCAGTCCTCACGTGGCTCCTGATCTTCTAAGCTTTGGTAATTTTGCTACCACTGAGTGGATGCAAAGGGATGTCATATGATTCAGTCGGAGAGTTCTGTCACCCAAAGATATTCAGCTCTGGGGTGCAGCATTGTGTGCCAGTTCTGTAGCCCAGTGTGTGATGCAGGGCCACTGTGCATAAAAATAAAAACCCAGTATTGAGGTTTGTCAGTAGTAATTATATTGAAGACTCTGACGATATGGAAGGTGACGAGAGATGACAGTGCTGGACGGCAACATAAAACCACAAGTTAGATACATAGCTAGAAGCCAATTATCCTGCAAACTTTGCGGAGCTGCAGAAAGTGCTAATAAGGCTGTATTAATAGCATTTAAGGCACGAAAATCGCAAAGCAGAACATTCCAGTCTTAGCTGTAGCACGTTAGTTCAAGCAAAGGCTTCATGAGAGACACAAAGAAATGGTACATGGCTCAAAAGATATTTGCTAAATGCATATCACATTTGCCATAAGAAGCACATCAGACAGTTAAACAGTCTCAAAGCTGATACTGATTGATGTTTACAGAGACCAGGGTGCCTGCTTGTGGGAAAAGGCCTTTCAGGGAATGATTAGAAACAACAATCTAAGAGCTGTTCATGGTTATGCAAGGCGGATAGCTCCCCCTTAACAGAAGAAAGGAGTCATGACTGCATGGAGCGAAAACACTATAAGGTAGGGTTACCATATTTCAGCAAGCAAAAAAGAGGATGGGAGGAGCCCTGCCCTAGCTCCACCCCCATCCTGCCCTAGCCCCGCCCCTCCCACTTCCCCCCTCAGAACCCCCAACCCTCCCCCTGCTCCTTGTCCCCTGACTGCCCCCTCCTGGGACCCCTGCCCCTAACTGCCCCCCAGGACTCCACCCCCTACCTAAGCCTCCCTGTCTCTTGTCCCCTGACTGCCCCCTCCTGAGACCCTCCCCCCATCCTAACTGGCCCCCTAGGACCCTACCCCCTACCTATACCCTGACTGCCCCAACCCTTATCCACACCCCCACCCCCAGACAGACCCCTGGGACTCCCATGCCCCATCCAACCACTCTCCACCCCCAGACAGCCCCCCCCCCGAGAACTCCCAACCCATCTAAACCCCTCTGCTCCCTGTCCCCTGACTGCTCCGATCCCTCTCCCCACTCCTGCCCCCTGACAGCTCCCCCCCAGAACTCCCAGCCCCCTACCCCCCGCTCCTTGTCCCCTGACTGCCCCCTCCTGGGACCCCTGCTCCTAACTGCCCTCCAGAACCCCACCCCCTACCTAAGACTCCCTGTTCCTTGTCCCCTAACTGCCCCCTCCTAAGACCCCCCCCCAACTGCCCCCCAGGACCCTACCCCCTACCTGTACCCTGACTGCCCAAAACCTTATCCACACCCCCACCCCCAGAAAGCCCCCCCCCGAACTCCCGACCCCCCCGTCTCTTGACTGCCCCCTCCAAAACCTCCCTGCCCCTTCTCCGACCCCCTGGCCCCCTTGTTGTTGGCCTTCGCCTAATGTCTCTGTGAGCTTGCTCAGGAATGGCCCGAGCCGTTTGTCCCGTCCCGGCACGCTGGGCAGCAGTGGGGGAAGAGCTCCAGACTGCCGGAGGCGAATGCAGGGAGGGAGGGAGTGAGCTCTGCTGCAGGGGAGAGAAAAAAGGGCTCTCTCCGGCTATCGGAGCCCCATGTAAGTGGCACCATCAGGCCGGCTGCCCTGTTAGCCGCGCACGCTCTGCATGGGGGGGGGAAGTCTGGACATTTACAAATTCCCCCCAGATGGTATTTTTAGCTCAAAAAGCCGGACATGTCTGGGGGAATCCGGATGAATGGTAACCCTACTATAAGGTGTTCCTAGCTCGATGAACAAAGCCTGCACTCCAGATCCTAGTGGGACACGGAGGAATGTCTGCAGTGGGAGCAATGCCCGCTCTGTATGGCGGGGTTCGGGTGAGCAGTGACACCAGGTGGCTCAGGCAAGCCCCGTGCGTGGGGGAGGGGGGGAGGTCTTCCTAAGGCCAGCCCCGTGTGGAAGGGAGCTCAGGGGAGTGGCTCGGGCCAGCCCCACACAGTGTCCCCTTTGGGAAATATGGTCAGTCATCCTACTTAACTAACACAACTCCTTTTTACACCCCCAGCCCTAGGCAGCCACCACAGTTAGGAGAGCGCGAGCTGCCTTAGGCCTGGTCTACACTGGGGGGTGGGGGGGAAAAAATCAATCTAAGATACGCAACTAAGATACTACGAGAATAGCGTAGCTGAAGTCGACGTATCTTAGATCGACTTAGAATCACTTACTTTGCGTCCTCACGGCGCAGGATCGACGGCCACTGCTCCCCCGTCGACTCCGCTTCCGCCTCTCGCCGTGATGGAGTTCCGGAGTCGACAGCAGAGCTATTGGGGATCGATTTATCGCGTCTACACTAGATGCGATAAATCAATGCCCGATAGATCGATCACTACCCGCCGATCCGGCGGGTAGTGTAGACGTATCCCAAGAGATCTTCTACTGCATCAAACAGAATGATGCATCGGGTCAGATCCTCAGCTGGCGTAAGTCAGTGTAGCTCTGTTGAAGTCAATGGAGTTACACCAATGTACCCTGGATTAAGGACAATTTGCACTAGTTGATAATCTGTCACATTAAATTCAGTCCAGGGATTAATGCTTACACCTGTGTAAACCCATACACCGCCACACAGGCTGGTTGTGCAGTTGTTGCTCAGTGCCTAATTTGGCTTGCAGAACCTTTATTAATGGTGACAATGTGGGAGCAGGAAAGGACCCAGTTTGACTCGCAAATTAAATTTTTAGGGAGAACAGAAAAAAGCGCCCTGTTCTAATTTGGGCATATTTCATATGTAAATTATTGGGATAATATAAGACCAGTGATGCCATTTTTACACCGTCACTTTGAACACTATACAAAGACATTTTTGCAGAGTTACGTTAGACAGAACTGTGCCTTAAGCTATCTTTCCAATTAATTTGGCAGACTTTTTAATTGGTTGGCTAGAATAAGAATTATCCCTTAAAAATTAAATAATACAGACAGTTCCTCACACCCTGTGTGGAGTCCTTCCTTCTTCCAAACTGTTTCCAAACACTTAGGCCAAGAAGGTTGGTTTGGTTTTTTATTTGGGTGATTTCAATGTTTCAAAAAGGGTGATAATTGTCTAAAGCTCTTACCAGTCTGTCTAGCTGAAGCATAAGAAATAAGGAGGTGGATGTGGGAGAGGAGGGACAGTCAGGATGAACTAACAGATTGGCTCAGCAGTCATTAAGCCTGCTTTCTATGGCAGAAGTCAGATGACACACATCAAGGCAGTATGAGAGCAGAAAGACAAAATGATATCAACGCCTCTTATTTCCTGCCGAAGTCACATAATGTGGGGCAAAGAGAACCGAACAGGAAAACCATATTCCCTGAGATAAAGACAGGAAATCATGTCCCAGGAGCTCCAGAGGGAGATAAGGAGGGAGTCATTTCTTCTCTATCTTTAATAAATCTAGACTGTGACTCATGGGAGATTTGGAGAATAAAACTAATTTCCTGCCATATAGGGGCTCTAAGCCATTCGGTCCTCTGGTTCCTCTATTCCCCTGAATTTGAACAGCTGTCACAAATGGCATTGAACAGCCATCCCTGGCCCTTGATGAATAGTAGATGCTATAATCACGGAGCCAGGAATTTGTAATGAAAATATCAAAGCAGTACGGGAGCAGAAAGACAAAGTGATATCAACCCCTCTGACTTCCTGTCCAAGCCAAATAATGTGGGGCATCTTGCTGGGAGGCTTTACATCTATAGCTCTGTAGCCAATGGGGGTACCACAGCTTAGCGCCGTCCCAAAAATGCTTTTAAAAAGAAATCTCCAAGACATTCATTACATAAAATCCAAGGAAGGGACTCATCTAAAAGGGGATTATATATCTCAGACACAGGACTTCATCCCAAGATGAACATCATTCGCATCCAGTATTTGGGACTTAGACATTAGCAGATGAGTAGCTCCTACTCGTTGTTGAAGCTTTTTTGGGGGGAGAAGCGCCGCACTGAGCATTGGCATGGTAGACACTGTAGGATCCTTTTAAATGGGCAGAAACAGTGTTTGCCTTTTTCCTGGTATTATGGGGACTGTTGCTGCAGGTGTATTGCCCAAATCTGCAGACTTTTACTAGCAGCTTTGCTGCAAATAGCACTGGCAACGTCAAGCCCTTTGAGGGAGGAATGGTTTCTCGAGGTTTATAGAACTGCCATTGTCAGCATGTCACACCACATCCAGCTACGCAGCCTGTTACTGAACTTGGCTATTGACTTCCTTCTGTCCAGGCTGTCTGCAGCCCTCAGCTGCTTCCCCCATCTCTCTCAGGTCCTGCCATTTTGTTCTTTAATTCACTTCTTTCCGCCTTTGTAGCAGTGCTCCTGGTGCGTTTGCAGCTGAGCCTACCTCACCTGTGGAACTGCTGGGGGCTTCTCAAAGCTAGGAGGGCGCAGGCCGCCCTCACAAGAGGGAATCCACTTCACCTGCACACAGGTGTCCACCTCAGCAAAACTGGGGAGTGATACTTATAGCTAGTCAGGGCACCGTGAGATGTTTTTCCCAGCAAAAGGGCAGCACAGCGGGACTAAAGTCCCACTCCGAAGATATGCAATCTTGCTGTATACTCAAGCCATACAGACACTCCTCCTTATATTGCTGATACTAAGCCCCCTCATTTAAACTGGTGTAAATGAGGAATAGCTTCATAAGACTAAGAACTCCGCTGACTTGGATGTTGGATCTCCGCGGTTGGAGGTTTGCCTGGTAGCCCATTCTGTACAGTCCTCTGCTAATCTCTTTGTGGGTGAATAATCCTTTTGACCCACCCAGGATACCACCTGGAGTTGCAGTGGTATAAAACATGCATGTGAAGACAGGCCTATTGTTCTTAAACCTACTATTTGTGGTGGGTACAAGCTGACTCCAGGGCGTCATTTTCAAATGCCTTTGCTGAATATGTGGTGGTGTCGGTATGAACACACACACACACACACACACACATACACACACTGAAAGAAACTGGTTCTGTGCTGCCTTCATTTAAATTAAGATGGTTAAGAGCAGCATTTTTCTTCTGCGTTGTAAAGTTTCAAGGTTGTACTAAGTCAATGTTCAGTTGTAAACTTTTGAAAGAACCGTAACGTTTTGTTCAAGTCATGAACAACCTCTGTTCCCGAGGTCTTCCTAACTCTGAGGTTCTACTGTACCTACCCCTTGTTCACATGAGCAAACAGCTCCAAACATTTTATCTCAGGGAATAGCCAACCAAGTGCCACTCAGGGTACCTTGCAACAGACTGCTTTACATTACTCTACCCTCCCAGATGAATGGATACACAGCTGCTTTTGTATAGCAAGTTTCCCAGGTACTGACTTTTATTTTTCCCGGTGGGTGCTCCCACCCCAAGGCCCCACCCCCACTCCCCCTTCCGCTAAGGCCTCATCCGTGCTCTGCCTCTTCCCACCCCACCCTCTCCCCCGAAGGCCTGCCACTCGCTGCTCTCCGCCCTCTCCTGAGCACCTCTTGCCAGTTGCTTAAGCCCCAGAACACCCGCAGAGTCGGTGCCTATAGCATGTATATAAGTCACATTCCTCTATGAAACACAAGAAATTACAGTTTGCAACTAGGTCGGGACAAACACACCAGTTACTCAGAGATGGGAGGAAAGTTTCCATTATTTAAAATATCCTCGTCTGGAAGTATCAGATGCCCAGTCCTTAAACACAGCTGAAGAGCAATGCTTAGGGTGACCATAGGTCCCATTTTGGCCAGAACAGTCCCTTTCTTAAGCCCTGTCCTGGCCTTCCCAACTCTCCCCCCCCGCCCCCAAAATGAGCATTTGTCCTGTTTGCTCTTGCCAACGTGATCACTTGGCAAAAGCAAATGGGACAAATGCCCACTTTTGTGAAAAAGTGGGGGGGGGTGGAAGAACGTGCAGGGGGGGGGGCTGCGAGTGCAGATGCCAGCCCCGTGTGAGCGGGGGGAGAGGGGCAGGGTTCCAGTGAGCAGCAACAGTCTCACAGAGACAGGGAAGGCCTCAGCGAGCAGCTGGGGGTGTCCCGTTTTCCCTTGGGGAAATAGGGTCACCTAGCAATGCTGGCCTCAATGAATGGCACCTCCACTGATGACAAATGATAAGAGCACATCACCGTGACTCTGGCAAAGGGCAAAGATCATGACTAGACAGAGCTGCTGTTTTCAGTACAGGTTGGGCGGGAAGCAGCGGACAGAACCCAGCCACGCAAACCACTCCCCCTAAAGCACGTTGCTTAAGTGCGAGGGCAGCGGCAGGAAGTTCTGGATGTCAATTCTTAGAATGAAACGATACGTGAAGAACAGAGAATTGGCTCAGTCCATTAAGAACACAAACCTCCTGGGTGTTGGAGTCCAGTCCCCTGCTAGCACTGCTGGGAGGGGTGAGGGGGTGTGAAGCTGCTTTCTGATCTTAGGGGAATGCCCGAATGAAACCTGAAATGCACATCAGACAGTGGTGACAGGAGGTGTCGGGGGCTTCCCATCTGCTGCCTCCTCCCTTGGCTTTTTCTCACTCCAAGCAGCCCTCTATCTCCAGGCCCCCAGCACCAAAATTCATCTCCCCACATATCGCTGTCCAGGCCCCTTGTTTTCAGCCTGCAGGGAGATTGTTCCCTCGAGGCCTGGCTGGCTGAGCTCCGATGCCTGTACCCACTTCAAGGAGTGCCCAGTGGGCATGCTGCAGTTGCTACCCAGCAGCCCCGTGGCTGCAGAAGGCAGGCAACGGGGTCTGCACAGACTGGCAGGTTTATGATCCCGGGGGCAAGCCAGGAAAGGGTGAGGAGGCAGAAGGTGATGGCCTGGCTATCACTAATGGGTGCTACAGACACTACCCACTAATGGTAGCGTCTGTAGCACCCACTCTTCTGTACTGCGGCGTCCGTCACACAACCCCATCCCAGCCTTGCCATCAGCCTGGCTTTCCCGCCTTACTCAGAAAGGGGCAGGGCTGGGCTTCAGCCACCTCTTTGCGCCTCTCCTCCTCTGCATCCACTTGCACTGGCCTGTAGCTCGCCAAAGCACACTGGTGTTCAGGAGTCAAGTGACAGGGAGGGACTGGCCTTTGGACTTTCCACAGCTGTTCAGTGACCCCACCCTCCCAGCACGCAGACAGCCCTGTCCGAGGAGCCAGCTGCCGAACCCACAGACGGCCATGGGGAAGCTGGCTCAGACCAGGCCTGGCGGCTGTTGTGGTTTTTACAAATTTCCAAGAATATTTTACAGGGAACAGAACCTGAAATACCTTCCAGTGTTGAAAGCGTTTTGCAAAAAATGCACAGTTATTGGGAAAACCCGTGTTTGAAAACCAATTTTTTTTTTAACCCCCAAACACTTTGACTGAAATATTTGGGGGGGTTAGCTTTTCATAACCCCCTCTCCCCCCTCCCAAAAAACAACCCCACAGCAACAAACTTTCATTTGGGTCAAAAAGCCAAATTTCACTGAAAGAAAAATATTGCTGTGAAAAGACCGTCTCAGGCAGCTGTGTGTGAAGGAGAGAAGTCAGTCGCCAAGACTGCAGCTCTCCGAGCGGTGGCTGTGAATCCATCTCCCCTGGGGAGAGGCGAGGGGTCACCAGACTGTGTCCGGAGTCCGTGTGCAGTACAGTGCTCTCCGTACCAGGTCATGCACAGGAAGCGCTAGCACCTGGGTCCCACAGGGCCCTCCTGCCTCTGTGCCCCACAACCCCCCAGAACCTTCCCTCCTGGTGAGCTGTATCCCTCCTGAGCAAGGGGACACAAGCAGCAGCAAATACATTCACCGCACTGCCCTCTGCTGGCCTATGCTACGCAGTCGCAGGAGACAGGGACATCTCGCCCCAGCTGTGATTTCTGATCCTTAGAGCCATTAGCAGTTGTCAGGCACTCTGCCCAGGCACGCAGTGGTGGCAGGATTGGGGAGAGCAAAGGTGAGCTCTCTGTTCCCCCTCTATTACCAACCAGCTGGGTGCCCCCCCATGGAGATGGACGCTGCCAGGAAAAAGGTACAAAAGGGATTCGGACAAATCTGAAAGCTATAAAAATAGCCCTTGAGTGTGTCCTTCCTAGACGACGGGTAATAAATGTGAGACACGCACGGCCGTGCGTCAGCAAGGAAAGACAGAGTCTTGTCACGCACGCACTGATCTGTGCAATATTGCACCGCCAGAACGTGAGGCTGCCGCAGCTCCCACTCTGCCCCCGGAAAGGGGGCAGCTCCGAGTCACCGGATTTAACGTCGGGCTAAGTTCTGCTCTACGGTGTAGATCACAGGCAGCTTCTCAAAGACAATGCGAGGCTGGAAAAAAAAGGAGGGGGGGGCCAGATCCCCAGAAGTGCTAAAAGCCTACACCAGCGTGGCCCCTTGCACTACTTGTTTGCACGTCCTTTGTTTGAGGACAAGGAAAGAGATAAGACAGATGAAATGGGCCGGGCCAGGGCAGCCGATTTGGCACATACCCTCAGCAGCCGTTGCTGATTCAGAACCACAGTGGATTTTAATGTTGCTTGGCAGAAACATAGGGAAGGGGGTCTGAGGCGCTGCTTGGCTCCGGGATAGCAGTACCTCCAGCGGTGGGAATCTAAAAGGGTGCCTCTTCTGGCAGGAGTAAGTAGTTGGGAAGAGTCCGAGAAGCCGCCCTCTTTTGCAGCAATAGTGCCTCAGGGCAAGGGCAGGGGAACCCAGTCCCACCCTACTCCACCGAGTTCCAACCCGCGGCTCTTCAAACCCAGTTATCCTCTTGCAGGGTTCAGATCTCCATATCCCAAGCGCATCCCCCGGGTCGCTTCCTACCCTTAGTCTCGGCTCCGGTATCTCCTCTGCTGGTAGCGGCGCGTCGTCCCCTTCGGTCCCCACGGTCGCCCAGGCTGCTGAGGTGTAATCAGGGTCTTCGGCCCCAGCGGTTTGGCGTCCCCGCAGCTTCTTAGCAGGATCCTGCAGCATGTGTCTGCTCTCCTCCTCAGCCAGCACAGACTGAGCTGAGCTGCTTCCGTTTATACGCTCCCTTCGCTGGGGGCCTGCCCTGCAAGGGTGAGGGGGCAGGGCCGCTTGGGCCCAGAGCAGTTTGTTAACCCCTGTGTCACCAGGGCGGGGTTGATACACCCCGTCACAGGCCCAGATTCAAAAAGGTATTTAGGTGCCTAAGTACCTTTGTGAATCAGGGCCTAGGTGCATATCCCTTTGTGCATGCAGACAAAAAGACACCCATCTTGTGCGTCCCCGGACGAAGGCAGCAATCCCAGCACCACCTCTGCACCCCTCCTTTATATCTCCTGAGAAATGGGATTTCCGAACTTCAGGCTGGAGAGAACGCAACACTGCATTACGCTCTAGCCTCTGACAAGAACTAGCCAAGGGAAGGAAAAACTTGAGGCATTTGTGTGATGTTTTGAGCCTTGCACAGAAAAAACTACCCTTAGCTGACCATCCTCTGCACATCCGCAGGGCTTGCACAGGAACTGTAGCACCGGGAGTTTCCTAGGCAGCAGTTATACAAGTGCTCAGTAGCTGTATAGGAGCACCGGGGCTGTAGTGCTGTGAACTTCCTCGGCAGCAGTGGCACAAGCCTTCGGGGGCCCTATGGGAGTGCCAGGGCTGTGGGATTGCGAGCTTCCTCTGCAGCAGACACACAAATGCTCTGCGGAACATCTGCACCACAATGTGGCGAGCTTCCTCCGCAGAGGCGGCACAGCACACGGTAATAGCTAGGGCTGTGGTGCTACTCAGGAGCAGTGGCACGAGCAAGCCTTGCATTTCGGGGTTACAGAATAAAGGTTCAGGCACCGGTCCCACGTAGGGGCTGTTTCAATATTTCACCACCTTTCCTTCCATTCCCATTGAAGAAAACCAGGCCAGTTAACTTGCAGATTCTTTAATAATTTTGCAGTGACCAGCGTGTTTCAAAGATTCTGTTGTATGGCTAATTTTCAGGCAACCAATGGGCGGATACGAGAGACTTGTCTGCAGAGCAGGAGTTGAGGACTGCTCCTCTAGATCAACATACAGCCTGGTTGTAACTGCAGAGACATGGCCTATCTCTAGCGCTATGCGGTGTATCGGAAAAGAGCGAAGGGATTCCAAGCGAGAAGGGCTGCATTCGTTATACCACTGCTCAGCTTTCGGACCAGACTGATTTTCTTACTGAGCGAGAGAGTACTTTGGATTACTGTTGAGGCCCTGTGACTTCCTCTCCCAGCACCCCCATCCTCAGATCCCAGTGTCACAGCCCTGGGGTCTTTCCTCTCTTCAGAGGAACTAGAGGATTCCTGACCCAGGTTCATGTTGGATCCTCCTGCAGTAACTAGAAACCTCACAAATAAAGAACCCGGTCCTGCAACTCTTACTCACGTGGGTAAAATCCTTCTTCGTACCAATGGGATTACTCAGAGAAGCAAGGGCTACTCTCCTAAGAATGGATCAGGTCTGAAGGCACTTGTTATGCAAAAGCAAACCCAGTAATCATTATTACCCAATGCCAGTTAAAACTTCAACAGGCTTGCAGCTTTCCAGGTGAACAGTGATGCAGGGCCCCAACGCACCAGGCCTTCAACGCAAAGCAGCCATAAACTCAGTTTAATGGTCTGCCTCAGCCAGGTTCCTGGCCCACAGGATACACAATGAGATGAGCTTCCCCAGCCCTAGCTGGAAAAGGTGGCAGCTCTAAAGTCAATGGAGTTAAAGGCAGCTGTGTAACCCTGGTGCGTCTCTCTTTTGGGAATGTGTTTTGTTCTGTAAACACCAAGAGGGCATGAAAAGCAGCAGCAGGCTAGGCATGGCCTGTGCACCAGCCCGTTTGGCTCTTACTATTCGTTACAGTCAGAAAGGGGAGTACGTACGAGCAGGACGTATTTCATCCCCTTCCCCAGTGTCCGTCACAGCACCTCCTACTGACTTTAGAGCTGGCCACAGCAGGGTACTGCCGTGACTGCAGGTGGAAGCTTTTGCAGCTTTGAGTGCAACGTTGATCCCGCCATTTCAGGGGGTGGAGCGTGTGATGGGTGGGGGGAAGTGACTGCCCTGGCTTTTCCTGTTGGAAGCGGCCTGCTGGCTTTTCCTGTTGGAAGCGGAACAGAGGCTAGGATAGGATAATAGAAAAGAGGATGGGAAAATCTAGAAACCTCTCACATTAAAAACAAACACACACAGTATTCCTGCTGGAGCTAACTGCTCGGACTGAGCCTCATGACATAGATAAAAAAACTCCATGTCTGTATTTAAAACTCATGCTTTGAGTTCATGTCTATGGGAGGATCGTTTTGCCGGTGGGGAGGAGAGGGGGGGGTACGGCGAGCACTGTCCACTACCAAGCAAAGAGAGGTTTACTGTCTTCCTTGGAGAGTTCACACAAACAGTTCAGCAGCAGCAAAGTGTCGCCGAGGAACTTGGATGGGACGATGTCTATCACGATCTTGCGCAGATCAGCTGGGCTGCTGTGGAGAGGGCTGGAGTGCAGGTCTGGCCGCTGTTTCAGGATGCCGTAGGTGTTGATCAGGAACTCGCTGAACACCGGGTGCACATCCCGGTTGTAGCCCATCTTCTCGAGGCGTGCGGCGAGGGACAGGTACCGCTGCATCATACCTCGGTGCTTTTTCTCATCCACAGAGCCATCCAGGCACTTCATGGAGGCCTAGGAGGTTTAAAAAACCAGGGAGAAGCTGTTAGCTCCTTTCATGGATAACCATGGGCAGGCCCCGGGGGTTCCTAAAGCCACCACTTTCTGGCTGCATCCAAAGCATCCCGATCTGTTTGCAGCTCAGTGATGACAGTCCTGGAGAACAAAGTCCCAGTACAGCTGCGGCAGGGACACGGCAGGGCCGGCCAGGGATGAATTAAGCTGCACCTGGCTAGATGCAGCGATAGCTGAAGTTGAGTGGGGTCCCAGACTCTGCAGGCCTCACCTGGCTGGAGAGCTGCACATTGGCCACCCCCCATGAACCCTTGGTTTTCTACACACAGCTAATGAGCGACTGTATGGAGAACCAACACCCCCCAGAACATGGGAGTTCTTTTAGCTCCCACCATGCTTGTTACTGCACAACACAAGCCCCACCCCCGCCCCTCAGCTACCCAGCTGGCCTCCCCCATGTGGCTGAATGTCCCAGGGAAGAGGGCAGACCTGCCAGCTGGGAGGGAGTTGGTGCCTCTCCCCTCATTCAGTTACCAACTTTAACAGTCAATATTTCTCCCTGACTGACAGCCACTTCCATGGCAGACTACAATGTCCTCAGCTTCCTGTGTTCCCTCCATGCACACAACATTGATTCATGAGGCTCACGGGTCACATGCCCAGGTTTCCATGCAGGGTCACATAGGGTATGTCTGCACTGCCCACTGAGCCATGACTCTGACTCGGGTTTGAGCCCAAGCCCCCTTCCCGTCCACATACAAATCAGTCTGACTTGGGCGAGCAAGCACTCAGGACCTGGGTCCTAGGACCCAGCTGGGGAGGGGAGTGGGGGGGAGGATCAGAGCCCAAGTCCCGCTGTGACTTAGATCCAAGCCCTCTCACTTTGCAGTGTGGACGCAGCTCAAGCTGCAGACCTGAGTCAGAAGATCTGCGTAGTTCAGCACGGACACGTTAGCACAGCTGCGAAACCCAGTACCAGCAATCGTAAACCCAGGTTTATGATGCAGTGTGGATGCTCAAGCGTGGTTGGAAACACTGAATCTGCAACCCCAGGTCCCACAGACCTAGATTTACAATGCAGTGTAGACACACCCTGTTTCACATTGCCATGGCTCTCTCTGCACAAAAGCCAAATAGACTTTTCACTGCACAAAACCACTTCTTTTTCTTATTACCAAGCTTTAAGCATATGTGGCGCTCCAGGCCTTTCAAGCAGCTGGGAGTTTCTGAGACTAGCTATTAATCTATGTGTAAGCAGAGTCAGGATGAGCTCTACCCTGACATCTGGTGGTGAATTATGGCGAGTGTGGAAAAGAACTCCAGGGGCTGATCTTGTTTGCATAGGCACAAACCCACCTGGCATGAAACAACAGCAACTGAAAGTCGTTACTTTGGCTGGTGTGGGATCCCCAGTTTCTCTGTTATTGGGGCAGGAAAAATAAAGTTTTGTTACCCTGATTCTGTGAATCAAGGCCAGTGGAACTGTTGTATGACAGAAGGACTGAGTGAGTCCTTCACCATTTCCTAAGTAGCACTTGCTTGACAAGGGGCATGGGTTACAAAACTCAGTGAATTGAGAGAGGATGGGGTCAGGTATTTTGGGGGGGGGGGGGTTAGTTACAGGCTGCTGAGCTGAATTCACTTTGGGCCAATGGTGCACCAGCACTGGGGCTCCCCTACTCTGAGCTGAAATCCCTAAGAGCTGAAATCACAAAAGAGTGCTGTGGGGGAGCCTGAAGCTATATTGCTAAGCAGCTAGTGGAGCAATTTGTGGGGATGACTGGAGGAGGGGCAAGCGGTACGGAGCCTTGCGGGGACGGTTGGAGAGGCTCACAGGTCGGTGAGCGGAGCGAAGCGGTTCATGGGACGGCAGGAAGTGGACTGGCTCGTGGTGAAGGCTGCGACAGAACCCCACGGAGAGACGGCCGGCCTCAGCACACGTAAGGTGCCCCTTAACACCCTGCGTGTGCGTCCCCCCTTATACTCTGGGGCTGCACTGACCAGGGACAGAGACTTTGGGGTTTGGTGGACTTTTGGGACTCTGGGTGATTTTTGGGTTGCTGGATTCAAGAACCAAAGGGAAAGGACACAGCCCAATTTGCTGGGGTGGGGTTTTTTTGCTCATGGTTTGTGTTAGGAATCCTGTTTGTGGTGTTTTTCCAATTTAATGCTGATATCGTTTACCGCATGTTATTAAACATTTTCTGCTACACTCAGACTCCGTGCTTGCGAGAGGGGAAGTATTGCCTCCTAGAGGCGCCCGGGGGGGTGGTATGTAATTGTCCCAGGTCACTGGGTGGGGGCTTGAGCCGATTTTGCATTGCGTTATTGAAACGGAACCCCTAGATACAGAACCCGGCACTTGTTGCTGCCGACTTAGATGGGCAGAAGGGTTACATTTGTATCAATAAGCATAACTGTAGCATTCAGAGTATTATGAGTGCAGTGCTTCATAAACATTAATGAGTCTAGCTCACAACTCTCCTGCGAGCAAAGGAATGATTATTATCCCCAATTTCACAGATGGGAAACTGAGATATAGAGGCCCGGATGATTGTCAAAAGGTATTTAGAGTAGCAGCCGTGTTAGTCTGTATCCGCAAAAAGAAGAACAGGAGTACTTGTAGCACCTTTTAGACTAACAAATTTATTAGAGCATAAGCTTTCGTGGACTACAGCCCACTTCT
>NC_048308.1:67001365-67027921 GCF_013100865.1 Trachemys scripta elegans | reverse complement strand
CTGAGAATATCCCTCTTGTTGAGAGGGAGCAGGACACTGTAGCCTCTGAATTCTGCTTTGTTATTGCAATAAATATCCTGGTTAATCAGGTCCCAGTACCTCTCCTTCAGGATCTGCAGGCATTTAGTCATGTTCTCAAAATTGATCTTGGCATCAAAAGAGGACACGGGCGCCTCACACAAGCGGTGGGCATAATGGATATGAAAGCGAGTGCACTTCTCAATCACAGACACAGTCAATCACACACTGCTGGGTTATATCCTGGCCAAAACAAACAGCAAAGTGTTAGTTATGTATTTACTGACAGTCCCAACTTTAGGGGCTCACAGACACATACACAGAGGCTAAGGGAAAGGAAAGAAGAGAATGACAATTTGCAAAATGATTGACAATTTGCATTCAGGTCAACTCAATTCCCTGTAAGCAGCGCAGCAGAAGTAGGTCTTTAAATGTAGACTGACCAAGAGCTTTGCAGATAAGTTGAAGGAGGTTGGGCCTAGAGCTGGGTGAAGTTTTTCAGATGAATAATTTATTCAATGAAAAATACAGCTTCGGTCAACCTGACATTAGTTAGAACAGTTTCGGCCATGCAGAAAATGGAGGAGGAAGATGATGTTGTGGTGCTCCCACCACCCCACCCAGTCACCTTTAGCTTCGTTAAATGGCTAGGGCACTGACTCCTGGTGTGGGATACCCACCTTTGAATCCCTGCTCTGGAACAGACCCAACACGGAATTTTTAAATTCATGTGCACACACAAAACAGATCTGGTTTGACTTTAGCCAAATATTTTTTCCTGATGGTTTGGAACCGCCACTGAACAAAAATGAGCTATTCACCCAGCTCTAATCCTGCCATGCATAGTGGCTCAACACAGGAAGGTCCAGAGGTGATTGTGTGAGAAACGGACAATCAGGCAGACAAGGCTGGGAGCTCTGGCAGAACAGAAGGGCTCAGGGTGGGATGGGGGGAGTAAAGTAAAGATCGACAAGGGAGAATCTGTAGGAAGATGCAGAGTTACATAGAGCATTGATAATGGTGACAAAAAATTTTATGCCATGGTGGATGGGGAGTTGATGCCATACCAAATGGAGGGATGTAGAGGGAAGTTATATGATCAGATCAACAGGCAAGGAAACGGGCTTTAGTGGCTGCATTTTGTAGGGACGGAAAGACAGTGATGCGATAATCAAATTCCTGAGTGGACAAATTGCAAGGCCAAACTTTAGCACAGAAGGATTTTGATTATTGTCAAAGAAAACAAGAATGGCAATGACAATATTGCTATTATAATACACATTAGGGCTTGTCTACACTTAACCGTGCTGCAGCTGCACTGGTACAGCCGTAGCACTTAGCGGAGACGCTACCTACGCCAAGGGGAGACCTTCTTCCATCGGCGTAGGTATTCTGCCTCTCCGAGAGGCAGTAACTATGTCAACGGGAGAAGCCCTCCTGTCCACATAGCGCTGTCTACACCGGGAGTTCGGTTGGTATAACTGTCACTCAAGAGTTATACCAACGTAAGTTTGTAGTACAGACCGGGGCTTAGTAAAGGCTCTGAACTGTAAAGGCTCAAATCTAGACCAGGCCTGTTCTAACCAACAAGCCCAAGAGGTCTGGGCTCAGGGTACATCGATAAATGAAAAATGGTAGATAAGAATCCTAAGAAAATGCAAACCAATCTCAGACAGACATAAGCAGAGTTAGCATCGGCCCACCGCTGCCTGTATGTGGTCTCGGCTTTGTGAGATTTGAAACCCTCCTCCCGCCCGCTCTCATACAAGTAGGGTCCTGGAGTTAGAGCTATGGGACATCGGTGCGTTGCTATGGTCACCTTCTATACCCAAACGAGCATTAGAAATGTGCCCCACTATCCAGCCACTGCCTGACAGTTTAGTCAGTGCTATATTAGCAAGTGTCACAATCGGTGCTGTATTATAAAGGATTTTGCTCTCATCTGATGGTCAGATAAGATTCAATATTTGCGTTTAACCCTTAAATCTGATTCAAAGTCCAATGAAATCCATGGGAGTCTTCCATTCACTTCAATGTACATTGGGTCAGGACCTAAGGCAGTTTTGAGGTGAGCAGGGATCACGCGATAGTTAAACAATACGCTTTTGGGAGGGTACCATTACACCATCATGATGCCCTGATGGGCTGTGTTTGACCCCTTCAGAAGGCTAAGAGTTAGCAGTCACCTCTGACCCTATCGTGCAGGCCAGATACTGTCCATATGGGCATAGTATGTGCTTGGCTGCTAAGGTCAAAGAGAGAGAAGAAAATTACACCTCACAGTACACCTCTACCCCAATATAACGCTGTCCTCAGGAGCCAAAAAACTCTTACTGCGTTATAGGTGAAACCGCGTTATATCAAACTTGCTTTGATCCGCCAGAGCGCGCAGCCCCGCCCCCCCAAAGCGCTGCTTTACCGCGGTATATCAGAATTCGTGTTATATCGGGTCGCGTTATATCGGGGTAGAGGTGTATAGTTCCACTTTTCTTTCTGGAAGAGTGTGCGCGTGTGTGGGGAGGGGATGGGGGAAGGGGAGGGAGCTTACTTGCTGTCAGGTACCAAAATTTAAACACGTCTTTATGTAACTTTTCGGCATTCTTCTTGGCAAGGCCAGCAGAGGCCTGAAAGATAGCAGGTGATACCAGAGATACCCAACTCATATAATCAATTTCTCCTCCTAATAACCTGCAAGGCCCCTTATATTGACTAACTGCTCAGGCCAAAGCAGCAACAATAGGAAAGACTACACAGCATGTCAAATACAAGCAGCCTCGTTTCACGGGCTGTACGCAAGCTCCTGCCTTTTGACAGCCACGTTTGCCTAAAGACATATTGATACTTCCCTAAAACCTGGTATTTCAAAGTATTCAACACTCTTCATGAACTGCTCTGTATCTGCTTGCTGATTTCAGTGATCTCTAGATCAGGTTCTAAATGCATGAAAGCAAGGGAAGTCTTAGCTAAGGCTTCCACAATACCTTACTTTCGGCATCACTTCGTCTGTGAATTTCAGTACATTACGCATGATTCACCTGCTGGCTGCCTGATGGAAAATAATAGACTGTGTTCTGCAGTGCTAAACACAATGGTATTTCAGGAGCGGGTGGTCATTTAAGACAAGGTCTCTTATTTTCACTGCCTCTGGCCTTCACCTACCAAGAAGCAAGGAGTTCTGGAGAGTAAATAACAGAAAGCTGCCCTGTTGGACTGAGTCACAAACTTTCTGAGCTTAAAATGCAAGCAGAAACTGGGACTGTAAAGAAATAAAATCCAAAGTCCAACCTTATTCAGACTCCTCAGAGGGGAGGGAGGGGACGTAAGATAAGCTGCAACACAAGGACAGAGATTTAATTCTCCTTAGTAGAATTCCATCCCTTCCTCATTCTGCAAAGAAAACTAAGCCCTCCCAGAGTGCAAAAGTAACAAGCAGTTTCCAACAGGTGGCAGACTTGATTTTGACAGGACAGTCTGTAGGACCCTACAGCCAAATCCAGAGTCTGCCAGTGCAATCCGTAGTGATGAATAACTGAGTAGGCCAGGCAGTTACAGAATTACATAATTCAGTAATCAATGCCCTAGCCCAGGAGTGGCCAACCTGAGCCTCAGAAGGAGCAAGAATTTACCAGTGTATATTGCCAAAGAGCCACAGTGATACATCAGCAGTCCACCCCCTATCAGCTCCCCCACCACCAAGACCTCCCGCTCATCTGATCAGCCCTCCCCCTCCTCCTCTCTCCCCGCACCTCCCAATCAGCTGTTCCCTGGCGTGCAGGAGGCTCTGGGGAGGAGGGGGAGGAGCGAGGGCACGGCAGGCTCAGGGGAGGGGGCGTGTTGTATCAACCAGGCAAGGTATTAAACTTCAACAGAACTTTATTTACAGTGGAAATCTATTTACCAAGCTGTAGCGGCACACTCTGTAACTCTCCCAGCCTCCTCAACTCCTCCCCACTCCTTTCAGACTCCCAACGGCCAGTGCTCCCAGTTCTAATAATCACATGCAGCATCTAAACACCACAGGACGGGAAGGGGTGGAGTGGGGGCAGGGCCTGGGGCAGAGCCAGGGGTTGAGCAGTGAGCACCTTCTTCCCTCCCCCCCCCCGGCACATTGGAAAGTTGCCATATCAATGAAATGAGTGAACCACTGGGGTGACAGATGGGGAAAGAGAAAGCGTTAGCGATGCGGAGGATGTGTGAAAGCAGAGGCTGGTTTCATGCATCTAGGAAGAGGTGCAAACCGGGGTGGGTGCAAAGGGGGCGTATTTTATACCCTGAATACTACCTGTGACTCCAAATTTCTCCCCCGCCCCCCAGATTTCTGGTGCTGTAGGGGGAGCCCTATGCATTCTGTGAGGGTTGGTTCTCTTTTGCAAAAAGAAAACAAAAATGGAATTTGTTCTAAGATGGTGGAGCCTCATTAGCCTCCTCCGTCTTTCCCTGACTGCGGGGAGATCAGCCCTCACAGATGCTGTACCTCAGAGAGGATCCATCTAAGTTTTCCTCATGGCAACAACAGGCAGATGGCCACAGGAATTACATGGCTGTACAGGCTGCTACAAGACCCTGAGCAGGGGGGACAAACCCACCAGGAACTTATGCCCTCCCAAAAGCATAACTAGGTTCACCGGGGGAAGGAGACCAAAGCCCTGAGGTAAGTGGGGAAATGGGATCCTGGGAGGAAGCACGAGCAGGAGAGCGCAAGAGGGGAGGACTCCTGTCTCATACTGAGAAAGAGGGACGATCAATGAGTTATCTGAAGTGCCTATACACAAATGCAAGAAGCCTGGGAAACAAGCAGGGAGAACTGGAAGTCCTGGCACAGTCAGGGAACTATGATGCGATTGGAATAACAGAGACTTGGTGGGATAACTCACGTGACTGGAGTACTGTCATGGATGGATATAAACTGTTCAGGAAGGACAGGCAGGGCAGAAAAGGTGGGGGAGTTGCGTTGTATGTAAGAGAGGAGTATGACTGCTCAGAGCTCTGGTATGAAACTGCAGAAAAACTTGAGTGTCTCTGGATAAAGTTGAGAAGTGTGAGCAACAAGGGTGATGTCATGGTTGGAGTCTGCTATAGACCACCAGACCAGGGGGATGAGGTGGACGAGGCTCTCTTCTGGCAACTAGCAGAAGTTGCTAGATCGCAGGCCCTGGTTCTCATGGGAGACTTTAATCACCCTGATATCTGCTGGCAGAGCAATACAGCGGTGCACAGACAATCCAGGAAGTTTTTGGAAAGTGTAGGGGACAATTTCCTGGTGCAAGTGCTGGAGGAACCAACTAGGGGCAGAGCTTTTCTTGACCTGCTGCTCACAAACAGGGAAGAATTAGTAGGGGAAGCAAAAGTGGATGGGAACCTGGGAGGCAGTGACCATGAGATGGTCGAGTTCAGGATCCTGACACAAGGAAGAAAGAAGAGCAGCAGAATACGGACCCTGGACTTCAGAAAAGCAAACTTTGACTCCCTCAGGGAACAGATGGGCAGGATCCCCTGGGAGAATAACATGAAGGGCAAAGGGGTCCAGGAGAGCTGGCTGTATTTTAAAGAATCCTTATTGCGGTTGCAGGAACAAACCATCTCGATGTGTAGAAAGAATAGCAAATATGGCAGGCGACCAGCTTGGCTAAACAGTGAAATCCTTGCTGATCTTAAACACAAAAAAGAAGCTTACAAGTGGAAGATTGGACAAATGACCAGGGAGGAGTATAAAAATATTGCTCAGGCATGCAGGAGTGGCCAAATCACACTTGGAGTTGCAGCTAGCAAGAGATGTTAAGAGTAACAAGAAGGGTTTCTCCAGGTATGTTAGCAACAAGAAGAAAGTCAAGGAAAGGTGGGCCCCTTACTGAATGAGGGAGGCAACCTAGCGACCGAGGATGTGGAAAAAGCTAATGTACTCAATGATTTTTTTGCCTCTGTCTTCACAAACAAGGTCAGCTCCCAGACTGCTGCACTGGGCAGCACAGTATGGGGAGGAGGTGACCAGCCCTTTGTGGAGAAAGAAGTGGTTCGGGACTATTTAGAAAAATTGGACGTGCACAAGTCCATGGGGCCGGATGCACTGCATCTAAGGGTGCTAAAGGAGTTGGCGGATGAGATTGCAGAGCCATTAGCCATTATTTTTGAAAACTCATGGCGATCGGGGGAGGTTCCAGATGACTGGAAAAAGGCTAATGTAGTGCCCATCTTTAAAAAAGGGAAGGAGGAGGATCCGGGGAACTACAGGCCAGTCAGCCTCACCTCAGTCCCTGGAAAAATCATGGAGCAGGTCCTCAAGGAATCAATTTTGAAACACTTAGAGGAGAGGAAAGTGATCAGGAACAGTCAGCATGGATTCATCAAGGGGAAGTCGTGCCTGACTAACCTAATTGCCTTCTATGATGAGATAACTGGCTCTGTGGATGAGGGGAAAGCAGTGGATGTGTTATTCCTTGACTTTAGCAAAGCTTTTGATACGGTCTCCCACAGTATTCTTGCCGCCAAGTTAAAGAAGTATGGGCTGGATGAATGGACTGTAAGGTGGATAGAAAGCTGGCTAGATCGTCGGGCTCAACGGGTAGTGATCAATGGCTCCATGTCTAGTTGGCAGCCGGTTTCAAGCGGAGTGCCCCAAGGGTCGGTCCTGGGGCCGGTTTTGTTTAATATCTTTATTAATGATCTGGAGGATGGTGTGGACTGCACTCTCAACAAGTTTGCAGATGACACTAAACTAGGAGGCGTGGTAGATACACTAGAGGGTAGGGATCGGACACAGAGGGACCTAGACAAATTAGAGGATTGGGCCAAAAAAAACCTGATGAGGTTCAACAAGGACAAGTACAGAGTCCTGCACTTAGGACGGAAGAATCCCATGCACTGCTACAGACTAGAGACCGAATGGCTAGGTAGCAGTTCTGCAGAAAACGACCTAGGGGTCACAGTGGACGAGAAGCTGGATATGAGTCAGTGTGCTCTTGTTGCCAAGAAGGCTAACGGCATTTTGGGCTGTATAAGTAGGGGCATTGCCAGCAGATCGAGGAACGTGATCGTTCCCCTTTATTCGACATTGGTGAGGCCTCATCTGGAATACTGTGTCCAGTTTTGGGCCCCACACTACAAGAAGGATGTGGAAAAATTGGAAAGAGTCCAGCGGAGGGCAACAAAAATGATTAGGGGTCTGGAGCACATGACTTATGAGGAGAGGCTGAGGGAACTGGGATTGTTTAGTCTCCAGAAGAGAAGAATGAGGGGGGATTTGATAGCAGCCTTCAACTACCTGAAGGGGGGTTCCAAAGAGGATGGAGCTCGGCTGTTCTCAGTGGTGGCAGATGACAGAACAAGGAGCAATGGTCTCAAGTTGCAGTGGGGGAGGTCCAGGTTGGATATTAGGAAACACTATTTCACTAGGAGGGTGGTGAAGCACTGGAATGGGTTACCTAGGGAGGTGGTGAAGTCTCCTTCCTTGGAGGTTTTTAAGGCCCGGCTTGACAAAGCCCTGGCTGGGATGATTTAGTTGGGAATTGGTCCTGCTTTGAGCAGGGGGTTGGACTAGATGACCTCTTGAGGTCCCTTCCAACCCTGATATTCTATGATTCTATGAAAGACTGGCACCAACTGGGGACAATAGGGCAAACACCCAGGAATCTCCTCTCCAGAGGCAACAATTAAACAGGTTTGAATTTGTACTCATCCCCCTCCCACAAGAAATGCAGAGACAGGTGGGGACCAAGCTCAGATCCATCTGTCTGACAGGTGGTGTGTGGAGGAGGGGAGAAGAGGGGGGAGTGAATCTGGGAAGAGCCAGACAGTGTGAGTGTAGTGGGGTGCAGGGGGACACTGAAGCCTGCCCAAACCCTGCCGCCCCAGGAGGAGGGGGAAATCCAAGCTGAAGCCCAAGGGGGGCCTGTAACCTTAAACCTGGACAGTGAGACTTGGGCTTGGGCCCTGGGTCCCAGCAAGTCTAACACCAGCCTTAGCGACCCCATTAAAATGGGGTCGTGACCCACTTGGGAGTCCTGACCCCAGTTTGAGAACCCCTGTAATAATTAATAGGGGGCCCCCCTTGAGCTGCTCAGGGCCCTATGCCTAGCGTCAGCTCTGTCTTAAGGATCAGTGGAAGATTGAAACCTTGTTTAACATATTCATTATTGATAGAGAAAAAGGGAGGAAGTAGAATATTGACAAAATCTGCAGCTATTAAACAAGGAAGAGCTTTGAACACTAGTGAGGACAAAGACATAATACAAATGGCCCTAGAGAGAACAGAGATTTGAGAAGGAAGTAAACTGGGATTCAATTTTTTGAAATGCAAGCTATACACATCTAGGGACTAATCGAGTGAAATACGAGTATTCAGCTGGAAAAAAGAGACTTGGAAAGAAGCAATCTGAAAAGTGACCCAAGGGTGATAGCAGGCAGCAAACTGGATTCAAGTTTGCACTGTGGTACAGCAGTGAAAGAGAGGCCAATTTGAGTTTGTCCTATTTATATCAAGGTATTACATCAGTGAGCAGAGTGATGGTCCTAGTTGATCACTGGTGAGACCTAACCTGGACTACTGCATTCACTTCCAGGAACCCCATAGCCAGAAAGGTTGTAGACAAAGTGATGAATGAACAGAGAAGAGCACCCAATATGAGTAAGGACCTAAAGGAGTCTGATTAGCAATCTAACAGCGTTAGAAACAGGCAGCTTAGCTAAGCAACAGCGAGGGGGAGATATGACAGCCATCTACAAATATATGAAGGCTGTAAACCCCCAAGGATGGAGAGGAATTACTGAGCATCATGCAAGTGTGTATAACTGACAGTTAAGTACCAAGAAGAAATTCAGAAGAGGAGTATTTAGGCTAAAATATACAGGAAAATATCTGAAAATCGGATGAAATGGAAGCCCCAATCCAAGAGACGTTCAGCTGGTCTGGTTTAAGACCAGAACATATATTTTAGGACACAGATAGGGAGATGTATTAAGGGGATGATCCTGCACCCTCTGAAGGCTTTTCTATTTGTAAACTATGAACTATTTTGTGCTCATGAAACTGGAGGACAAATAGTACTGGTAGAGTCAGGCAAAGTTGAGACCTGAGCTGTGCCATCTTACACACACGCACAGCTCTGGCAATCCAGCTCCGTTTTGATCTGTAAACATGCTAATTTTCCAGCTGTGGGCCTGTCCAACTACGAGACTGACAGTTCTGAAATGGTTTGTGACACAAACTCTCTCATCTGACTAAAATGAGACCACCTTTGCAAACTCATTTGCTTGTACAATCTAATCAAGGCTTTCAAAAGTGGAAGTTTAGAGCACTAGACTGTTTTGTCCTGGTCCTATAATTATATGCAGTAGATATATTTTTTAATATTCCAGTCTTGAATACTCACATGGTCAGAGAAGTTCACAATTGCCAACTTTTTTCCCCCCCTGTGTGCAATAAATCTTCTCCACTTGCCCAAACTTTTCAAAATGCTTCTTCAGGACATTCTTCCTCTTCAGATTGGTGGGAACATTTTTGCATTTGACCATTGTAATTTTTTCTGCAGATAAGCATCAGGAACTCAATATGGAGGCCCCGATTCAGCAAAGCACTTAGCATGTACTTAAATTCATGGGCTGCCCTCAAAAAGGAGGTGGAAAAACCGAAACAAGCAGAGCCATGGTTCATGGTTGTATCCCCTAAAGAGAGCTGTAGCAAATTACTTCTTCACCCCCTCCCCACATAAGCAGCAAAATCCAGGAGAAAATGCGCTTCTTGCAAGCCAAATTCCTTTTGATGCCTCTCCTTCAAGGCAGAGTTACTCAGCACTGCCGCTAATGCAGGGCTGGGGCTAAATGCCACAGTTTAACTTAATATGCACGTTGGATATGAATTTCCACTGTGCTGATGCAATAGTGTGATATATTACATCAAAGACAAGTATTGACATTTTAATCCTGTGTGTGTGCATGCGTGTGTGTGTCCTTCCTAGAGAGAGAGAAAACTGATTTACATAGTGTGTGTCCTTTAGGCCGGACAGGTCTATGAATTACAGTAGATTCTTGGAGGATACACAGATTTAATGAATACTGTGCTCCAAATTCATAATGAATCTAGGAAGCTTTAAGGAAATCTAAGCTGGGATAATGTGTGTCTTCCTCTGACCCCCTCAGTACACAAGATAGAACACGTAGACAAAGCTTAAACTCAGCCTCCCTTAGACCCAGCTGGATTCACAGTTGGCTAGAAATGTGTAATTTGCATTCCCTTACATCACCTAGAATTTGGACCACTGTACCCAGATGGCTCAAGGAGAGTCTATTGCCCAGTCACCATTGCCCTGCCCCTTCTGTTGTCCTTTACACCAGTGCAACACGACCATGATGACTTGGTAGCATTTACACTCACTTTGCACAGGTGTAGATCACTACTCAAGGTACAGGGCAACAGAGCTCAGAGTAGGCGTTGGTGTAACACACATGACAAGGGGGCCCCAGAGAGGCAGAAGCAACTAACAGAAGGATGTAAGAAAGTGTTATTTACACCCTTTGTATTGATTGCTTTTTCTGCCAGACCTTCAAAGGCAGTCATCCTTAGCAACCACCTCAAAGCCAGGAGGTGTAAAACAGAAAGTTTTACAGATGAAACGCAGAAGAAAAACGGCAAACAAGCCACCCTGCTACCTTATTCTGCTAGAGGATTCATTTCCAATCACCCGATTCACAGACTACTATGAGTTCCTGGTGCTCACCTTCCTTAGTTTCCCTGTTAGTTTCTTCCTCCTTTAATGCCACTGAAAGCCAGGGCATTGTAAAAACAGATGGGCTTAGTCCTGGCAAAGCAATTGGCATAGTTTCTCCAGATTCAAGAGTAACTCTCTCCTTGGTCAACTCCTTGTCAGTCAGCTGTCCATCGTTGTTCCATTAGAACCCAATCTGGGATGTTCTGCTCAATCACCCTCTGCTGGGCCTGTTCCACCTGCCAAACCACTTGCCCTGTGATGGTCAGTCCCATCTGCCCCATGTTCCTTTTCTCTTTTCACTCTCTTTCTGAGGCTGAGAGGCAGCTCAGTCCAACCTGCTGCTTCTTCAGGTCTACACTTGGTAGTACGACTCATCCTGAAGGACTCCCTCAAAGTCCCACCAGATGGATCAGACAGACCAGTGAAACTGCTACTAGTTCTTCCATATTGTATTTCTAGTCCTCTCTTTTTGACTCCTATTTTGCTTGATAGAACAGGGGCAAATAAAGAGGGTGTATTATTGCTGCTTCCAGGGGTTATAAAACTGGAATTTGTACTGGGACTCGAGCTGCTCATCTCTTGAGAAAAGCCAAAAGCGCCCAACCCTCCACTTTCACTACTATGTGGATGGAAAACTTTCAAAGAGGTTGGGATGTTCTGGCTCTGTGTTTTCTCTGGCTCAAAACCAGCACCCCAGGTTAGTTTGACCATCTCATGTTCAGATCATTCAAAGCTGAATTCTGCTTTTTTTCCCCAAGACCATTACTTAACATGCCTTCAGATGAAAGTCCAAAGTCAGGTATATTCAGAAGAGTTCCATGTTTAGCAGATTGTTTAAGACTGATTCTTTGGTTGCCAGCAACAGGAGACCTGGCTGGTGGGGAAGAAACCACAAAAGGTGTAGTTTGTTCATGCCCATAACACTCTTTATACGCAGATGTTGTCCAGAAGTCACTGTGCTGCCCAAATCCCAAGGTTTGCCTTGCTCCTAATGGCTGGGTAAAGCTGAATGACTGTGCAAACTCTGGGTTCTGTGCTGACCCTCCACAGCTCTGTCCAAAGAGGGAAGGCTGATTGAACCTATATGTTTCCTGAGCAACGAGACATATTCGAATATACAGTTAAAACCAATAGAGAGTCAATATTTGAACCCACCCAGTCTCTGAACCATTGCTGCTTCTCACCACACTTGGCTGGAGAGGTAGAGACCATACACGGAGAACACGTTCCTTACCCATTGCTCTGACCACAACCACCCCTTCTTTGAGACCCTCCTCTAGCTTCCACTTCATCAAATATAAATATCTGCTGTGCTTTGCCCAGTCCACTTCTAAGTATTTCAAGGTAGGAGGCTTCCACTGCTTCCCTTTCGGATTACATCATAGTGTTACAGATCCCACTGTCTAGATCTGACTCTCCTTTTCTTAATTTTGTCCTGCTACTCCTAGTTTTGTGGAGTTGTACAATACAAAACAATACCCTTCAACTCTCTCTAGAGCTATGTCTCCATCACCTACGTTATACACATCTAGCTCTCAGTTGTTACTCCTAAGTCAATCCGTCCAACCCCATAACTGTGCAGATTGTTTTTTTTCCCCACACTTTATCTTTCAGTTCTGGGCATCTGGGGTCCAGTCTAGTTCTATTAAAGTCGATGGAAGGATACCCACTGTTAGACCAGAAATCAATTTTTAAAATACCAATCAAAACAGCTATTGTGCAAGTAGTTTGCTATCATTTTAAACAACAGCAGTGTGTTTGCTAGATTTGTCATTTGTTTTATACATACGGCATTACCAACCCAAAATGGTCTAAAAGCATAAGTCAGGCCACCAAAGATCATGGGTTTGGCTTCCAGAAAAGCATCCAGTCTGGATTTAAAGCTATCAAGAGATAGAGAACCCTCCCTTTCCCTTAATAACCTTAACATTAAAAATACATGCCTTCTTTCTCATTTGAATTGGACTTTAGCTTCCAGCTGTTGGTTCTTGGTATGCCTTACTCCACTACAAGCTCACGAGTACTCAGTATATTTTCCCTGTGAAGACACTGTGATCAAGTCACCTCCCAGTCTTCTTTTTGATAAGCTAAACAGATTGAGATCTTCAAGTCTCGCACTTCAAAGCATTTTCTCCAGCCCTCAAATCATTTTTGTGGTTGTTTTCTGCACCCTCTCAAATTTTTCTAAATCCTTTTATAAACTGGACACAGTATTCCAGTATCAGTCTCTCCAACACCATATACGGGGTAAAATCATCTCCGCACTGCTTACATCTGCAAGGATTCCATTAGCACTTTGTCACAGCATGGCTCTAGGAACTCAAGTTGAATAGCTTGTCCCATATGACCTCTAAAGGGTATCCATGTTACCACATCCACTGGCACTACAAGGGTGGGATTTGAACTCTCTACTTTTGACATCCTAGGCTAGGATGTTTTCTCCACACAAGGAAGACACCTCATAAACTCAGAGTCCATATTATTGTACAGACACCGAACTGTGGACACTAGTATTATTATTTATAACTTGTATTACCTCTCACATCTGGGGATGGAGTTGGACATTATCCAAGATAAAAGTGTAAGTTCTCTTTTGTTATATTGAGGGCGTATATCTCATGGGGGAATATTCTCTTAAGGCTGCATTCTCAATGGCTGAATATCCTTCACTAGAGAGGTTTTCCTCATTTTTTACTTTACACTAACCGAGATCAGGTTGTAACAGGCAGCATTCCCAAGCGAGTGCGTGCAAAGACAAGTTTGGATCTTCACGTGTGTACAGGGCCAATTCAACAAGGCTCATTTGAAATAAAAAAAACAAACCCGCTTAGGAAGTAACTTGTTACTAGGCTTGGATAAATACTGCAAAACAATTTCCATTAATACTTGTTTGAATTTTAAACACATTGTCACTGGCTGCGTTCTCACTCCTGTTGTGTTTGCTTTCCACAAACACTGGTGTAATTGAGAATTAATAGCATCAATGATCAGAGAAAGCAAATGTTAAGCATGCACATTTGCAGGTATTTGTAATGAGTGAACATAAAATTTACTTTTTGAGAGTGTTTGCGGATGACATCTAGTTTCATAAATTATGCCCATCTACTCAGGGACAAAAGCTATATCATATGACTTATGGCCTGCTGGTGACCTTGGGCAAGTCACTTCACTGCTCTGTGCCTCAGTTTCCACATGTGTAAAATGTGGATAACGATACTACTGTCCTTTTGTAAAGCATGTTAAGGTTTACTGATGAAAAACACTATAGAACAGCTAGATATTATTATGAAGCCACTCAGTTTTAGGTCTCATGGCTCAAATGTAATGTTTTGTTGACTAACAAGCCACAGGGTAAACAAAATGATGTTGAATGTTTTCCCATCACAACATTCTCAAGTGTGTTTGTTATTGGTTTGCAGGAATGTGCAAACAGAAATAGCGGCAAAATTCCCTGGCTGTGAATCACTCACTCTGCTCTAATTGTTGGACGGGGTGCTCTACACACACACAAACAGAAGTCCTGCATGCAGCCAGCCCTACAATGAGCATTTTTCTGTTTATCCTCACAGGAGACTAACTTAAGATTGCTGATCATTGCAAACAGGACCCCAGACACGACATGGAGCAAACACAGCCCCCACCAGCTCCCTTCTTTTCCAACTGATGGTATGTGATACTCAATCCTTACCTGCAGCTCAGCTCCAAACCAACCACTGCACCCTGGCTACATGCAAGGAATATGTTCAGGTGATTTTGATTTCCTCCAACCTGGAGACAGAGAGGGCAGGCTTGTGAGCTACCAACCAATGACCCAGTTCCATAATTCTCCTAATAGTGGTCCCTTTACCATACACATAGTAATACTGTAGCCCTAATACAATGCACAGTATTACGTATGGCTCAGCATAAATTCTTATAACAGAAGGGATGTAATATAAGCCATGCCCCTGTGAGTGCAATGAACCTGTGGCCAATGGGGGCGGAGGGGCTCCCTGCCCCCAGTGCATGGAGCTGAATTGCGACAAGGAGCTGGTGGGTTGTGCTGGGGCCAGTCAGCTCCAAGGACCACGCTCTCAGCCCATCTAGGCTGATGTGGCTTCACCCCAGTAGCAGGATGTGCATGTTTCGGGCGGAGAGGCGTTCCTCTCCCAAATCCTTAGCGCTTGATACTGGAGTTTCCTGCACTGCACTCATGAGTCCCCTGCCTCACAGCCCAGCTCCCTTCCCCAGAGCCAGACTTCACCCCCCATTCCCTGCTCCCTATAACATCCTGAGCCCCTCTTCCATCCCCCTCAACTTAGCTTCTCATAAGCCAGAAGATGGCCACCATTTTCAACTCCCCACCAGGCTCCAGAACCTGCCTCTGTGACCCCCATGGCTCTACTCCCACACTGCCCCCCAGGGCTCCACACCCCCTGCTTCTGTGACACCCTCACCTCCAACCCCACACTGCCCCCAGGGCGCCACACATCCTGCCTCTGTGACACCCCCTACCTCCAACCACCCCAAGTACCCACACCCCCTGCCTCTGTGACACCTTCCCCTTCAACCCCCCCAGATCCCCAGGTCTCCACACACAGTGCCTCTGTGACACCTCCCTGCCTCCAACTCCTCCAGGTCTCCACACCCCTGCCTTTGTAACACCTCCACCTCCAACCCCCACACTGCCCTCAGGGCCCAACACATCCTGCCTTTGTGACATTCCCTACCTCCAACCACCCCAGGTACCCACACTCCCTGCCTCTGTGACACCCCCCTTCCTCTGACCCCCCCAGATCCCCACACCCCTGCCTTTGTAACACACCCACCTCCAACCCCCACACTGCCCCCAAGGGCCCACACCCTGCTGCTGTGATTACCCCCTCTCCCAACTGTCCCAGATCCTTCACCTGGTTGCCACTTATCACCCCTGAGGAAAATTGCATCAACCAATCCCTTATATGAACTTTCCTCATCTGTTCTCTGCTGGCCTGTTAATGTTCGGTGAATAGCTCACCCCAGTCAGGGGACCCAGGCCGCTCCTTTCCCTCCTCACCCACCCCCATGGGAAGGTCATTCTCTGCACCTACCTCCCTTGTTTCCTGGGCTGCTGTTGCCAACTGGGTTTTATTCTTCCTGGTCTGGGTGATGCTAGTACCAATCACTGGGCAATACCACTACCATCTGCCTCTTCTGATGTGTTACCAAGCCTGGAGCTCCTGCATTTGATGTCCCACAGCTCGGCTCCCTCCAGAGGTGGTGGAATGAGGGGCGGTACTGAGCACAAAATAGGACCCTTAGGTGCCTTGTTCTCAAATTCCAAATTTGCAGGACAGCCCCTTGAGATATGGGACTATCCTGGTAAAAGGCAGGTTGTCTTGCAGTACTGCCAGCCCTTGTGAGTTTTCTGTATCTTGTGATATTTTGTGTTATTTTTAAAGCTACAGCTCCTGGAGTCAAGTGATTATTTAAAATAAAGAAGTACATTTCTAGCCCTCATGGTTGAGGAAAAAAGCTTACAAATGTGACTCCCAAAAGTAATCACTGTTGATTTGGTAGCATTTTGCAAAAGTACAAATAACAAATCCAAGGGCAAGGTAGCAATATTGCCTACCCCCAAAAATTCACAAATCATGAAAACCCTAAACATCATGAGATTAGACCAACAATCATGAGATTTAAAAAAAAAAAGAATATGCTGTAGTTTTTTGGTTGGTCTTTTGTACTCCCCTGTCCACCCAGTGTGTTTGTGAGATAGTGTAGCCAACACTTCCATATTTATTGTGTAAGGTGATTGTGCCACTCCGCTGCCCACCCCATACCCAACAATTAATTCTGCACCCTGTCCCCAAATCAGTCCCCTCTCCAGATCAACACTGCTCATCCCCCTGTGTCCTCATCATTTCTGCCCCACCTCTTCTCTGTCTCCTCCGTTCCTTCTGAAGCTGCTGTGACTCTTCCCCTCCCCTCTCCCAGGGATGGGTGTTGCAGGGAGTGGAGCCTCTCTGAGCTCCTCTCTCCTCCACTCCTGTGACAGTGGTGTTGGCAACTAAGGGGCGGAGACCTCTGACTGCTTCCTGCACAGCCTTGATTGGCTGCTCTTCCTCACGACCGGAGGTAGTGGGAAAGGCAGCCAATCAGAAGCCAGGCTGAAATTCCCAAGAGGGCTGGAGATTCTCACATCATCACCAGACAGGCTCCAGCCCTGGCTAAAATCCTGCAACCTGTGAAAAAGTCACGAGCGCTGACAACCCTGGGGCAGCAGAGAATCAGGCTTTTTATATAGTGCATATAATAATATTAATAATACCCTGCTCTTATAGAGTGTTTTTTTTACTGGTAGCTCTCAAAGCACTTTACAAAGGAATTCAGTATCATTATTCCTATTTTACAGATGGAGAAACTGAGGTACAGAGCAGTGAAGTGACTTACCCAACGTCATCCACCACTCCCAGCAGGTCAGTGGCAGAGCTGGAAAGAGAATTAAGGTTTCCTGAGTGCCAGTCCCCAGGATCTATCCCCCTAAGACAAAAACAGGGCAAATTACTGCCACTATGTACTCTGCAACAGCAGGTGAATACTTTTCCAGGGCTGTGTCTTCACACTGATTTCAATGCATACAAATAAAAAGGAAGTAAACAACAATACATGATACATTCAAGCTCCAGTTAAAACAGCAGCATTTTACGCTAGCGGAGTGTGTCACATATACTGTGGTAAGGATAGGATACTAATTATAGTAGCTGCTTTTTGGACAATTTAAAGGCCCCATAATATTCGGTCCTGCCACCAGGGGTTCCCTGGGATTTGCTATAGTGGGATCAAACCTATAACTTTACACTTTTCATTATTTTAAGTCTCTCTGTTATGTCCCCTCTCACCATCCAGCTAATCTAAGCAATATTAATGTCTTCAATTTCGCCTCATCTGGAAGTACTTCTCTGCCTCTAATTACTTTTGCTGTTTTCTATTTTTGGAGGCGATGGGATCAGAACATAATGCAGTTAGGAAGCAGAGGGTCAACCACGAATTTATATCATATCAGTTTTTATTTTACATCTTCCAGTTTTTACATTAAATATTATAAAAACAGTCCATTTGATAAATATGTACATAAATAAATGATAGATACAATAAATAACTTAAATAAAAATCAGATTTGTTTAAATAAGGATCGCATCAGATGGCTTAACATTATGTCAGCCAGTAAAACAAAAATAGATTCTAGGAATCATATACAGCAACACCTTCTATGCATGAAAATTATTGCATTTTCCAGCATCTTTCTAAGACACTAATGAAATACTCACTAGTCTGTAAATCAAAGAAACAGGGTGAAAAAACTAGTCCTTTAAATTAAAATAAATAATGGCAAGACTTAACATACTATTGGCAAATATTTTTGTGTAGCAATAAACCAATACAATAAATAATAATATCCGCTAGGGCCAAATTTTAATCCCACTGAAATTAATGGCCAATCTCCCATTGATTTCAGGGGGAGCAGGCCCTATACTTTAGCTGCAGTTAAGGAATTGGCCTACAACCAATCAGCTACTGGCAATTGGAGTCGGAGAGATCTGTTCCTGAAGATCAGTTGTATGTGAATCTTTTGTTCAGAGATCATGGGTGGTGGGATCCGTGGTAAAATGCCAAGATGGAAAGAGCATCACGCCTGGTTAAAATACAGCGTCCTGTAGGAAGGATTCAGGGTTCCCATTCGCTGGGCTCTCCAGTGTCTGATTAGATGCATGAGGTGAGACCGTGTAAAGATCTGGCGTTTAGATGCAGGACTCCATGTAGGCTGCGCACTTCAAGTCATTGTTCAGCAGCCGGAAGAGATTGAGGATCACAGATGCTTCCAGGCATCCTGGAGTTTCCTGGGACAGGAGAGAGGGAGTGAACACATTTGTAACAGAGAACGGCTGGCTAGCAATGGGCCATCGAAGCTACTGCACACAGGCCTGATGGAGGGGGGAGGTGTAAATAGATAGGGAGCACAGAGCATGCAGAAAAAGGGTGAACAGAGCAGTGTCTACACAGGAACTTCAAGGAAAGCTAATCTGAACTAACTGTGTGAATTTGAAGTGGGTTAGTTAAATGGCATTAAATTCCTGTGTGAACACCCTCATTCAAAATTAAAGTGGTCTAATTTGGTTACTTTACTTCACTTCCAGAGATCACTTTAACTCTGAATAACAGCATCAATACAGGGCTTTAAAGCAGTTTAACTAATCCACTTCGAACTCACACCTTTAGTTAATTCAGATTAATTTTCCTGGATGTCCGTGTGTAGACAAGACCTTACCAACACTCTAAGGGTACGTCTATACTACCCGCCAGATCGGCGGGTAGAGTTCGATGTAACGGGGATCAATTTATCGCATCTCGTCTGGATGCAATAAATCGATCCGCGAATCGATGCCAGTACTCCACTTCGGCAGGAGGAGTAAGCGGTGTCGACGGGGAAGCCGTGGCAGTCGACTCGCCACCGTGAGGACGGCCAGGTAAGTCGAACTAAGATACTTCAACTTCAGCTACGTGAATAGCGAATAGCGTAGCTGAAGTTGCGTATCTTAGTTCGAACCTCCCCACTAGTGTAGCCCAGGCCTACTCTAAGGAAATACTCATATACACGGTGGTCTAATGTCCTGTAATTCTTAGTATATAACAACGTGTGCTGTGGTCTGTTACATGAACCAGTGAGTCTGAATGAAGCAAAAGGCACAGTGATCTGGGGTAATAGTAAATTTGAAGGCTATTATCTTTGGCTCTATCGGATTCCGAAGAAGGTCTGGGCATTGGCAGATCTGTACGAATGAATTATCTCGGGGCCTCTTTTCCCATTGCCCAGCCCAGCATCTACACCTCTTCAAAGTTTTTGTAAAAATATAAATGATTCCACAAGGTACAAGGTGCAAAGCAGTGGAGGATCAGATGCCACATGTTTATCTGAAACCCTGCTATTTGCATCCTATGGAAGGACCCAAGCTAGGCCACAAGGTAAAGGCTGTTTTCTGGATGCCTGGTCCGCTACAGTCTGCAGCAGATGTAATGACCNTAGAGCATAAGCTTTCGTGGACTACAGCCCACTTCTTTGGATGCATCCGAAGAAGTGGGCTGTAGTCCACGAAAGCTTATGCTCTAATAAATTTGTTAGTCTAAAAGGTATTTAGGTGCCTAACTCTCACTGATTTCGGAGAGATTAAGACCAAAATGCACCAAAGCCTGAGACACTGCAAAAAGCGCTTTGGGAGCCCAGGAAATTTTCAATGCTGGTGTGTGGCTGCATTTCAGATTTTCAGAGTCCCACTAGAATGCTCTCTCTCTGTCAAACACACACACCTAGAATTGGTGGGAACAGGATTTTTCACTTAGCAGGGAATTTTGTGATTTCAAAATGTCTCGTGTTCTGAAGTGGAATGGAAAAAAAAAAAACACACACACAAAATTCAAAGTGTCCTGCAAAACATTATTTTTTAAAAATTTCATTTTGGTTCCACTGAAATCTTTCATTTTGTCAAAATCAAAATGCTTTGTTCTGATTCTGACTTTTAAAACACTATATGTTATGCAACAGAATATAAAATTTAAAAAATTGAAATGAAAATTTGTTTCAAAATGGAAAAAAAACCCAAAGAGGTTTTGTTCTGAAATGGTCCGTTTCAACCCGATGGATATGCTGATTTCTATTTTTCTTTCTAAATAAATTTTCACCAAAAACAACACGTTTCCATGAAACATTTTGCTTTCAGCAAATGGTGACTGTCCCATTGGAAAATGTCCAACCAGCTCTATGCACTATCCTCTCCCTCAGCAGATTCAAGGAAGGATTTACCTGTTTGATTTTCTCAGGAATGTTGGACACTGTGTAGCCGTAAAGTCTCGTTACTCCAGGAAACACATATGCAAGGATGCGCCTGTCTAGCTGGAAGGCAATTTCACCCACTATGCGGCCATTTTTCTTGCTGTTCAGCTCAAGCTCTATATGAAGGACAAGCTGGTTGTTAGTTACATAGTAACTTAAGGCAGGAAGGCCAAATGTTTTCACCATGCTTAGATTCAGGTTAAAGTTTTACTGCTTGGGTTGAGCCACATGGCAGGAGAAAGAATATAGAATCACACACGTTATATACATAGATGCGCACAGATACAACCAAACACAGCACTGACTTCCCAGTGCGATGCACGAACTGGATAACATCTGCCTCCTTAAATGGATTGGTTACGTAAATACATGTGGAAATGGACTTTGGAAATAAATACAAGGAGAAAAGCAGGTCACTTTCAGAGCTTTTCTCAGCCAGAAAAGCCCCGTTGCCCTTCCAGATGGGCTTAGCCACACTAGGGTCAGGTCTGCACTACAAAGTTTTGCTGGCATCACTATGTCAGTCAGGGGTGGGAAAAAAACATGCCCCCAGCAACAGAACTGCCTGTGTAGACGCAGCTATGTCGACCGAAGAGTGCTTCGGTGAGCACAGGCAACGTCGCATGGGGAGATGATGTTACCATGCCAGCAGAAAAACTCCTTGTGTCCGCGTGAGCGGTGTCTGCATTAGGGGGCTCTACCGCATACTGTAGTGATAAAGCCAGGCTGACAAAGGCTCTGTAGCATAGAAGTATTTGAAAATCATATTGGGGGACCCCAGGTTCGCCTTGCCCTTATGAACACACATTAAAATACATGCTTGCCCTGTGTACACTAGGGCTTTGAAACATGTTAATTAAAACATAGAATCCTAGAAATGTAGGGCTGGAAGGGACCACAAGAACCCATCCAGCCCAGCCCCTTGCACTGAGGCAGGAAGAAGTACATCTAGATATTTTCCTAGTTTGATTATGAAAATGTCATGGGGGACTGTGTCAAAAGCCTGACTAAAATCAATGTATATCAAGTCTACTGCTTCCTCCCTTATCCTCTAGGTCAGGAAGCCTCTCAAAGAAGGAAATTAGGTTGTTTTGACATAATCTGTTCTTCACAAATCCATGTTAGGTAGTCCCTATAACCCTCCAGGTGCTTACAAATTGATTTTTTCAGTAATTTGTTCCAGTATCTTTCCAGATATCCAAGTTAGGCTGATTGGACTATAATATCCCAGGTCCCCTTTGTTCCTCTTGTTAAAGATTAGAACTGTGCTTGTCCTTCTCCAGTCCTTGCAATCTCACCCACCCTCTATGCTAAATTGCTAAAGGCTCCCAGGTTGCTTCAGCTAGTTCTTTAAGTACCCTAGGATGAACTTTATCAGGCCCCACTGACTTGGATAGACCTAATTTATATTCTATAACTTATTTTCCTATTTTGGCCTGTGTTCCTTCCCCCTTGGTGTTAATATTAATTGTGTGAGTATATGGTCACCATTAAACCTTTTTTAGTGAATATTGAAGCAAAATTAGGCATTAAACCCCTCAGCTTTCTTGATGTCATTAGCTATTAGTTCACCTTCCCCAGTAAGTAGGGAACCCACACTGTCCTTCATCCTGCTTTTGCTACTAATGTATTTAAAGAACCTCTTCTTATTGCCTTTTATGTCCCTTGCTAGGTGTAATCCATTTTGAGCCTTAGTCTTTCTGGCTTTGTCCCTACACGTCTGTGCTATTCTTTTGTATTTCTCCTGAGTAATCTGTCCATGTTTCCACTTTTTGTAGGATTCTTTTTTGATTTTTAGGTCATTAAAGAGCTCCTGATGGAGCCATATTGGACTCTTAAGAACATAAGAATGGCCATACTGGGTTAGCCCAATGGTCCATTTAGCCCAGTATCCTGTCTTCCGACAGCGGCCAATGCCAAGCCCTTCAGAGGGAATGAATGGAACATGTAACCATCCCTTGATTCATCCCCCAACACCCATTCCCAGCTTCTGGGAACAAAGGCTAAGGACACTTCAGAGCATGGTTTTGTATTCCTGCCCATCCTGGCTAAGAGCCATTGATGGACCTATCCTCTGTGAACTTATCAAGTTCTTTTTTGACCCGTTATACTCTTACTATTCTTCCTATCTTTTTTTTTGCATCAGGATAGTTTGCAGTTGTGCCTTTAATATTGTCTCCTTGAGAAACTACCAGCTCTTCTAAACTTTTTCCCTTAGATTTTCTTCCCATGGGACCTTACTTACCCGTTCTCTGCGTTTGTTAGAGTCTGCTTTTTAAAAATCAATTGTCCTTATTCTGCTGCTCTCATCATTCCTTCCTTTCCTTAGATGCAAAATGTTGGTGATCAAGTTTTAAAAGATGCCCTTTATCCTAGTGTGGCCAAGCGCTAGGGCATCAAAAAGCCCCCACTCCCCCATGCTTGCAGAGATAGCTTATGATTAGAGTCAGTTAAGCCCATCCTTAGCTACTGTTATTAGCAGCAAGGCCAGGGTGAAATCACATCATTACCGTTTAAATAATAGGTATGGGGCTTCCGCGGCTCATCTCCTCCTGGACTCTCTGAGAACCAGACTCTCTTTTTCCTATGCATCTCTTCCGAGTCCAGGGACATTTTCTCGCCCACTATGTCCCGTGCGCTGTTTATAAGGGGGACTGGCTTCCTTGGGGGAATTCCTGGGGAAAATGGCTCAGATGTTTTGAAGTATCCTGGAAACACAAGCTGTGCTTGGGCCCCTTCCTTGTTTGAAATGTTGAGGGGATTTGAGGAAACAAATTCTCCCAGGGACGATGGCTGGGGCTGACTCAGAAGGTCTGGTGCATTGAGGACACTTCCGTGCTGCTGGTGAGCTACAAGAAAGCAAAACGGGGGTATAGGATCAGAGTTAGCCATGGCTTCATATAGATTTCCAGTGAAGAAGACCCTAGAAATCTAGAGGGCCTCGCTCTGATTATCTGTCTAGGTGTTTATGAATGTCAATTCAAGTGCCTGCTTAGTGCTTCTCATTTTGGGGATCTCAGTGTTGATTCTAGAGGTTATCAGACAACATTCAAAACTGGAAACACACCCTCTTGCCCAGCTCTCTTCACACAAACATAAGTGGACACAACTCAGGAGGGTTTTCTTTGTTCAAAGAGAGCTTTGGCTGGAAGAACAGGTGGTGAGAAGGTCAGAGTTGAGGTGCACTGGCAGAGTTGTCAGTGGCATGTGGGAAACTATGGCTTTTTCTAGTCACTGCTCTCATAGAATGTCCCATAGCCAAGGATAAGGGTATTTGGGAAGTTTGGTGGGGATATATTGAGCAGAGTAATTGGAGAGTGCAGGGTTTGGTGAGAGCAGGATAAGCCCTGACCCCTTCTCCATCTCGTCTTTCTCTGTGGTCCTTTTTGGGTGCATCCCTCTCTGGGGTGAGGCTGGTGGGAAATCAGCCTGGGGCCAAGAGGCAGCTGGTTTGGGGGGTTCCTGGCACTAACATTTCTGCCAGTGTAAGCGTGTGGCCACAGGGTCAGGCAAGGGGATCGCCTCACTTTGACTCCTTTTAAGTTTTCCTGGAAGTCAGGGGACACACTGTGCCGCAGTCCAGATTTATGTCCTGCATCTGCCACAAGCAACTTGTTCATCCCAGAACAAGAGGAAAGGGACTAGCCATATCAGCTGAAAAAAACCCTATATGAGACACAAACCTACATGCCATGTATCACGGATTCAGGGCTCGCCACGGCTTCTAGAGGACATGGTCCCTTGGTCCAGCACTGATGTCCCTGCCCTCATGACCTGATCCTGAGAAGCACAGACACCACTCGAATCGCTTACTGTAGTCACCTGGATGTTGAGAGCTCCCTGAAATCTTGAGCTACAATAGAGGGGTCAGTTCTTACCCATCCCATATAAACGAGCCTTATCTCCTCCAGGTGAAGTGACGTCGGTGAAGCAGACTTTCTTCAACCTCGAGAGGTCTATGGATTCTGGAAGCTGTTTCTCCACCCTGGTGGTCCAGGAAGTGCTGGAAAGCAGGATTGGTTTCCTCTCCCTGGGTGTAGGCTGAAACAAAGTGGGATTATTGGGAATCCCCTTAAATGTAGCCTCTGCCTGGGCTTTGGGGCTGGACAGAGTTGCTTCCTCATTTGCAATGTGGAGAGGGGAATAACTGAACTCCTGCAGCAGCGAAGGGTGTAGGTGACTTGGGCTCTCCGGTGGCTTGATATCCCTTCCGTGAGGCGGGGCTACAACAGAGAACAGAGCATACGGTGTTACCATTCAAACGAAGGCTTTTACTCTGACGACTGATCTCTTGCTCTCTGGCACTAGAATGACTCTGAATCCCCCATGGGAGGTGCCATGTGCCTGCCAGAGCTTGGAAGCAGGGCAGTGTTTTCAGACACATTGCCAGTGAACCTTATTGGTGCCCCTTCAGTCGTGTCCCATATCTCAGGAAGGGGCTAGACAGAGGATATGCACGCTGGGTGCATGAGCCTAAAAGCCCAGAGCTTGCGACAATGAGGGGATCTACCCAGACCCAGTGCACAGGCGAGCGAGTGGGTGGATACAAACACAGCAACCTGGGGACTGTCCACTAGGGGGAGCTCAGCCAGGGCTCTCACCTAGTGCATTAGAGGGCCATTACTCAAGAGAACAAACAAGACAGATCTTTCAGGTTCTCCTTACCTCCTTGTCCTGGGGAGCTGGCATTCGGATACACGGGAGCAGGGTGGGAAGTGACAATTCGCCCTTCATTGCTGTTTTCATAGTGCTGACTCAGTAACGAACGTAATTCATAGTTCTCCCGGAGCAACCTAACCTGATTTTTCAGGTATGCATTTTCGTTCTGAATTGTCTTCATCCACTCGTTATCCTCTGTCATTGTCATCCTCCTTGGCCTTGGTGGAGTCAGTTGTAGCAGACAGCCTCAGCAGGGCAAGAGTCACCTGTCCCAGGGCTCGGAAAGGCCCACAGGAAACCTTAGAATGTTCCCACACCATTGTGAGATCACTTGCTCTTAAAGGAACAGCTGGGATTTTAGCCCTGAAAATAATTTTTTGGTGCAGGACGTCCCACGGAGCTAATCGCACTGGAGGGGGCTGAGCACACGACAGATAACTCACAATGCTGTGCACTCCAGTTGAGCTCTTCACCCACAGGTTGTCTGCAAGTCTTGGTTCAAATAGACATGCACGCAAAGTGAGGCCTGGGCTCCTACTCAGAGATGACCAGTCCACTCGCTTTTCTAGGGCATAGATGAGTGGAACACATGCTCTTGGTACATGGAAATGGTAGAGGAACCTGTTTGTTTGGTCTCAGACCCCTAGGGTGTGCGGTGCTGCTGTTGGTGATACCCCAATGACTACACCTCTTCCCCTGGGCACAGAAGAGCCAACAGAGGAAGGGAAGGGACAGGACTGGAATGACAGGGGTTGAGGGTTATGAAGAGAAGGGGGCAGACACTCAAGGGATGTTCACATACACCTCAACCCCGATATAATGCGACTTGATATAACATGAATTCGGATAGAATGCGGTAAAGCAGTGCTCCAGGGGGGCAGGGCTGCGCACTCCGGTGGATCAAAGCAAGTTTGATATAACGCGGTAAGATTTTTTGGCTCTCGAGGACAGCGTTATATCGGGGTAGAAGTGTACCTAATTTTCCAGCACCCCTCCAGCACAGATGGTGGCATAGCCAGGGTGGAGACTGCTCCCCTATGACACTGCTAAACCCCAGCACCCTCCCCATTTCTAGAAAGCAGAATGGCAGCATTGCTCACACAGAGCCCACACCTGATTGGGGGAGGGGCAGATGCGCCTTGTGTCCTCAGTCCCTGTCAGCCCCGCCAACCCTTCCCCCCCCCCCCAGCACCAGTGGGAGTCCCGGGCCATCTCCCCCAGCACCCGTGGTGCCCTCGACCATTCCCCCTCACAGAGCACCAGCGGCCCCCTGCCCAAGTTTTAGTTAGGGGTATATAGTAAAAGTCATGGACAGGTCACGGGCAGTAAACA
>NC_048308.1:66984194-67001265 GCF_013100865.1 Trachemys scripta elegans | reverse complement strand
TGTACGTTTCATTGCCTTTCCAGCAACTTCCTTTTATTAGCCCTGATTCCTGTTCACCTTCTATGCATTATTCTATCTCTCTACTGACAGGTTCTGTTAAGCATAAGCAGGTAACTGGCAGGCATAGTTATCAGTTATGTCGACACAGGTGTTTAAATTCCTGGTGCTACCTGTGCCATTGAAGGATGTGCATGATCTGCACACAACATTTCTAATGAATAAAAGGAAAGCTGTGTGTATTTGTGCGGCTTGCCACATGCAAAGCAAACCAGAACATGCATTAGATCAGGGCTTGTTATTCAGAGTAACAGGAAAATCCACAACTATATGGAAACAATTCTTAGCCCAAATAATTGAAAGATAACTGGGTTCAGTCAGTGGGACCCTTTCAGGTAGCTGACAAAAGAGAGATGTTTCCTGATGTATGAAAAGCGGCTTTCTGACACCACTAAAGTAAACGGTATGGGACACTATTAGCAGACCACACACTACACTGAATCGAATTCTACTGCATGTATGAACTCAGGACTCTGTGACATGTGCCTTGCTGAGATAATGAAACAAAACTGAAACTGATTGAGTTACATCAACATATTGCTTCTGAACTCCAGCTACGCAGGCAACCTATTCAAGAAGGAGAAATGGATTAATGAGATTCAAGAGGTGAAATGTCCAAAAGAAATTTTTAACCCATTTAGATGCAGCTATTATTTCACAAGAGTTTTTAAAAGAACTTTTCAGGTGTGTTGTTTAATTATTCAGGATTGTTAATTGCCTATTGTGGCTATGATAGAGTTAGAAGTAACTAGCAATAATAGTACCTAGCTCTTATCTACCAGTTTCATCTTTGGATCTCATAGCGCTATATGAAGGAGGCCAGTATCATTGCCATGTTACAGAAGGGGAAACTGAGGTTCAGTGAGGGAATTGATGTGGCCAGGGTCGCCCAGCAACTCACTGGCAGAGCTGGGAATTAACTCATACCTCCTGCGTTCTACGTCAGTTCCCTAGCCACTAGATGACACATGGCAGATGCATGCAGCTGTATAGGAACGGGGCGGGGGCGGAGAAGAATACTTCCATTTTAAGATCACTATAGAACCCTAATACTTTCCATTGAGGGAAAAATTCTGCTCATCTTATGCGAGTCACTTCGAAGTCTAGTTGTATTCGTCAGGCAAACAGGATCTGAACCTATGTCTGGAAAGCATGTTTGCTAGAGAACCGTTACGGGACTTTAAGGGCTTTGCAGCAGAAAGACAGAAAGCTGATAGGGATAATGCAGGCACCCCTAACCCTCCAATCATAATGCCTCTATATAAATCCATGGTACACCCACATCTTGAATACTGCGTGCAGATCTGGTCACCACATCTCTAAAACATATATTGGAACTGGAAAAAGAACAGAAAGGGGCAACAAAAATGATTAGGGGTGTGGAACAACTTCCATCTGAGGAGAAATTAAAAAGACTGGGACCTTTCAGCTTGGAAAAGAGATGACTTGGGGGCGGGGGGATATGATAGAGGTCTATAAAATCATGAGTGGTGTGGAGAAAGTAGAAAGGAAGTATTATTTACTTCTTCTCGTAACACAAGAACTAGGGGTCACCAAATGAAATTAATAGGCAACAGGTTTAAAACAAACAAAAGGAAATATTTTTTCACACAACGCACAGTCAACCTGTGGAACTCTTTGCCAGAGGATGTTGTGAAGGCCAAGACTATAACAGAGTTTAAAAAAAGAACTAGACAAGTTCATAAAGGATAGATCGGGCAATGGCGTTTAGCCAGGATGGGCCGGCATGGTGTTCTTAGCCTCTGTTTGCCAGAAGCTGGGAATGGGTGACCTGGGACAAATCACTTGATGATTACCTTTTCTGTTCATTCCCTCTGAAGCACCGGCAGTGGCCACAGTCGGAAGACGGTATACTGGGCTAGATGGACCTTTGGGCTGACCCAGTCTGGCTGTTCTTATGTTCTTAACACGGGAAATAAATGACCTGAGCATTGTTCTGTGTCTGTACCGCTCTAGCGCAAAGGGGTCCTGGTCCACTGTCAGGGCCAGGTCATGGGCAGGCAGACCTAGTGGTCAGAGCCAAGCAATAATTATTGTACCTTTGACATCAGTGGCAGCTGGATCAGCCCCTAAACCAGGAGACTGTCTGCTCAAGAACTAGAAGATTAAGTTGACGGAAAATTATAGGCAGGGTGGGTAATAAGCAAAGTGTTGTGCAGATAACCAGGAGGAAGAGTGCATAAATAATTAGCTATGCAAGGTGCTAGGCAGAGTTATTGTAAATGGATGAGATTTCTTGGTGTGCATTTCACTGACCTATATCTCATTTGCATGCATTGCACTGCATCTTCTCACATGTGTAGGCAAAACCAAGATTAGCTGGGGAACATTCGGTGAGTTGGAGTTCACCTTGTCAGAAAGATAAGATGGAAACAATCAAAGTCATCTTTCATTTCTGAGTACAAACACCCTGGAAGTAAAGCCGAGACAAAGTAATAGCAGAAGTCCAAATTTCTCCTCTAGGGTATGCATTTCTTAATAGTTGGCTGTGCTGCTAAGAAACAGCTGAAATGAGCTGACTTTCATCTCCTAGCTGATTTCCACTATTAGGACTCAGCGTCTCATCAGCGAGGCTCTGAATTCACAGACCCTATTGCATTATGGTTGATTGGGCTGTAATAACTCTGAGGACAGTTTTGAGTTCTAATTCTCATCTAATCTTCTCATTAACTAGAAGCTGCAGTTAATTCATTGTATTGAGATCAAAATATAGCACGGTTACCAGAGTTTCAAAGCAACGTCCTTTTCACAGCACCATTATGTCTGTTACCTCCTGAAGTCACACATTTTCCTTATCTTGGGTCAAACGCTGGCTATTTTACACATGGTGCAGGGGCAGCCAGAATAGCCCCTCTGAGATCCATGGAGAGGCCCATGGAGAGCCTGTGTTAGGGTGACCAGATCAGCAGTCCAAAATATTGGGATGGCGGGGGGGGGGGGGGGGGAGGGGAAAGGGGGAGGCGGAGCAAAAAAAAATGAGGGGGGAGCAAAAAAAAAAAAGGCATTTAAAAGGGGCCGGGGGCATTAGCATGCCCCGGCCCCGCGCGTTGCCCTCCCCGCGGAGCCTCCTGTCCCCCGGCCCACCACGGGCATATGCGGCACGCGCTGGATCCGGATGGGGTCAGCGCAGAGCGGGCAGGAGACGGGTTGGCAGCAGGGGCCGAATCCCCGCTGCTGTCAGCCCCATGCCTCTCCCGCCTGCTCGCGGCTGCGGCTCCTTCCCGGCGGGACGCGCCTCCCGCTGCTCTGGCCACATGCGGCGCACGTCCCCTGCGCCTACTCTCCCTCCCGCCGGGAAGGAGCAGCTGGACACGTACTGCATGTGGCCAGGGCAGGCCGGGGGGTGCGTCCCGCTGGGAAAGAGCCGCAACTGCGAGCGGGAGGGAGAGGCGCAGGGCTCCCTGGCAGCAGCAGGGATTCGGCCCACGCTGCTCAACCGGCCCCTGCCCGCTCCACGCTGCCCCCGCCTGGACCCACCGCGCTACCCCGCGGGCTGCAGGGCTGGAGCAGCCTCCAGGCTGCACTCCCAGCTCCGGGTGCAGCAGCCCGGGCAGGAGCCCTCTGTCGTGGCGGGGGGCTCAAAGCTGAGCCCCCCGTCTCCCTCCCTTGCCAGCCCCCCTTTGCCCGCTGGGTGCCCGGGTGCCGGAGCTGACTCACCAGCTCCAGGATCCAGGCACCGCCGCCACTCCCTCCCTCCCAGGCTTGCGCCGCCATGCTGCAAGCCTGGGAGGAAGGAGGCAGGGCCAGGGCAGGGATTTGGGGAGGGAGCCAATGGGGGAAGGGGGGGCGGAGCTGGGGCGGAGCGCAACATTTCTTTTTTGTCCAGTGTCCCGACCAAACATCGGTTGGGACACGGGACAAAGAAGCAAAAATCGGGACAGTCCCGATAAAATCGGGACGTCTGGTCACCCTAGCCTGTGTTGATTGTGTGGATTTTAGTTGGGCCACCGTAGCTCTGCCCCTGTGCTGACCACACTAAAATGCAAAGCAGTCAGTGCTCCATAAGCCTCCATTTGGATCTGAGAGAGGCCATCTCACACAGAATCACTATGGGGGCCTGCTCAACTGAGATCAAGCCCATCTTCCAACAGCTACAAGACCTCCCCTGCTCCGGGGATCACTCTTCTTCCTGGATGATGTAATGTACACACCTGGCTGGGAGAATTTGGGGCAAAATACAGTTGTGAAAATTACTCTCAGGAACGACTTCTGCTCCTGGTGTCTGAGCCTCCTGCTTCTTGTGTTGACTGTGCTGGAGGGGAGCTGTTATTCCTTTTGAGACATCAGCAGGCAGAGAATGCCTTCCATCCTTTCCATTTACTAAGAGTGGGGGCCCCACCAGACACCCAAGGCCCAATCCTTTGCCCGCGTTCTCCACCGCATGGAAGCTGCTGGGTTCCCAATAGCCAAGGAAGCATCAATATCATCCCAGGGTCGGTTTCAGGCTCTTTCCTCAGGGCATAATGTATTGGCTAACCAGAAGTGTTGTCAAAAATGTCATCACAAAGTAGATCCTCAGCCCAACATGGGCTACAGTTTCCGGAGACGGTCCCCTCACCTCGTTCTCCCCACCCCCTTGTCCTGAGCCTTGGATTCCTACAAGAGTCAGACAGGCTTGCTTTCCCTTGCTCCTGCAGTCAACTAATCTGCTAATTAGTCACAGGTGGGGACCATCTCCCCTAGAGGGGCCAATCCCCATGTGATAGGTTAATAAGGAATGAAAGTTTCACAGACAAGTATTTAGGCACCTCTTCCTACAAAGTCACTGGCCCCTGCCATGCAGATTTGTGATTCTCGCATGTATTGTCTTTGATGAAAGTGCATTCAGAAATGCCCCGAAGATGCTGAAGGAATAACACTTTACCATGTCCAGTAGTGAAGTCTTTGGAAGAACATTGGGTACTTAGGGAATATGCCAGGGTAAAGGGTACATGATCTGAAAAACAACAGAGTACATTTGTAAGCAGGGCCGGCCCTAGCTTTTTTGCCACCCCAAGCAAAATAAGAAAATAGCAGCCGTGGTGGATGTTCAAGGCGGCTCGCAGGGGGGTGAAAGGCGCGTGCCCGCTCCCTCCTCCCGTGGGCAGCCAGGCGCTGCAACCCACTCTCAGCCGGGCGAGAGGGGCTGCCCCATCCAGCCTTCAGGTGTCTCTGCCAGCCAGGCAGTCAGAGCCCCCGGGGGTTGCAGGAGGTGCTGGCTCAGCCGCTCCTTTAAAGGCGGCTTGGCTGGGCTGGGCTCAGAGCGGCACGGGAGGCGGAGGCTGGTGCAGGTGGCGGGGAGTGGCGCGTCCTGGGGAGCCCGAAGTCATGGTGAGCGGCCGGAATGTGCCGTCCCAAGATTGGCCGGAATGCCACCCCTTACAATGTGCCGCCCCAGGCACGTGCTTTCTTGTCTGGTGCCTGGAGCCGGCCCTGTTTGTAAGCATCTTTTTGGGAGTCAGTACACTCCCTTTTCACTGTTCTCAAAACAACTGCAAGAAACTTCCTCACCTTAATTTCTGGAAATGAAGGTGGTATCTCTGAACATACAGCTCATGAAAGAGACCTCCAGAGAAAAGGGAGACTTACTACTTATATAAATTTTACTCCAAGGAACATTAGATAATGTAGATATAATTCATTATTTGAATAACAGATTTTCCAGGCCCACATTAACGTGTTTTGTACATAAATAGGTCACTCTTACTTGATGGCTATTTTGTTTGTGGGTTTGTTTTCAGTGAGAGATTTTGGAAAAACCTTTCAAAAGGACCTATGTTATTTTGGAGTCTATGCCCCGTTTTCAAAAATGACTTAAGGCTGAGATGGAAATCAATGGGGGTTCGGAGTCCACATATCTTTCAGGATCTGGGCCTTTCGGGGTCTACGTGCCCCTGAAAGTCAATCGGACTTAGATCCTTAGTCAATTAGGTGCTTTTATCCCTGGTGTTTGTGCCACATTCAAAGATTAGCCAGGCATCGCTGGCACTGAAATGGGGCACTAGAGAATAGGGATGAGATCTCGCTCCCAGAGGCTAGTTAGGTCAGGGGAAGGGGCTATGTGCATTTGCTAATAATTTGTATTCTATACATCAGAAAATGGAAGATAATGCAGACTGTGAAGCTCCATCTGGGTACCCAAAGGAGACATTTTACTGTAATATTGTCTCAGTCAACATAGAGTCACAGAAATGTAGGGCTGGAAGGGAACTCGAGACATCACCAAGTCCAGCGCCCGCGCTCACGTAGGATCAAGTAAACGTCAGCCTGTTGTTCTTAACAAATATAGCATTGGTAAGGCCAGCTGGCATGCCAGTTTCTCCCGTAGTGTTGGATGTCCAGTGATGTTCGCAGGGTTAATTTTGGGTTTTGGGTGGGCCATGGAAGCCTGCTCTGCCTCCTCTTTATGGACGTCATTTTTCACACTCACCTTTGTTCAACAAAGTTAATCACTGTACTCCTGTGGAGACACAAGGGGAAGGGATTGCTCTTGTGACTGGTAATGGGACAGTTAGCCTTTCATCAGTTACTTGTTTGAATCTAGTCCGGCTTGATAGCCACACCTTCATGCCATCTGATTGCTGGTCAGTGGTAGATTTAAATGAGCTAGACAAGGTGGGTGAGGCAATATCTTGTATTGCAACAACATCTGTGGGTGGAAGGTACAAACTTTCAAGCTACACGGAGCTCTTCTTCTGGTCTTCCGTGTAGCTGGAATGCTTGTGCTTTTCACCAACAGAAGTTGGTCCAATAAAAGAAATTACCTCATCACCGTGTCTCTCGAATATCCTGGCTACAACACTGCAAACAACAATGGTAAACGACCTAGTCAGTTTAGCTCAGATCTCCTCAAAGGTACTTTGGTGCCTAACTCCCATTGGAATCAATTGATGCCTTCGGGGATCTGAGTCTCTCAGTCAAACTCTTACTGGACTATCATTTACATCATAATCCCCTCTTCTACACCTGCAAATTTCCTTTGCAATATAATGGCTATAGAAACACTCATGTGCATAGTACGCCCAGATATATTTGCAGATAAAAAGTCAACTTCACGCTCCACTCTACTGGCCTCTCTCTCAAGCACTACTTTTCTTTTTTTCCTTTACACCGAGAACAATATACAACATTCTCACAAGACTCCTGCAATAAAGGTATTTAGCCACCTAAGTTCCACTGATTTCATTGGATGGTAGGAGCCTAAATACCTTTGAGGATAGGGGCCCACATTTTAAAGGGGTTTCAACAGGGCCTCCAACTTAGGCCTTGTCTACACTACGAGAGTAGTTCGATTTTACTTAAATCGAATATTTGGAATCGATATTGCAAAGTCGAACGTGTGTGTCCACACTAAGGACAGTAATTCGACTTTGTGAGTCCACACTAACGGGGAAAGCGTCGACATTGGAAGCGGTGCACTGTGGGCAGCTATCCCACAGTTCCCGCAGTCCCCGCTGCCCATTGGAATTCTGGGTCGAGCCACCAATGCCTTCTGGGTAAAAAAATGTGTCGAGGGTGCTTTTGGGTAACTGTCGTCATCCATCCATCACTCACTCCCGCCCTCCCTCCCTCCCTGAAAGCGCCGGCGGGAAATCATTTCGCGCACTTTTCAAGTCATTGACAGCGCGGACGCCACAGCACTGTGAGCATGGAGCCCGCTGCAACCATCGCTGCAGTTGTGGCCGCTCTCAACGCCTCGCAGCTTATCATACAGGTTGCCCTGAGGCAGATGCAGAAAAGTCAGGCGAGGAGGCTACGTCAACGCGGTGATGGCCTGAAGTGTGAGAGTAGCACAGACCTCTCAGAAAGCAGGGGACCCAGCGCCGAGGACATCACGGTGGCAATGGGTCATGTTGATGCCGTGGAACGGCGATTCTGGGCACGGGAAACAAGCACTGAGTGGTGGGACCGCATAGTGCTGCAGGTCTGGGATGAATCACAGTGGCTGCGAAACTTCCGCATGCGGAAGGGAACTTTCCTTGAACTTTGTGAGTTGCTGTCCCCTGCCCTGAAGCGCAATGACACCCGGATGCGACCAGCCCTGACTGTCCATAAGCGAGTGGCCATAGCCCTCTGGAAGCTTGCAACGCCTGACAGCTACCGGTCAGTCGCGAGCCAGTTTGGGGTGGGCAAATCTACCGTGGGGGTTGTTGTGATGCAAGTAGCCAAGGCAATCGTTGATGTACTGCTGCCAAAGGTAGTGACCCTGGGAAACGTGGAGGCGATCATAGATGGCTTCGCAGCGATGGGATTCCCAAACTGCGGTGGGGCCATAGATGGAACTCACATCCCTATCCTGGCACCGGACCACCAGGCCAGCCAGTACATTAACAGAAAGGGCTACTTTTCCATGGTGCTGCAAGCACTGGTGGACCACAGGGGACGTTTTACCAACATCTACGTGGGATGGCCGGGCAAGGTTCATGACGCTCGTGTTTTCAGGAACTCTGGTCTGTTTAGACGGCTGCAGCAAGGTATTTACTTCCCGGACCACAAAATAACTGTTGGGGATGTGCAGATGCCTATAGTCATCCTCGGGGACCCAGCCTACCCGCTAATGCCCTGGCTCATGAAGCCCTATACAGGTGCCCTGGACACTGAAAAAGAACTCTTCAACTACCGGCTGAGCAAGTGCAGAATGGTGGTGGAGTGTGCTTTTGGACGTCTCAAGGGGAGATGGAGAAGCTTGATGACTCGCTGTGATCTCAGCGAAACCAATATCCCCATTGTTATAGCAGCTTGCTGTGTGCTCCACAATCTCTGTGAGAGCAAGGGGGAGACCTTTATGGCGGGGTGGGAGGTTGAGGAAATTAGCCTGGCTGCTGATTACTCACAGCCAGACAGCCGGGCGATTAGAAGAGACCAGCGGGAAGCGCTGTGCATCCGGGAGGCTTTGAAAGCAAAGTTCCTGAGTGAGCAGGGTAACCTGTGACTTTCTAATTTTGTGTACAGAGAAGCCTTCACCCCACTTCCAACACACGTTTCAAAATAAAAATAGTTCTACTTTGTTAAAGCACACCGTTTTCTGTAATACTGTTTTCGCGGGAATTTTTTAAAACTGGGACGCAGACTGTGGTGCGGAGCGGGTGTAGTGTAGTCGCGCGAATGCAGCTTCTAAACTGAAGGACTGACAGGCTCCGGTGCGGTGGGATGGTTCTTTCAACGGAGCCTGTCACCCCTCCTGATAGGGACTGTGTGTATGGGGGTACTATGTGACTTTGTGGCGGGGGGGGACGCTTACAGATCCCCTGCTGTGTGGCTCTGTGATCCTGCCTAAGGACCGCCGCTTCAGATCTCTAACTGCCCTCCCGTGCCACAAAGTCACAGAGCAACCCACCTCCCACCACATAACATGAAAAGAACCTCCCAGACTAACCAGGGTAAGTAGTCACTGCATCACTGCACTATGTATGTGCCCTGCTGCTGTGCCTGCCCCCGACTATGTACCCTGCCAAAGGTGACTGTCCTGTCCAATTACCAACCCCCTTTCCCCCCCTCCTCCAAAAGAACATGATGGAAACAGTAGTTAACAGAAACATATTTTTTATTAACAACTACACAGGGGACTGGGAAGTGAAACTTGGACGGGGGCTTGTGTCAGGCGGGAAGGAAAGAACTTGTCAAACTTTGGGGACTGAGAGCCTTCTGCTGCTCGAGCTCTCTGCAGGGGTGCAGTGAGAGTTAGCAGGGACTCTGCCGCCTCTCCTTCTGTGCACTTTGGGTGAAGGGAGTATGGGACTTGGTGGCGGGGGAGGGCGGTTAGAGATGGACTGCAGCGGGGCTCTGTCCTCCTGCCTCCGTTCCTGCAGAACATCCACAAGGCGCCGGAGCGTGTCCGTTTGCTCCCTCAGTAGTCCAAGCAGGGTTTGAGTCGCCTGCTGGTCTTCCTGACGCCACCTCTCCTCCCGATCCATGTTGGCTTGGTGCATTTGGGACAAGTTCTCCCGCCACTGGGTCTGCTGTGCTGCCTGTGCTCTGGAGCAGGCTATAAGCTCGGAGAACATGTCCTCCCGTGTCCTCTTCTTCTTATGCCTAATCCTCCCTAGCCTCTGGGAGTGTGATGACAGGCTAGGTTGTGAGACAGTCGCAGATGGGGCTGTGGGAATGGGAAAAAGGGAGTGAATTCCTCAGAAACATAAATGTAGTTGTGAACAAAGAACATAGTCTTTCTCTGTGAACAGGACCATGCACAGCACCTATCACATGCGCACTCAGCACAAGGTCGAATTCTCGGCCTTCGCATTCACTGTCTGTGGTTTTGCAGAGCACTTTTGAGAACCCTGTCAGGACAACGGAATTTCTGTTGCAGGCAGACATGGTAAGCCGTAGATTCGTGGCAGCTTAAAACTTTAATATTAGCAATGGCCTCATTTCACATTGAAATCAATGTCGGTCCCTGCTGCCAGCAATCCGGCAAGCAGGAAGTTTGCTCCTGTCCCACACCCTCGCGGCTGTCCCCGGGAACGATCCCTTTCGGCTGACCCTTTCCCGCCTCCACCGCGTGGCTGCAAACCAGCCAACACTAATAACATTCCCCTACCTCATTCAAAGCAGGTCTTCATGAGCGACATCACCCTCATGAGGATCTCTGAGAGCGACAGACAGAGAATGCTCCGGGAAAGCCTCCAAAGACCAGGGCCGTATGCCGCCATGCTGTGCCAAGCAATGATTCCGGAGTACTTGCTAGTCTCGTGGCGCGGCAACGTGTCCTACTACGGAGGACCCAATAAGGCCGCTCTCCCCAAGAACCTAATGCAGCGGATTTCAAATTACCTGCAGGAGAGCTTCCTTGAGATGTCCCAGGAGGATTTCTGCTCCATCCCCGGACATATAGACCGCATCTTACTGTAGCTGCAGTAGCAGGGACTACACAGTAGAGCGGCTTGGGCAGGACAATCATGCAAAACCGGACATTGCTAGATTTTTTTGAAATACTTGCACTGCCCATGACTGAACCGTTAAGTTATTCAAAGTAATCATGAGAAACCCATTTTTTACATTGTTAATAATCATGTTCTGTTACAAATAAATGTTTAGATGTTTACAACACTTACTGGATGATCCTTCACCAGATTCTGTGTCCGGGGTAACGGCTGGGGAGGGTTGGTAGGGGATCTCTGTAAGGGTGATGAAGAGATCCTGGCTGTCGGGGAAATCAGCGTTGTGAGCGCTGTCGACTGCCTCGTCCTCCTCATCTCCTTCCTCATCTTCCCCGTCCGCTAACATGTCCGAGGATCCGGCCGTGGACACTATCCCATCCTCAGAGTCCACAGTCAGTGGTGGGGTAGTGGTGGCGGCCGCACCGAGGATGGAATGCAGTGCCTCGTAGAAACGGGATGTCTGGGGATGGGATCCGGAGCGTCCGTTTGCCTCTTTGGTCTTCTGGTAGCCTTGCCTCAGCTCCTTGATTTTCACGCGGCACTGCGTTACATCCCGGCTGTATCCTCTCTCTGCCATGTCTTTAGAGATCTTCTCATAGATCTTTGCATTCCGTCTTTTGGATCGCAGCTCGGAAAGCACGGACTCATCGCCCCACACAGCGATGAGATCCAAGACTTCCCGATCAGTCCATGCTGGGGCCCTCTTTCTATTCTGAGCTTGCACTGCCATCAGTGCTGGAGAGCTCTGCATCGTTGCCAGTGCTGCTGAGCTCGCCACGATGTCCAGACAGGAAATGAGATTCAAACTGGCCAGACAGGAAAAGGAATTCAAATTCAAATTTTCCCGGGGCTTTTCCTGTGTGGCTGGTCAGAGCATCCGAGCTCGTACTGCTGTCCAGAGCGTCAACAGAGTGGTGCACTGTGGGATAGCTCCCGGAGCTATTAACGTCGATTTCCATCCACACCTAGCCTAATTCGACATGGCCATGTCGAATTTAGCGCTACTCCCCTCGTCGGGGAGGAGTACAGAAGTCGAATTAAAGAGACCTCTATGTCGAACTAAATACCTTCGCGGTGTGGACGGGTGCAGGGTTAATTCGATGGAACGGCGCTAACTTCGACATAAACGCCTAGTGTAGACCAGGCCTAAGTGAACATAAAAAAGCCCCTGCAATTATTTTCTGCAGCAAAGGTACAGGTACAGATAATTGCAGGTATAAATCTCGGCCCTCGGGCGTCTCATTGTCTGATTCACAGGCACAATCAAGTAGTTAGACCTCCAGCTGCTAGTAACTACTTGTACAAAATTGGAGATGATTTAAATAAAAACAATCAGATCCATAGTATCAGTGATTTTCCTCAAAAATAGTCATTCATTTTTCAGATTAAAATTTGCTTTAACGGCAGTAACCTTAAATTACAACTGAGTTAATTCAATATAGCGTATCCTCCAAATATTCTATTTAATTAAGAGCAGTGAAATGTTAACAGCATGTACCCTAGCTATTGATTCATAACATAGAATGAGCCATTCGTCTCCCTGTGTCCCAATTTCATTAAATACTTAATACACTGGCTAACACGAAGAGCAGTGATACATGTGATTATTATAAATGCTCTTGTAACTCAGATTGCTATGGGGTGGTTAATACGGAGCTAAAATATTGGCAAGGGCCTAAGGCAATAATGAATCAATATTGTGTCCCACAAGGGAAAATTCTATTAGCAAATCCATACAGTAATAACCATGTTAAGCTGCATTCTGAAGATACAGTAATTCTGTGAGACCAGAGTGAGGCAGATTCACTGGTACCCACCAGCTGCTCAGGCAGCACAAGGCATCAGTAACCCTGGTTAAACTGGCTGGGTAAGTAGCCGAGTTCATGGCTGCTTTGAGTCACTGGAGTGGATCTAATGAGCTAGAAAGTACCAGTGGATCTGACCCAGTTTAATTTAATTATGTGGGCCCAGGTCCTTAAAGGTATTCAGGCTCCGAACTCCATTGAGAGTTAGGCACACAAATATCTTTGAGGAGCTGGGCTACGGATACTCTTATTTCAGCCACTCGACATATTTTACCTTATATGAAACAAATCTGGAATGGATAATTGCTGTGGCTGACTAGAAGGGCTACATTAAATTTTTGGCTTTAAGTTACCTGTAATGCAGCGTTAGCCAATGCACTGAGTGGAACTGATTCTGGAGTGATGCTTTTTACACATTACCACTTTCCCTTAAAAAGGGATACTGTTAAGGCGTTTAAAAATGATGAGTCAAGCCTTGGAAAATCACCAGACTGGCTTAAAAATCATGAGATTAAATGTTGGGTTGGCTTTGCAAAGAGAGGAGAAAAACACGGTGTGCTAATGCAATAGCTCCCATCTTGTCCAACACACCCGGGATTGAGCCAAGTCCCCCAGAGACAAAAGCACGAGCAGTTACGGTTTGAGCTAAAACGGCATACGTCCTTAGCTGCAGCTGTAACAGACCCATGTCCTCTGGATCAGGGACATGTATCACACACTCACCATAGGCTTACATCAGCTCTGTGCCAACCAACACTGACATTTTGCTCTGGGAGCTGATTCTCAGTTCCATTCCAGCTGCTTTACCTACTTTTGCAGCTCAAAGCTTGCTGCAAAGCTGTCATAACTGCTAACCTGGAATTTTCCTAGCAGCTTTGGAGGGGGTGTAGATGCGGTAGTGGCTCTGTGCCTCCCTCCTACCCATTTTGGCCCCTGGTGTAGGAGGTCTGGCCAAGAGAGAAGAGGCTTTGGAACAGGCATCATGGGTCTTTCGGGGTTTTGGGGGGGTTGCGTGGGAGGTGCTACTGACAAGGTTACATAGTGATGTCATTACTAGAAGAAATGACTTCCCGAGTAAAACAGTGAAAGCCCTTAATTGTTTGCAATGATCATGGTGGGACAGATCCTGATTTTGGTTAGACCCAGTAAATGAGATTAGGATCCAGCCCAGTTACTGTGTTATCACAGTATAGAAGAAGTGTGGTAATCTCAGATACTGCTGCTTCCACTGTCTGAGGATGAGTTCACTGAGCTGTAATAATGGAGAGTATCTTTACCACATTCACTGGCACTTCAGAGGTAGGATTTCAACGCTCGACTTTTGACATCCTTGGCTAGGATGTTATCACCACACCAGGAAGCCACCTCATAAACTCAAAGAAGCTGTATTATTGTACAAAAACAACAAGGAGTCCGGTGGCACCTTAAAGACTAACAGATTTATTGGGCATAAGCTTTCGTGGGTAAAAAAACCTCACTTCTTCAGAAGCATTGAACTGTGGACACTAGTTTTATTATTTTAAACTTCTATTACCTCTCATGTCTGGTGATGGAGTTGAGTATTATCGAAGTTCTCTTTTGTTATATTGAGTGAGTATATCTCATGGAGGAATATTCACTTAAGGCTGCATTCTCAATGGCTGAATATCCTTAGGTACAGATGTTAAAACAAGGAATACTATAGCTTTCCTATTTTCCTACTTTACGCTAACTGAGATCAGGTTGTAACAGGCAGCAATCCCAAGCGAGTGTTTGGATCTTCACATGTGTACAGGGCTAATTCAACAAGGCTCATTTGAAATAAAAAGACAAACCAGCTTAGGAAGAAACTTATTACTAGGATGGATAAATACTGCAAAACAATTTCCATTAATATTTGTTTGAATTTTGAACACATTTTCACTGGCTGTGTTCTCACTCCTGTTGTGTTTGCTTTCCACAAACACTGGTGTAATTGAGAATTAATAGCATAAATGATCAGAGAACGCAAATGTTAAGCATGCACACTTGCAGGTTTTTGTAATGAGTCAACATTACATTTACTTTCTGATCATGTTTGCAGATGAAATCTAGTTTCATAAATTATGCTCATTTACTCAAGGATAGAAGCTCTATCATATCATATGACTTATGGCCTGCTGGGTGACCTTGGGCAAGTCACTTCACTGCTCGGTGCCTCAGTTTCTCCATCCGTAAAATGTGGATAATGATACTACTGTCCTTTGTAAAGCACGCTAAGCTTTACTGATGAAAAACACTATATAACAGCTAGATATTATTATTATGAAGCTACTCGGTTTTAGGTCTCATGGCTCAAATGTAATGCTTTGTTGACTAACAAGCCATAGGGTAAACAAAACGACGTTCAATGTTTTCCTATCGCAAGATTCTCAACTGTGTTTGTTAATGGTTTGCTGGAATTTTGCAAACAGAAATAGAGACAAAATTCCCTGGCTGTGAATTACTCACTCAGCTCTAATTGTTAAGAGACGAAATCACATTTGTAAACATTAGCTGCTAAATGCTCTGGATGGGGTGTTCACTCCAAAGACCTCTACACAAACAGAAGTCCTGCATGAAGCCAGCCCCACAAGGAGACAGAGGAGACAGACTTGTGAGCTACCAACCAATGACCCAGTTCCATAATTCTCCTAATAGTGGTCCCTTTACCATACACATACTGTCACGCTAGAATGCAAGCTATAGGATAAGGCTCAACATAAATTCTTATAGCACAGGGGTGGGCAAACTTTTTGGCCCAAGGGCCACATCGGGGTGCGAAACTGTATGGAGGCCTGGGTAGGGAAGGCTGTGCCCCCCAAACAGCCTGGCCCCCACCCCCTATCTGGCCCCTCCTACTTTCCCTTCCCTGACTGCCCCCCTCAGAACCCTCCACCCATCCAACCCCCCGGCTCCCTGTCCCCTGACTACCCCCCAGAACTCCCTGCCCCATATCCAGCCTCCCAGCCCCCTTACCATGCCGCTCAGAGCAGCATGTCTGGAACCGCGCCTCATGTCCGGAGCCAGACACACTGCTGAGCTGCCCGGCATGAGCGCGCAGCCCCGCCACCCAGAGCGCTGCCCGCGTGGCGGCGTAGCTGTGGGAGAGAGGGGACAGCGGGGGGAGGGGCCGGGGGCTAGCCTCCCCGGCCAGGAACTCAGGGGCCGGGCAGGACAGTCCCAGAGGCCATAGTTTGCCCACCTCTGTGCAATGAAACTGTGGCCAATGGGGGCGGAGGGGCTCCCTGCCCCCAGAGTATGGAGCTGAATTGCGACAAGGAGCTGGTGGGTTGTGCTGGGGCCAGAGCCATTTGGAAAGGCCCAGTCAGCTCCAAGGACCACGCTCTGAGCCCATCTAGGCTCATGTGGCTTCATCTCAGCAGGAGGATGCCCATGCTTTGTGGAGCGGGTGGGCTGGTGGGGGGGACAGTAGGAGGGCGGCGTTCCTCTCCCAAATCCTTAGCACTTGATGCAGCAGCTTCCTCCACTGCACTCAGGAGTCCCCTGCCTCACACCAAGCTCCCTTCCCCAGAGACAGACTTCACCCCTTTTCCCTACTCCCTATAACGTCCCGAGCCCCTCTCCCATCCCCCTCAACTTAGCTTCTCATAAGCCAAGATGGCCACCATTTTCACCCCCCCCCCCCCCACAGTTCCCACCAGGCTCCAGAACCTGCCACTGTGACCCCCATGGCTCTACCCCCCACACTGCCTCCAGGTCCCAACTCCCCCAGCCTCTGTGACACCCCCGACCCGCCTCCAACACCCCCAGGGCCCCACACACACTTTGCCTCTGTGAACCCCCATCTCCAACCTGCACACTCCCCTCAGGGATCACACCCGCTGCCTCTGTGACACCCTCATCTCCCACCCCCCAGGGCCCCACACCCTTTATCTTTGTAATACCCTCGCCTCCAACCCTCACATTGCCCCACACCCCCTGCCACTGTTAGACTCTCCCCTCCAACCCGCACACCCAGGGCCCCAAACATCCTGTCTCTGTGACCCCCCTTCCTTCCTTCAACCCCTACCCTGCCCCCCAGGGCCTCACACACCCTGCCCCTGTGATTACCCCCTCCCCCAACTCTCACAGATCATTCACCTGATTGCCACTTATCACCCCTGAGGAAACCTGCATCAACCAATCCCTTATTTGACCTCTCCCCATCTGTTTCCAGCTGGCCTGTTAATGTTCAGCGAATAGCTCACCCCAGTCAGGGGACCAGGGCCTCTCCCTTCCCTCCTCATCCACCCCCATGGGAAGGCCATTCTCTGCACCTACCTCCCTTGTCTCCTGGGCTGCTGTTGCCAACTGGGTTTTATTCCTCCT
>NC_048308.1:66920460-66944577 GCF_013100865.1 Trachemys scripta elegans | reverse complement strand
GTCCACATACCTTTCAGGATCTGGGCCTTTCGGGGTCTACGTGCCCCTGAAAGTCAATCGGACTTAGATCCTTAGTCAATTAGGTGCTTTTATCCCTGGTGTTTGTGCCACATTCAAAGATTAGCCAGGCATCGCTGGCACTGAAATGGGGCACTAGAGAATAGGGATGAGATCTCGCTCCCAGAGGCTAGTTAGGTCAGGGGAAGGGGCTATGTGCATTTGCTAATAATTTGTATTCTATACATCAGAAAATGGAAGATAATGCAGACTGTGAAGCTCCATCTGGGTACCCAAAGGAGACATTTTACTGTAATATTGTCTCAGTCAACATAGAGTCACAGAAATGTAGGGCTGGAAGGGAACTCGAGACATCACCAAGTCCAGCGCCCCACGCTGACGTAGGATCAAGTAAACGTCAGCCTGTTGTTCTTGACAAATATAGCATTGGTAAGGCCAGCTGGCATGTCAGTTTCTCCCGTCCCCTTGATGTCCAGAGATGATGTTCGCAGGGTTAATTTCGCGTTCTGGGAGGACCACGGGAAGCCTGCTCTGCCTCTTCTTTGTGGACGTCATTTTTCAGACTCACCTTTGTTTGACAAAGCTAATCACTGTTCTGCTGTGGAGACACAAGGGGAAGGGATGGCTCCTGTGACTGGAAATGGGACAGTTAGCCTTTCATCAGTTACTTGTTTGAATCTAGTCCGGATTGATAGCCACACCTTCATGCCATCTGATTGCTGGTCAGTGCAGGGCCGGCTGCAGGTTTTCTGCCGCCCCAAGCAGCAAAAAATAAAAATAAAATAAAAATAAAAAAAAAGCCGTTCCACTCTTCAGTGGCAATTCGGCGGCAGGTCCTTTGCTCCGAGAGGGACTGAGGGATCCGCCACCAAATTGCCGCCGAAGACCCGGACGTGCCGCCCCAATAGTGGCCGGAGTGCCACCCCTTTGTATTGGCCGCCCCAAGCACCTGCTTCTTTAGCTGGTGCCTGGAGCTGGCCCTGGGTCAGTGGTAGATTTAAATGAGCTAGTAAAGGTGGGTGAGGCAATATCTTGTATTGCAACAATACGTGTGGGTGGAAAGTATAAGCTTTCAAGCTATACGGAGCTCTTCTTCTGGTCTTCCATGTAGCTTGAAGGCCTGTGCCTTTCACCAACAGAAGTTGGTCCAATAAAAGAAATTACCAAATTACCCCGTCTCTTGCATATTCTGGCTACAACTCTCCAACAATGATGCTAAATGACCTAGTCAGTTTAGCTCAGATCTCCTCAAAGGTATTTTGGTGCCTAACTCCCATTGGAATCAATTGATGCCTTCGGGGATCTGAGTCTCTCAGTCAAACTCTTACTGGACTATCATTTACATCATAATCCCCTCTTCTACACCTGCAAACTTCCTTTGCAATGTAATTGCTATTGAAACGCTCATGTGCATATATTTTCAGATAAAAGTCAACTTCACGCTCCACTCTACTGGCATTTCTCTCAAGGTGGGGTTGTTGTACTTAAAATACTGCACAGGATCTTTTCAGGGGGAATAAGGCAAATGCCACATTCATTGGTAATACATGCATCAATCAGCACTGTATCATATGCATATGATCTATGTTACACTCATGCAGTCACATGCACACACACAAACACACTCCGTCTTGTTGTTGTTAACAACTAGTTGCTCCCCTTAACTTCACTGGCCAGGTGAGTGAGTTAGGGGAGGGGTAGAGCCGGGCTTCTGCAGATTTGGATCAATGCTCCAATATTGACCAGACCGAGGGTCCTCTGCAAGACACCTCACATTTATAGCAGCTTCCCTCTCATGCAAATCTATACCAGATTCAAAATCTGTGTCCGTTGGTCCTTTGTGCTGCTTCCTTCTGGATGTTGTCCCAATACTGTTCAAAGTGGTTGTTTCCAAAAGAAGGTGCTTGATTCTAACACCCCCCCCCACCTGAGGCCGTCAATATGTCTGCTGTACTTTAGTGAACCCACTTGACAAGTTTGATTGTCCTTGGGTCTGGCTTCCATCCCCCTCCAACTAGCTGTCTGGAGGTGCTTGCCTTCCATGCCTTGCTCATTCACACCTCATTCATTCAACACGGCAATTGATTAAGGGAGTGTGTGTGTGGGGAATTTTATTCTACTAGCAAAAAGACATTTTTCTTCTACTTTAACTATCCTTAGGGGCTATAACATTATACCAAGGCTTAACACAAAGTTTTCTATAAGTTTTTCTACATATGGATCTGATACAAAATTCCTATATCAAAGGACTTGATACAAAGTTGTATGAAAATAGCTTAATACAGGTTATATGAAGAGACATAATACAAAGTCATATGAAAGTTATGTGAAGATGCTTAATTCAGAGATTTATCTACAGGGTTTATTTGGATGGAGGTCCAGGTGCAGGTGGTTGGGGCTCAGTGGGGAGGGTGTCGGGGGGGAGACTCAGTGGGGTGGTACAGATGCAAGGGAGGTGGGGGTTGTCAGGGTGAGGGTTTGATGGGCCTGCTTAACAGCAGAGCCCCAGCTGCTGCACCCAGGGATCCCAGGGATCGGTAATCTTCAGCACACGACCCACCCAGAGCACATGGACTAAACACATACTACAACAGCAGATAGTTCCAGCCTTCCCTTGAGAGACAATTCCATCCACACCCCAAGGCAGAGATTGCACTGCTAGGACCCTTTCCCCTGATAGCCTCAGTTTCCCTTTCCTACGCACCCCCATATCCGTCTTCCCCCCCGCCTCTTTCCTTCCAGCCCCCTAAGAGGCAGTCACCCAGATGCCAGGGAGGGGGACCAAGCGCACTACACGTGGCCACACTGTCTCTGAGAGTCAGGCGTCTCTGCCTGGGGAGGGAGGGCAAGCAGGAGAGACTAGGAAATGCCCCCCTCACCATGCCTGTCCTGGTCCAGCTGCCCAGCAGGGCCTGGTACTCTCAGTCTCTCTGTGCTGCGGGAGTGCAGGGGATGTTTTTGGAGATGCCTCTGGCTGAGCTCCCTGCCAAATGCAGAGAGCTGGGTGGCAGCTGGTGTCTCCCAGACCCCCACCATGCAAACGGCCACCCCGCCAGCAGCCAGCTCTCAGCACAGCCACCCGGGAAGGGGTTTCCGTCTCCCCCAGCCACGCGCACCCCAAGACCCCCTTTGAAATACATTTACCAGCTCAGCTGCTGCTCCTGGCTGCCTTTAGTTGGGTGAGAGGTTGAAGCAAGGCTGGGAGCTGCTCAGCTGCACTAGAGCCACAGACAGCCGCCTGCTGCCCACGAGACGCAGGTAGGAGAAGGAGGTGGGGCTGCACCTGTGGGTCGCTCAGCCCCTGCTCCAGGAGCAGAGTTCCCATCACTGATTGGCTGGTGGCCAAAAAAACACCTAAACAGCACTGCCCACTACACCAGTGACCAGCCATGCTGATCAGCAACTCAGAGCCAGAAAAACTTCCTTGATTGGTGGCGCTGCAATGATTCCCCCAACCCCACCGCCCCGCCAAACAGCTGATGGCTCGTGGGCCCCACAGGGCCCCATTCCCCCCCTTCCCCAAGGCCCGGCCCCGCCTCTCCTCCTCCCAGGAGTGGCTAGCTAGCCGGATCTCAGCCCTTCCCCCTCCCCTCCCCTCCCTCCTGCTGCTGGGAGACAGCCTCGGCAACAGGGAGGGGCGGGGCAGGCACGCAGCACTGGGGGAGGAGCTTCGCTGCTGCTGCAGAGCCTGCCTTGCTACATAGCAGGAGCCCAGCACTAAAGAGCAGGGAAGAGCGGCTTCCCTGGGCCCTTTCGGACTACGGGCCCGGCACCATGGCACCGTTGACACCATGGCAAATCCGCTACTGGGTATTCAGGCGCTGAACGCCATTGGGAGTTAAGCACCCAAATATCTTTGAGGAGCTGGGCTAGGGATACTTTTGTTTCACCCACTAGATATATTTTACCTTACAAGAAACAAATCTAGGACAATTGCTGTGGCTGACTAGAAGGGCTACATTAATAGTATGTGACACAAATGTATTTTTGGCTTTAAGATAGCTGTAATGCTGCCTTAGCCAATGCAATGAGTGGAATTGATTCTGGAGTGGTGCTTTTAACACATTGCCACTTTCCCTTAAAAAGGTATACCGTTAAGGCACTTTTCACAGTGTTGCAACCCCAGGTGTTTAAAAATTATGAGTCAAACCTTGGAAAATCACGGGATTGGCTTAAAAATCATGAGATTAATGTTGTGTTCTTTGTAGTTGCCTTTAAGAATTGGAGTATTTTGGGTGAACATTTTCATGCTTTTCTCTGCAGCCATGAGGGCTAGGAACTTACTTTAAATCATTCAAAGCTGAGATTCTCTGGTAGTAACTTGATCCCAGGAGCTGGGCCTCTAACAAAAACACGGTCTGCTGCAAGACTCCCGATAAAGTCCTGAGTGTTACCAATACTGTTTTCATGGTTCTAAAAATAACCTCTCTATTCATCATAACCTTTTTGAAAGCAAACTCTTAACATTTTGTCTGACAAACGTTTCATTGCACTGTGTATCCACAAGCTTTTGCTGCTGTCTGATTGATCAATATCAATTTTTCTTTAATTGAAAAAACAAACTTGTTGGAATATGTATTCAGGGAAGGAGCACTCAAAAAAAAAAAAAACAACTGCCCATTGGCTTTGCAAAGAGAGGAGAAAAACAGGCAGTGCTAATGTGATAGCAGCCATCTTGTTCAACACATCCTGAATTGAACCAAGTCCCCCAGAAACAAAAGTATGAGCTGTTACAGTTTGAGCTAAAAAGTCATGCATCCTTAGCTGCAGCTGTAACAGACCCATGTCTTCTGGATCGGGGACCTGTATCACACACTCACCATTGGCTTAGAATCATAGAATATCAGGTTTGGAAGGGACCTCAGGAGGTCATTGTAGCCTATAGGATTAACCTGCTTGCTTGCATATATCTTTTCTTATAGTTTAAAGTATTTTGGTTTATTGTAATAGATTTATAAATTTATATTAAAGTAAGTTTGGCTGTAATGCAAAGGGACCTACAGGCCATATGCTGTATGTTAAGCTAAGGCAAAGTTAGCATATCTATATTAAGACCTTTTATCTAGATAAATACCCATGCATATGTCTCAGAACTTTTATCTGGACAGATAGATAATGGAAAAATGGTATAGGGCTTTTCCAAGTTGTACCCACAGACTTAACAGGTACACCACAAGGAAAGAATTGACATGACTAAAAAGAACAAAAATAACATATGTACATATCATCAATACACACAAACAGACTAGCCTATGGAGTAAGCGTACCCTAACATTTTGTGTGTGAGGAATGAAATTTGGGCATAGGAGGAAGGATTTCCGGCACTTGTGCCCTATAAAAGACGTGAGCCACCTTGCTAGAGTACTCACTCTCTCTATGTCTATGCTATTCTATTCCTCTCTCTTTTTCTCTATTCTATCTACTACGACTACTACTATTAGTAAACTGTATTTGTTTTTCTTAACTTTCTAAGTACCAAGGGGAGTAGGCTAAGCTTGGTTTCCCTAAGCTTTTGTTCTTAGTTTTGTTTATTAGGTTTTGATTTTAACCTTAAGTTAGTCAAGTAAACTCTAAGTTAGCTTTGATAGCTCTTAGATATCTGTCTCAGTGTGAGCTTCCTGTCATACCCCCGAGGGTCCTTGTAACTTCTGTGGAGCCTGATTCGGGACAAGAACTTTTATCTTCTGATCGAACAGATTGGCGAGCCTAAAACCCATACTATCCAAGTTAATATTATTAACACCCTAAATCAGGTAACAGACTGGCGAGTCAGCCAGGAGACTCGAGGAGTGTATGACAGGAATTTTCAAGGATTCCAGGCATCCTTAGACCCCTGAGAATCTCACCTGAGGCATAAGTAAAGAGTTAAAGTTACAGAGAGTTAGACAGCAAGATTGTGTGTCTTACCCACTCACTCTTAAGAACACAGGAACCTGATTTCCTGTGGCTGCAGCTTGGCACCAATCCCAGTATTTCCTGTTCTGTAGTGTGGTTTAATTTAGAGTTTTAGATTAGAGATTTTGAAATTTAATCTTGCAAGATAAAGAGTAATAGTGGTATTATTTAAAGTGATATACGCATTTAAGGGGGTTTGTTAAAGGTTGAAGTTATAACAAATGGTACCGATAAGATATTAGCAGTAGCATCGGGCCCGATGACCCACACTAGTGGTGGTGGGGGAGTTGATAAATCTATGTATTAATTGCCGCCAAGAGGCCACAATAACTCAGAATTCGTACAGCTCTTCAGTCCCCACATCAATTTCACCTGCAGTTAAGTTCAGCATGGCACAGTCACATGAAAGAGGAAACAGATGAGCCACCATACATTAGTTTGTTGGTTAATAACTCTCTTCCCCATTTATGGGAAATGGTTAACATGCATATAACTGATGATAATTCTTTAAAGGAGGCATTAGCCTTACTGGCCAAGGTATATTCTCAGGTAGGCCCTAAAATAGGTCGGCGTGGAGCCCCTGTTGCAATACTTCAGGAATCACGAGCTAATCCCACTGTGAGGATTGAGGGACTCCCAGGGTTAGGCTGAGGTGTTCCTAAATTCCCTAGGTACCAGAGTTGGCAAAATGACCCTAACCCAAGTAGTAACCCTGGACCTTCGAGTGGGCATGCCCCTCGACAGGGTTATGCATTTGGATCCCATGTAGGGGCCCGGGACCATGTTCCTTTCTTTTCAGATGCCGCATAGAACAATTCATGCCTGCAGAGACCCAAGTCACCGCCTCCTCACAAAGATGAGGACTCAGTTGTAATGATGTTTAAAACAGTGCAGCAGACGCTTGAGGCTCAATGACAGGATATCCAGGAACTCCGAGCCCACGTGAATGAGCTGATGATGGAAGGCCAAGACCCAGCACCCTCGAACTGTCCGGTGGCCTCGGTTGACCCATTTCATTCTCTCCGGCGGACAGCCGTAGATTATTTGTCTGCATTCTCTAAAAAGTACTCGGCATGATGGCAATCGTAGTCATAGCCCCTTTAGGCAGGGATGCAAATAGGAGACGCACAGTATCTGCAGTGGTTGGGATACTGCCACAGGAATTTTATTACAGATACTGGGGCAGCAATTAGCATTATCCATGTCAAGGATCCTAGATCCTCTTCTCTGTCATCAGGGCATACAAAAACACTTGTAGCTTTTGCAAGTAATCAGGTTGTTACCACACTTTCTAAACCCACTGAAGTACAAATCGGTCACCTAAGAAAGGTTCGTACCTTTGCGTTGATGAAATTAGCAGACCCAAGGAATTGCCTATTGGGAACTAATTTCCTATACAAACAGGGATTTGTTCTTAATTTGGGTAACCAATTGTTGTGTCTTACCACAGAGCAGGCAAAGGATAACTCAACAGTGATCATGCCTGAGTGTGGCCTTTGTGTCTCCAATGATGGACTCTGAACCTGAGGGGTATGATTTAAACAAAATAGTGGCTAATCATGCAGACCAACCTAAGTTACATGTGTTACTTGGCAAACATGCAGATGCCTTTGCTAAACACAAACATAATTGCGGATGTATGGCAGTCACTATTGTTGTGGAAGGAGGAGATATATCAGCCCAAAGACAATATCCTTACCCAGAACAGGCAAACCCACACATAGAAAAGACTATCAAGTCTTTACTGATAAAGGGAGTACTATGTAGCTATACTTCCACTGCCAATTCTCCTGTTTGGCCCGTAAAGAAACCAGATGGTTCTTGGCGTCTCACAGTTGATTACAGATGCCTGAATAAGGTCACACCCACTTATGCCCCTACAGTGGCCAAGATGCCAGATCTAATCAAGTCCCTTGATCCAGAGGCTGTGTAGTTTACGGTAACAGCTTTTGGATACCCTATCATCTGGAGGTAGCAGTGAATGTTAATGCGTTAGCAGTTGTGGCTTCACAAGAAAGGCATGGGAAAATCAGACCTGTGGCCTATGCCTCAAGTTCAATTGGTGACATTAAACATAAGTATGACAATTGTGAAAAGTACCTATTGGCAACCAGTTGGGCCATACAACAGTTTTAGTTTCTAACTGGCCTCAGCCCAATTATATTACACTCATCGCACACTCCCTTTCAGTTCTTACTGTCCAACAGGGTAAAAGATGGGCAAGTCTCAAATGCTGGACCTTGCCTAGCCCACTAGGCATTACTGCTGCAAGGAAAAGATATTGCAGTAAAACCTATTAGAACACCATCTTTGTTACCAACTGTCCTACTGTATTAAGGAGAGCCATATGTGTGTCCCAATCTTGATCAATTGGATCTAAGGGGGGAGGAAAAACAAAAGCTTTTCCAACCATTCATCCAGGAAACAGATTCCATTAATAGGTATCATTTCTTTGTTAATGGTTCTAGTTATTACCATCAAGGCAAATCTTATACAGGGTTTGAAATCTATGCAGTTCCTCCCAAGGAGAAAAGAGAGCCTTGGGAGAAGGCATATTCATGCATTACACATTCAGCTCAATATGCTGAATTAGCAGCAGTGGCTTGTGTATTGGACTGTGTGCAGTTCTCCATCACCACCACATCCCAAAGTATCTGTCTGTTTTCAGAGTCCGCATGGGTATGCAATTCTCTCACAGAGTTTCTACCATGTTGGGAGACAAAGGGGTTCACATCTTCTAATGGCGCACCTATTAGGTATGCATCGCTGATAAAATCTATCTGTTGGTTAGCAGTTAAAAATCACCATCCCAAGGTGGCGACTTCTTAGGATGGATGTGCAACAATATTGTGATAACTGTCTGGCATGTGCCCAAGCCAATCCAACTCCATCCAAAAGAAATGCACCATTAAAATCTCAGGTGTATGAAGGTCCTTGGATGGCTTTGCAGATTGACTTTGTCGGTCCTTTACCAAGGACTCAAAGAGGTAACCAATACCTATTAGAGGTCGATCCTTTTTCAAAGTGGGTAGAGGCATTTCCTCTTAAGGCCAATACTGCAAAAGCCACCGCCAAGGTCCTAGTAGAGCAAGTCGTCTCTCGATGGGGGATCCCTGCAAAGGTAGAATCGAACCAGGGATCACATTTCACTGGACAGTTGTTTAGGGACTGTCTTAAATTAATGGGAGTCCCACAGAGACTACACATCCCATACAGGCCACAGTCATCTGGGATAGTGGAACGAACCAATCGGACTATAAAAAGTGATGTTGAGGAAACTGGTTGATGCCAATGGACGTAACTGGGACACTCTCATGCCTCTAATTGTAATGGCATTGAGAGCTGCATCTATTGATAAAACACCCTTTAAAATGATGACAGGCCGAATGATGTGATTACCAAACCATTTAATTTGGCACACCAGTGGCACTCAATTAGAGAGAATAAAAATGGATACCTACCTGCAGAATCTGTAAAAACATTTAAATCAAATCCACTTTCAGGTAGCAGCCAAATTGGGAAAATCCAAAGGAAAGGCAAAAGCTTACTTTGACAAAATCCAGAGAGAGAATACTTGGAAGGTTAAAGACCAAGTAATGCTGTTATTGTATAAAACACCAGAACATGGGCTGTGTAACTGATGGATTGGACCCTTCTGAATCATCGATAAACTCAGTTCAGCAGTGTATAAAATCAGGATAACAGGAGGCAAGTGTAATAGAGACAGAATCTATCATATTAATCAGTTAAAGCGGTATCGATCATTCAGGTCACAGGAGCATTTTTCTCCTCAGGACTTAAGTGAACAGCATCTGACAGAATCGCGACAACTGGAGTCCAGCAGATTGCAACCATGAAATGGACATTGATATTTCTGATTTACTACACCCTTATCATTGCTCTAAGGGTAAGACTGAGCCAAAAATCACAAATTTGGGACTGAACTATTACAACCCCATGAAACCAGATGACACGGTCATGCTCAATTGCCTGAGCACATGAAACACGACATACCAACACAAAAGAAACGGACTATTATACTCAACCCAGGACTTATCCACAGGAAGAGCAATTTACTGTTTATAATATGCATGACATAACCCAACTGTTTAATGAGACCCAACATAAAATTAATCAGCTGATTACTTTAAACAATGATCAGCACAGGGATCAACATTTAGGACAGGAGATTATATGCTCTGCATATGGGGAATACGTCGTAAATGCAAGCACTGATGCATTACGATCCTTAAGATTGGGAAAGGTTCCTAACTTGGTACTGTCCCAAGTGTTTTCAAAAGCTGGAAAAGGAACGATCCACATGTTTAGATTAATGCCAGCATTTATCAGTGGGTGCTATGAGAGAAATGGGATCTATGACACCTCATAGACTCATAGACTCATAGACTCATAGACTCATAGACTTTAAGGTCAGAAGGGACCATTATGATCATCTGGTCTGACCCCCTGCATGCTGCAGGCCATAAAACCGTCCCTACCCCTTCCCTGGACTCTGCTGTTGAAGTCCCCAATCCTGTTTTAGGTGACTTCAATCGGCAGAAACCCTCCTGCTAGAGATCCCTGCCCCATGCTGCGGAGGAAGGCGAAAAACCTCCAGAGGCTCAGCCAATCTGCCCTGGAGGAAAATTCCTTCCCGACCCCAAATATGGCGATCAGTAAGACCCCGAGCATATAGGCAAGAGTCTCCAGCCTGACCCCTGTCAGCCATTATACAATTTACCTACCATTTCTTGGTTTTCCTTGACTACTATGTTTTACCATTAAACCATTCCCTCCATAAATTTATCTAACTTAATCTTAAAACCAGACAGGTCCGTCGCCCCCACCGTTTCCCTCGGAAGGCCGTTCCAATATTTCACCCCTCTGACGGTCAGAAACCTTCGTCTAATTTCAAGCCTGAACCTCCCCACGGCCAGTTTATATCCATTCGTTCTCGTATCCACATTAGTACTACCCCAACCAAGACAGATGTTTTCTTTCTAAAGATTGTATGATGGCACAATTCTTGTATGTCTCATTCACAGTCTCGTTACCAGTGTTTGACCCAGACAAGGATGTGTACAGGCAATTGGTTGCTGTCCGTTTTATAGGTCACCTCAAAGACGACATCTATAGGGAATGCATTAATGCACCTCCCCTGGTGGTCTGTCACGCTCCAACTCAGACTTGGGAAGTGCCACAGATGGCCTGTTGCTCTGAAAAAGGGCCTCAGTACATCTGTAGGTGTAACGTGTTTGAAACAGGCACTGCTCTGTGTGGACTGCAGAGAGAGAAAGTACGGAATTCATCATCGTCATGCCTGGTGATTCTGACCAAGTGGAAGACTCCGCTGGAGAGGGTGACCTATGCTGGAAATAACCAATTTTGTGTGGTTACCAAGCAAAAGAGGTACCAATATGGTCCCTTGGAGTGTCCTGTCACAGAATCAAATTTTTGTTTTACTCCAGAGCAACCTACTTTGATAGGAAATTAAGTTATTTCCCCTATTCCCACTTTTGAAACATTACCGTTATTCAGTACGACCCAACCTATCATCTTTATGAAAATGGCATTGAAACTGCCCCCATAAATACTTGTTTATTAGGTTTTGATTTTAAGTTACTCAAGTAAACTCTAAGTTAGCTTTGCTAGCTCTTAGCATTAGCTTCTTCTAAGCACTGCATCTCTTACTCAAGAATTGAGAAACCTGAACCGCGAGGCTGGTCCTGTGTCTCTTACCACCAGGTTATCGAGGAAGGGTGTGAGTATATTAACCAAAGCTTTGTAGCATATAATACCATATGTATCTTTTGAATAACAGTAATGCAATTGTAACTTTGTAACTCTGATTATTTTAACCATTTAATTACTATTTCATTGATTTTAATCAAAAGTCTTTACGGCTATATCTGTGTAATGGTGTTGCAACTCACCACCACAGCGCCTCCCGCTGGTGACTCCAGGAATTAGCTCTGTCCAGTGAGCGCCCTCTCCCGGTGGTGTCCCGTCCATCATCTCGCCCTCGGTCGGTGTGTGGACCCGCATTGATTCCAACTTGCAGTGTCCTCTTCGAGCCACTGCTCTCCGGCAGTGTCCCTTAGTCCACCCTTGCCCCATTCCGCGGGGGAGGGGTCAATCAGCTGTCTCTTTGCACCCGGCCAATGTGGGCAACTGCACCCCTAAAGTCACACCCCTCTTGGAAGGGGGTTGGTGCAGCCCAAGACGGCCACTCCCGAAGGCCGGGTGTATGGCAATGGGGAAGGGGGGGGGACCCAGGCCCGCCCACTACTCTGGGTCCCAACCCAGGGACCCTCTAGTGGCAGCCGTCCTGCCCTCCTTCTCTCCCTCCATCTGTCCACGTCCCTGGGCCGTTTCCCCTTCGGCCTCTCGCACCGGCTAGGCCCTTCCCCTCAGGGTCTGCAGCCTGGCAGACACCGGGCTGGAGTGCCCTTCTGCTCCCCTGGGCCTGCCCCGCACTGCACTGTCCCTGGTGCTAGTCTCTCCGCTCTGGAGACAGACCTTCCCTTCTCAAAGGCCTGGGACAGACTGACTCGCCTCTCCCTGAGCAGCCTTTTTATAGGGCTGAGCCTGGCCCTGATTGGCTCCCTCCCAATAAGTCCTTCTCTGATTGGCTGCCTGCCTACGCAGGTGCACTGGCCTGCTTCAGCCTAAATTCTCCAGGAGGTGGAGGCCGCCTTGTCACCCGTTTCTCTCATCTTCCTGCAGCGGGCCCTGCGAGAGGGTGCTTCCCGCTCACCCCGGGCCCTCTGGACATTGTTATTCGGCCCCTGTTCTGTGAGGCCCCCCGGCCTCACCGTTCCCACGCTCTGAGCCGGCTGCTTACCCTGCAGCCGGTCCGGTTCTGACCCGCGCCTAGAGACCAACTGTACACGCTTGTGCTCCACATGCTGCATTTCCTCACCCTCGCATCCTGCCCCGACACCAAATGGTGGGACTATCTTCTACATAAAGAGGGCGAGGAGCCCCGGTGGGCCAGCTTCTATTCCACCTTGGTTCCACAGCCCACCGGGTACATCAGTTGGCGGCTCCTTCATGGAGCCGTGAGCATGGGCATGTACCTGGCGCGGTTCACACCCATGCCCAAGGCCTGCCCCTTTTGCAGCATGAGGGAGAACCTGGCGCATGCCTATCTTGAATGCACCAGGTTGCAGCCCCTATTCCAGCTCCTCCAGAACCTCTTGTTGAGGTTCTGGCTGCACTTTTCCCCGCACCTGTTCCTTTTCGCACACCCTAGCCGTGGCCCCACGGAGTCGCGAGACCTCCTCGTCAACCTCCTCCTGGCCCTGGCTAAGCTCTCCATCTACGCTACCAGGAGGAGGATGCTGGATGAGGGGGTGCTCTGCGACTGTGGGGCCTATTTCCGTTCCTCCCTAGTTTCACTTATCCGGGCAAAGTTTCACTGGGCAGCGTCCGCTGGCTCCCTGGACACCTTTGAGGAACAGTGGGCACTGTCCAGAGTTCTCTGCTCAGTGTCCCCATCCGGTACTCTCGTTTTAAACCTTCACCTCACTCCCTGGTTTTCTCATTTGTTGTCCCATGCATTCATTTGGTCCCTGGGTCCAGTGGTCCCTCCTGCTAGGCTGGGGTAGGGGCCTTTAGAAGTGGGTGGTCTTGCGCCCGCCCACCTTCCGGCTTTCCAATAAGACTACAATCTGTCTCAGTGTGAGCTTCCTGTCATACCCCCGGACAAGAACTTTTATCTTCTGATCAAACAGATTGGCGAGCCTAAAACCCATACTATCCAAATTAACAGTATTAACACCCTAAATCAGGCAACAGTCATTTGGTCCAACCCCCTGCTCAAAGCAGGACCAATCCCCAACTAAATCATCCCAGCCAGGGCTTTGTCAAGCCTGACCATAAAAACCTCTAAGGAAGGAGATTCCACCACCTCCCTAGGTAACCCATTCCAGTGCTTCACCACTCTCCTAGTGAAAAAGTTTTTCCTAATATCCAACCTAAACCTCCCCCACTGCAACTTGAGACCATTACTCCTTGTTCTGTCATCTACCACCACTGAGAACAGTCTAGATCCATCCTCTTTGGAACCCCCCTAAATAAAAAAAAATAAAAATAAAAAAATACCCCTTTCAAATACCCCTTCAGGTATTTGAAAGCAGCTATCAAATCGCCCCTCATTCTTCTCTTCTGCAGATTAAATAATTCCAGTTCCCTCAGACTTGCCTCATAAATCATGTGCTCCAGCCCCCTAATAATTTTTGTTGCCCTCTGCTGGACTCTTTCCAATTTTTCCACATCCTTCTTGTAGTGTGGGGCCCAAAACTGGACACAGTATTCCAGATGAGGCCTCACCAATGCCGAACAGAGGGGAATGATCACGTCCCTCGATCTGCTGGCAATATTCCTACTTATACAGCCCAAAATGCTGTTAGCCTTCTTGGCAACAAGGGCACACTGTCGACTCATATCCAGCTTCTCGTCCACTGTAACCCCTAGGTCCTTTTCTGCAGAACTGCTGCCTAGCCACTCGGTCCCTAGTCCGTAGCAGTGCATGGGATTCTTCCGTCCTAAGTGCAGGACTCCGCACTTGTCCTTTTTGAACCTCATCAGATTTATTTTTGCCGAATCCTTTAATTTATCTAGGTCCCTCTGTATCCTATCCCTACCCTCCAGGGTATCTACCATTCCTACCAATATAGTGTCATCTGCAAATTTGTTGAGGGTGCAATCCATGCCATCCTCCAGATCATTAATGACGATATTGAACAAAACTGGCCCCAGGACCGACCCTTGGGGCACTCCAATTGATATCGGCTGACAACTAGACATGGAGCCATTTATCACTACCTGTTGAGTGAGATGATATAGCCAGCTTTCTATCCACTTTATAGTCCATTCATCTAGCCCATATTTCTTTAACTTGCTGGCAAGAATACTGTGGGAGACCGTATCAAACCTTTGCTAAAGTCAAGGAATAACACGTGCTTACATCAGCTCTGTTCCAACCAACACTAACATTTTGCTCTGGGAGCTGATTCTCAGTTCCATTCCAGCTGCTTTACCTACTTATGACAGCTTTGCAGCAAGCTTTGTGCTGCCAAACTGCTAACCTGGAATTTCCCTAGCAGCTTTGGAGGGGGCGCAGATGCGATAGTGGCTCTGTGCCTCCCTCCTACCCATATTGGCCCCTGGTGTAGGAGGTATGGCCAAGAGAGAAGAGGCTTTGGAACAGGACTCATGGGTCTTTGGGGTTTTTTTTGGGGGGGGGGAGCGGAAGGAGCTACTGACAAGGTTACAAAGTGATGTCATTACTAGAAGAAATGTCTTCCAGCGTAAGACAGTAAAAGCCTTTAATTGTTTGCAATGATCTAACACATGGTGGGACAGATCCTGATTTTGGTTATGCCCATGTAAATGAGATCAGGATCCAGCCCAGTTACTGTGTTATCACAGATGCCTCCTCCTCCTCGAGGTGAAAAGTGAAAAGTGCAAGGTCATGCATTTAGGGATTAATAACAAGAATTTTGGTTATAAGCTGCGGATGCATCAGTTGGAAGTAACAGAGGAGGAAAAGGACCTCAAAGTATTGGTTGATCACAGGATTACTATGAGCTGCCAATGTGATATGGCTGTGAAAAAAGCTAATGCGGTCTTGGGATGCATCAGGCGAGGTATTTCCAGTAGAGATAAGGAGGTGTTAGTACCATTATACAAGGCACTGGTGAGACTTCATCTGGAATACTGTGTGCAGTTCTGGTTTCCCATGTTTAAGAAGGATGAATTCAAACTGGAACAGGTACAGAGAAGGGCTACTAGGATGATCCAAGGAATTGAAAACCTGTCTTATGAAAGGAGACTCAAAGAGCTTGGCTTGTTTAGCCTAACCAAAAGAAGGCTGAGGGGGGATATGATTGCTCTCTATAAATATATCAGAGGGATAAATACCAGGGAGGGAGAGGAATTATTAAAGCACAGTACCAATGTGGACACAAGAATAAATGGATATAAACTGGCCATCAGGAAGCTTAGACTTGAAATTAGACGAAGGTTTCTAACCATCAGAGAAGTGAAATTCTGGAACAGCCTTCCAAGGGGAGCAGTGGGGGCAAAAGACATATCTGGCTTCAAGACTAAGCTTGATAAGTTTGTGGAGGGGATGATATGATGGGATAGCCTAATTTTGTCAATTAATTGATCTTTGACTATTAGCAGTAAATATGCCCAATGGCCTGTGATGGGATGTTAGATGGGGTGGGATCTGAGTTACTACAGAGAATTCTTTCCAGGGTGTCTGGCTAGTGAGTCTTGCCCATATGCTCAGGGTTTAGCTGATTGCCATATTCGGGGTCGGGAAGGAATTTTCCTCTAGGGCAGACTGGCAGAGGCCCTGGGTTTTTTTCGCCTTCCTCTGCAGCGTGGGGCACGGGTCACTTACTGGAGGATTCTCTGCACCTTGAACTCTTTAAACCACAATTTGAGGACTTTAATAGCGCAGACATAGGTTAGGGGTTTGATACAGGAGTGGGTAGATGAGATTCAGTGGCCTGCATTGTGCAGGTTAGACTAGACAATCATAATGGTCCCTTCTGACCTTAAAGTCTATGAGTCTATGAGGAGCAGGGAAGAAGTGTGGGAATCTCAGATACTGCTGCTTCCACTGAGTAAGGGTGAGTTCACTGAGCTGTAATAATGGAGAGCATCTTTGGCTGGTTCTGGTGCAGTTAAAATCTTTGCTTAGTCTCTGAGCAGCCTGGGACTCAGAGAGCAGCAGGTTTGTCAGGCTTCTCTAAAGACTCTGGATCAAATCTAGACTGGGTCCAAATTCTGCTCCCGGTCATAGATATCCAACTCCATTGACTTCAGAAAGGCTGTCTGGGTGCAATGAAGCAGAATTTGGCTCTGAGGAGCTGTTGCATTGACTTACACCTTGTCTGCACGAGAAAGTTGCCCTGGCTTAATTTAGCCAGTGATTTTTAAACCCATGTAGTGCAGTCAGTGCAGAAGGCTGTGTAGACACACGTAGTTTGTTTAAACCAGGCCTAGTGCAGTTTAGTTTATGGCAATGGGCAAGGCCTTGGAGTAATCAGGCTTACTCTGGGGAAGTCGGCAAGGTAAAGTGGTGGGGGGACCCGCAGCTGTGGAATGGCATCATTGCTGCTCTGACTACTGCCACTGCAGCCAATCCCCCCAGTCAGCAGAGCCTCTGTGCCCCGGCCCTAGCACCCATAGTCCAGCATCTTCCAAACGCTTGAGAGCTGAGCCCCTCTTCAGACAAATTAAACCTATTGATGCTCCTTTTAACCCCGTCACACGTTACTGAAGGGCCATCTTCACGTGTATACCTCCCAGGCCCCTCCACGTCGGGAAAAGCTGCACTAGTGGATCCCCCAGCCATTCCCCTGCTCTGCTCGGCCTCCAACCTTTCCGCGTGACCCTCAGGCACAGCTGAGCAACCACCATTCCGATCCAAGAGGATTCTCTGCACTTGCGGAGGTGGGCGAAGTTATACCCCAAACCAGGCAATGAAGTTGTAAATTGGAGTCTGTATCTGTTTACTATCACCTGGCTTCAACATACAGCTGCTTCAGCCAGGCCCAAGCATCTAGAAGTGAACAGTCCTAGTAATACATCCAATACAATGCTGCAACATCATTTCTTTGCCAGCCGTAAAGAAATACACAAGCCCAATGAGCCATGTTTTATCTTTCACGAGTAGCCGGGTGTCAAAGTATTCACATAGCAGCGCCTGTACCAAAGAAGCATGGGAAAGCTACATAGATTGACAGAGTTTATCACATTGCATAAATCTGTCCTTTTCAAACACATTCTAAAAATCGATGGCATGTGGCAATTTACAGGACAGGTGGCAAACAAACTGAATTGCCCTGGCCTTCCCACGCAATGGTGCACTGCATCTCAAGGGATTCAGAAGAGACACTTTGCTCACATCACTACTCCAGCTTATACACTCTATGCTATCCTGTCCACCAGCTCTGGGGAGCTGCAAGTCTCCAGGAGTAGCAGAATTAGATCAAGCCGTGAGATAGTCCATTGATCATTTCTAATGCTGGCTTATGATGTTTTACATGCATATGTATTTAGCCAGTGACTATACAAAGGCAACAGAAAAAGCAGACATGTCAGACAGTGCTTTATTATCAGTGAGAAGCGGTTTCCTAGTCATGTTTATTGAGCCCAGGAGCAATTCTGACACTGTCAGAGCTGTGCTGTTTGTTCTGATAAGTCCACAGGTTGTTCCAGCTCACAGTTCCACCTTAAAGAGGCATCTCAAAGCCATGCATGGAGAGGGCTTTGAACCAGCCTGGCTAACGCTGGCAGGGTGTGTGTGTGAAATTGCTCACACAGCCGGGGTGGGGGCTGACCTGAGCTCGGGTAGCACTGGAGGAGCCAAGAAGTAAATAGCAACCAAGATCCTTTCAGCACTTCATATTTACCTGGAGAGTTCCCCCTGGGTCCCCACCTCTAACTTTCCCTGATGTCACCCACGCCTGGCTCAGACATCTGAGGACAGGAAGAGGAGCTTCTGCAACCTGCAATGAGGCTCTTTCCTTCCCAGGTGCACCTGTGTGTGTGTAGCTGTCCTGAGCCATTCCAGTCTGAATACGAACATGGCAGCCAAGCCTGGTACTTAAATTAATGGGAAAGAGTATGACTGACAGCACATCACCGAGTATTTCCAGTGACACGCTTTGTGTTGAAGTTGGTTCCTGGGGCTGCAGCCAGCCACATCTCCTCTCTCTAATGGATTCTACCTTCTAAGCTTACCATCCAGATTAGGGGCCATTGAAGTCAACAGAGCGAGCCTGCCTTGCATTCGCTGAGGATCTGACCCTACTTTCTTTAATTACATCCTCTTCCATAAGCTCACTAAGTGTCAAGAAAACATATCCTTTGTCCATTAGCCCGCCTCCAAGACGGGATGCGTACTGCATGGCTCCGGGCCCAATTATGCTGACCAGGGTCAACACTGGCACTTTTAAATTTGGGGCATGGCACATAAACGTGGCGTGTTTGACACTTACTTCCAATTAGTGTATTCAGTTCTAATTTATTATAGCATAATCCAATCTATCCTTGTCAGATCAGTAAAGGGATAATTGAGCAATTTCCTCAGAACGGCAGACTCTTTCAAAGGAAACCAGCCACCTGTTCAAAAAACATTTTGATTTCGGCGCAGAGCAGTTTCTTCTTTGGGAGCAAGAGTGGGAGGATTTAAAAATATTGTCTAATATGGGAGCCCGTGTGAGTGGGGGTGGGGAAGGCGTTGCAAAATCAGAAGTCTAGAGCTATTCCAATAAAGTTACCTCCCTCCCCAAGGGAGCGGGGATGGTCCCAAGCATTCAGTGGTGTAGGAACAGGGCATATGCATTCTCCCCATGTTTCTCCTTTAGCCAAACAGTAATTCCATGTGCTATATATGCTCTCTGGAGCAGGCACCGTATGTTAGTTCTGCGTTTGTATAGCAGATATCATGTTGGGGTCCTGGTCCATGAATGAGGCTTATAGGTGCTCTGTAATACACATTTATAACTGTCAATGGAGCAAGTCCAGCCTGTTCCAGCTGAGCACCTGGCCCGTGACTTTCAGTCATAAACTTCATTAGATTCGATCATCTTTTAAAAAAAAATTTGATCTGCAGCCTCACAGAGTCCGATTCTCCGCCTGCTGCCACTGTGCAGCTGAGTAACTCGTCTAAAACCGGTGTCAATGTGCTCAGAATCAAGCTTGGGGACCTTGGCACCAAAGAATTCAAAGCTGAAATTCAAATTCAAAGCTGCAAATGTGATTTTCTTTTACAGATGTTTAGGCTCTTCTGCTTCCCATTCCAACGGAGCTCTTCCACTGTAATTATACAATGTTCTTGATATCTGATGGGAAGGCTAGGTTAATAGATAAATGCAGTAGAATATAGTGGAATATACCAGATCCTCAGAGGTATTTAAGCATCAGTATATTCAAGTGTATGTGAAAACAGTTCAGGGACAAACAAACTAATCTTAGCGCTATATAACTGAGTGATCCATAAGCTACTTTGTCTGTTATACAGTAGACTTACCAGGGGAAAAAAAGAGAATTGTTGCTTTTTGCTTTTTCCTTCATGTCAAGTGAAGCTTTCTAGACTCCAACAAAAAGAATACAGCTTTTCATCTTGGAAAAAAAATGAGTCTCTGCATTAGTGCCTCTAAATCATAGAACATGAGTTGAACAGATCTATTAAGAGAAAAGTCTCTGAGGCTGAGAAAATGGAAGAATTAAAAGGGTCACTCCTGAAAACAGAACTCTCCCCCCTAGGGGACTGTCATGGTAAACGGGCTTTGGCATCCTACCCCAGTTGTAAGTCTAACTATGGGGAAATAGACACAAGTTTTAAAGGTCACAATAATCTGAAACAATAAATATTGGTTGGAAACGGAGATAGAAAAGCTGCATTCATCCAAACAAAAAGGCTGACTGATAGGACTCAAGGCCTGTGTTAAGATCAGGCCTGGGAAACAAGAGAAGTGTAGGACTGGGAATCAGTGAACCAAAACTGGTGTCTCAGAAATTAGGCCTAATTGGTGGACACAATAATGAGAATACGGGCAATTCTACCCAGCACTCCCTTTTGGGATCCTTTGGGGAGATGCTGGCTGAGTGAAATATGGGAGAAAGGAAGGGGTAAGCTTCACCATCCTGGATGCCACCCCTACCATCTCCTGGGACTCCAGGATCCGCTGGGACACCATTGTCCTTCACTGTCCTGATCCTGAGAGATGTTCTGACCAGACCAAAAGAGGGACCCAGCTGACATTATCACCTATCTCAGCCCCACCTAAATCCCCCAAACCATCTGGGCTCTGAGACTTTGTCATCCCCACCCCCTGTTGGGTGTCCTTTTCTTCCCCATTTCTCTCTTTTTGGCGTCTGTTTAATAAGAGCCCGGCTTAGCCAGCCAAGACTGGATATTTTACAACATACGTACAGCCTGATGCTGATACAGCGCTCAAAGTGGCTGATTAGATCATTGGCTGTGCTGATGTTTCCCCAGCAGTGATCCTGCAAGTGAGAGTCAATACCAGACACCTTTTGTATGTTTGTTTTGTTTTGTCTTCAAGGCCAGCTCAACCTTAGTAGCTATAACAACGGCTCCAACTCATTTCAACTAAATTCTCTTCCCCCCCCAAATTGGACAGTTGTTCCCATCTTTAATACTAGTGAAAAGACTGTCAAATTCAGGGGGGTGGAGGAGTCCTTCTAAAGACTCTCTCCAGGTAATGGGAAAAGAAACAAGGGATGTTGCAACAGTGAACGCCATATGTAATACTTTATATTTCAAATGCTTTCACTGTTTTTCCCTTTCTGTGTCTTTAATACAAGGTTAGCAAGGATGGTGTGTTTGCCAGGGTGCTAGGCAGGCTGAGGGCTCTGTATACACACCTTGAATGCTACACATGATTTTGGACAGTGACAGGGTCATGTTAACATCTTTGACTCTTTGGGCCCATTTGTTCCATCGAAATTCATCCAACAGGCCTTGGCTTCCAATTGGTTCCAACAAGTGGAATGCGAACCCTTTCCCACCCGTTACTCACTGTCACCAGCTGGGCACCACCACAAGGGGTTTGTTACATCAGATGGGGCTGTACTAAGAGCCCTGTGGGGTGGTAACACTCCGAGGAGTGCCGCATGCCTGGTAGCATTGGGCCAAATTCCTCTCTGCTGTAACTCAATTGGCTTGAATTGAACATACACTAGAGATGCATTTGGCCCAGAGAGTCTGCATAGAGAGGGGGTCAGTGTAACACCTGATGGGACCCTGAGGACAGTGTGCTCACTGATGGCCATTACACCCTTTAGCAAGGTGAGAATGCACTCCCCTCCATCGCAGCCAGTCCCCCTGGTCCAGAAACACCCCATCGCAGTGTAAATATCCTCTGGCTTCCCCTCCCTTTTGCACGCAGGCAGCACATGCCGCCCAATTACAGTCGCCAGCTGTGTAGAAGGGCTATGGGGAGGTGGGACATGACTCCCGTCACCTAACTGGAGCAGCCATAATACAGCTGTGTGAATGAACATTAGCGTAATAAGGACCAGGTTCTCTTAGCTGGGCCTAAGACACTACCGGTGGGTGCCTGTGGATATCTTTATAGTTTCCAGCATCCTCCAATTTAGTGTTAGACAGCCACTAGGGGAGCATTTGCTACAATGAAGATAGAAACCCCTCCCCAGGATGGCATATAAGTGGTTGGACTCTCTGCCTCAGTGCCCCCTAGTGCCAAAGCTTCTCATTGCAAGGGTTCTTGCCCCATCACCCCTTGTGGAGCGTCAAGTTCAGATCCCTTTCGGGGTAACAACAACTCAGCTTCCTCTGTGCTCCATCTTCATTCCCTTTCATAAAGGGTCCTGTGGCACCTTTGAGACTAACAGAAGTATTGGGAGCATAAGCTTTCACGGGTAAGAACCTCACTTCTTCAGATGCAAGAGAAGTGAGGTTCTTACTCACGAAAGCTTATGCTCCCAATACTTCTGTTAGTCTTAAAGGTGCCCTCTGTTGCCCTCTGTTGCTTTTTACAGATTCAGACTAACACGGCTACCCCTCTGATACTATTCCCTTTCATAGGTGCTGACTCCGTGGGAGCACCCATTGGAAAAAATTAGTGGGTGCTTCACATCCACAGGCAGCCAGCTCCTTCGCTCTCCCCCAGCGCCTCCTGTCCGCTGGCAGCCCTGCTGATCAACTCCTCCCAACGCCTCCCGCCCACTGTGATCAGCTGTTCTGCAGCGTGCAGGAGGCGCTGGGGGGAGGGAGGGAAGGAGGAGTGGGGACAGGGCACGCGTGGGGGAAGGAGGTGGAACTGAGCGGGAAGAGGTGGGGCAGGGGTTTGGGGAAAGCGGTCAAGTGAGGGGTGGAACAGGGGTTTGAGCACGCCAGGGGCCCGGAGGAAGCCAGCACCCGTGTTTCCCTTTCTGGGCTACTCTCTCAGCCTTTTTTGAGGCCCAGCTGCAGGGCCAACTTTAGGCCAATTTCCCCGAATCAGGCACCGCGTCTAAAGTTATCACCCGACACCTCAGTCTCACTCTTGCTGGCTGAGAAGCAACTAATTTCTTCCAGCACATCTGTGGTAACTGTGACTAATGTGTTTTTAACTCTTTTAGACCAGTTTCACCCCACCACACTGCATCCTTCCGTTTTTCCTCCCTGTGGCGTGACAGGCTGCAAACACACTCATGGTGAAGTCTGGAGACTCATTAATCCACACATCATACAACTCACCATCTCTCCCCACTGTGCCGCAAAGAATTCACTGCAGAAGGCTGGCACGAGCTCGCATCCTACGCTCACTAGCTACACAGCCGTGCATTTACTTGTAACTTGTGAAGCATTATAAATAATTCAAACGAAATGCCAGTGGTGGAAATAAATGAGCCAAGTCCATTATGTGATGCACTAATCTGGCTTGTTAAAACTGGGTTTATTCATTTACAGTGAGATTCACCCCTGGACAGAAGAGTAGCACGTGGCCTGCGTATCACTTATATCCCACTAAAGGCTAGTTTCCAGGTCACAAATGGTGCATAAGCCTTGAGCTGTCTGTCTGTACAGGTCTGAATTTCACCCTTAATGAGCTGAAGTAGTTCTCTCTGCTCAGCCAAATTATGTTCAAGTAATGTTGGCACAAATAACTGTATTAGCAACAGAATTCTCTTTGAGATGTTAGTTTTGTGCCCCTGGAATGTTGTCTGGAGACAATTTGTGGTTATCTCCCCACCTAAAGGCTTGTTTACACAGAAACTCAGGAAAACTAATCCAAATTAGTTGAAGGTATGAATTTAAATTGAATTAATTAAATTGCATTAAAACACTGTATGGATGCTCTCATTAAGTGGCTTTAGTTTTGTTTAATTTAATTCATTCCCAAAATGCAGATTTAATGCAGTTTTGCTAATCCACTTCAAAAATTAATTCCAATTAATTTTCCTGTGTAGACAAGATCTAATGGTCAAATCGATCATCCTACTGGGCTACTATTAATAAAAGCAATTTGGAGTTCAATTGTCAATGACTCTGTGTCATGCAGGGCCGGCTCTAGCTTTTTTGCTGCCCCAAGCAGCAAAAAAAAGTGCCCCCCCCGAACCCCCCCCGCTGAGCGCCGCCCCCCCTGCCGAGCGCCGGAGCCCGCCCCCCCCCGCGCCGAGTGCCGCCGGAACCCGCCCCGAGCG
>NC_048308.1:66902160-66920392 GCF_013100865.1 Trachemys scripta elegans | reverse complement strand
CCCCCCCAGCGCAGCGCCGCACCGCGCCGCCGGAGCACCCCCCGCCACCCCTTACCAGGTGCCGCCCCAAGCATGTGCTTGGTTGCCTGGTGCCTGGAGCCGGCCCTGGTGCCATGTTCATGTTGCACCAGACCCTGATTTTAATGTGAGTGCACCTTTCCAAGGAAGATGGGGTGGGGTTGATAACACAAGTTCTTTCCCTTGGCCTTGTCTTTTAATCTCTGATTTGCTTTTATGGACTTTTTACTTCAAGATGTTCAAGGAAAAGGGACTATGCAAAAGCAGGCTATGAACGACTTAGTAACTGTTTCAGAGTCCTGTGCACTCAATCCCCGGGGAGGGATCTGCTAGAACACACAGTTATTTGTATGTCACCTCGTTCGTTGAAAGAATGACACTGAATGGGAAAATAGGTATTTGTAAGGGGTTCATTCACTGCAGGAGCACCTTCTCTTGGCCAGCTCTGGGATAGTGGCTCTCTGCCCATATGACACCCCCTAACAACAGTTGCTCCATCACTGTGGTGGTCTCTCTTTCTGCAACTTGGCCCTCCAGCCAGGTCACGCTTTAGTCCATCCCTTCTGGGGTAACATAGTCCAATGACTTTACAGCAGGTCTTCCATTGGTTTATGGAGTTTGTGGTCCTTGCACCCTTTACCTCAGGGGTTTTCATCCCACCTTCCTTGGTGGCTGATAGGGGAATCCTGGGACTCCCTCTAGTCTGGGCTCCAGCTCAGGGACCCTGTAGGCAGAAGCCAAGGTCTAAACTCTCTGACTTCTTATGGCCTCCCTGTACTGTTTCCTACCTTTTCTGTTCCCCAGAGAATGACTACAGACTCTCTCCCTGCAGCCCTGTAGCGGGGCCGTATTGGCAAACCGGGAAGTGGGCGGGCTTAGCCGCCCACTACTAAAGGCCCCTCCCCCAGCCTAGCGGGAGGGACCACTGGACCCAGTACCAAATGATTACGTGGGACAACTAATAAAAAAACAGGGAACAAGGTGACGGTCAGAGGTTCAAAATCAGGGAACCAGATGGGGACACCGAGCAGAGAACCCCGGACAGCGCCCACTGCTCCTCGAAGGTGGCAAGGGAGCCAGCGGACGCTGCCCAGTGGAACTCCGCACGGAGACGTGAAACCAAAGAGGTATGAAAGTAGGCCCCACAGTCGCAAAGCACCCCCTCGTCCAACATCTTCTCCCTGGTATTATAGATGGTGAGTTTGGCCAGGGCCAGGAAGAGGTTGACGAGGAGGTCTCGCGACTTAGTGGGGCCACGAACAGGGTGTGCATAAATAAACAAGTGCGGGGAAAAGTGTAGCCAGAACCTCAACAAGAGGTTCTGGAGAAGCCGGAAAAGGGGCTGCAGCCTGGCGCACTCAAGGTAAGCGTGCGCCAGGGTCTCCCTAATGCCACAAAATGGGCAGGCCTCAGGAATAGGGGTGAACCGCGCCAAGTACATGCCCGTGCTCACGGCCCCATGAAGGAGCCGCCAACCAATGTCCCCGGCGGGCCTTGGAACTAAGGTGGAATAAAGGCTGGCCCACCGGGGCTCCTCACCCTCCACAGGTAACAGATAGTCCCTCCACTTGGTGTCGGGGCGGGACACGAGGGTGAGGTGATGCAACGTGTGAAGCACGAGCGTGTACAGATAGTCCCTAGGCGCGGTTCGAAACTGGACCGGCTGCAAAGCGCGCAGCTGGCTCGGATTATGGGAGCGGGGGAGCCGGGGGGGCTCATGGAACAGGGGCCCGAGAAAAAGGTCCGGAGGGCCCGGGGTGAGGGGTGGGCGGGGAGCACCCTCCCGCAGGGCCCGCCACAGGAAGCCGAGAGCAGGAGGTGACAATGCAGCGCCCACCTCCTGGAGTACACGCAGAGGGGTCGCGAGGGTGGAGAGCCCCATGCGCCGACCAAGCACACGGGGATCCACCCAGTCCCCTCTGGTGTAGTCCAGGAGGTCTCCGATCCTGGTGGTTTCCGCCAGGACCAACCTCCGGCTCACCGAGGGTGACTCCGCCACCTGCACACGGAGATCGGGATTGTGCAGCAGGGGCTCCGCGAGGAGATCCGCGCCCTCGGTGGCCACAATGGACCTGGTTGCCGAGAAAAGCTTCCAGGTCCGGAGAAGGTCCTGGTAGAAGACCGGCAGCTCCGAGAGGTCTCGCGGAAGACCTCTCGGATGAAGAAAAAGGAGCTGCCGGTCGTATCGGAGCCCTCGGAGGCAGCGGAGGAAGGCGTGCGCTAACGTGCTCCATGCCGGACTACCTTCACCATAAAGGAGCCTCTGCAGGGCCTGGAGGCGGAAGACATGGACCTGGCTACGAAGGCAGACCAGGCCCTGTCCCCCCTCCTCCAGGGGAAGACTCAAAACCCCTGCAGAGACCCAGTGCAGCCCAGGCCAGAAGAACTCCAGGGCTATCCTCTGGAGCCTGGCCAGGAGTCCCGGGGTTGGGCTCAGGGTGTTGAGCCGGTGCCAGAGCATGGACAGGACGAGCTGGTTCAGCACCAGCGCCCTCCCCCGCAGGGAGAGACACCGGAGCAGTCCCGTCCATCTCCGCAACCGCGCACGCACCCTGGCCTCCAAATCCAGCCAGTTCTCCGGCGGAGAAGGATGCGTGGCGGAAAGATAAACGCCTAGATAGAGCAGCGGACCCGTGCTCCACCGAATGGCTTGAAGAGCGGGTGGGAGGGAGCCCACCTGCCAACCGTCCCCGACCACCAGGCCAGAGCTCTTGGCCCAGTTGACCCGGGCGGAGGAGGCGGTCGAATAAACGGCCTGGCAGGCCTCCACCCGCACCAGATCCTCAGGGTCCTGGACCACGAGGAGCACGTCGTCGGCGTACGCCGACAGGACCAGCCGCAGCTCCGGCTCCCGGAGCACCAACCCTGCTAACCTCCGGCGGAGGAGGCAGAGGAAGGGCTCGATCGCCAGAGCGTACAGCTGGCCCGAGAGGGGGCACCCCTGCCGTACTCCCCGCCCAAAGCTGACCGGCTCGGTCAGGGTCCAGTTGAGCCTGACCAGACACTCCGCCTCAGCGTACAGCACCTGGAGAAAGCCCACAAACTGGGGCCCGAAGCCGAATGCCCGCAGAGTGCCCAGGAGGTACCCATGGTCCATCCTGTCGAACGCCTTCTCCTGGTCCAGAGACAGGAGGGCGAACGACAGACCATCCCTACGTCCCAGCTCTAATAGGTCCCGGACCAAGTACAGGTTGTTAAAGATGCTCCGGCCCGGGACGGCGCAGGTCTGGTCGGGGTGGACCACGTCCGCCAGCACGGACCCCAGCCGCAGCGAGATGGCCTTCGCTACGACCTTATAGTCCGTGCCGAGGAGCGAGATGGGATGCCAGTTTCGTAAATCGCGGAGGTCCCCCTTCTTCGGCAACAGGGCGAGCACTGCTCGCCTGCACGAGAGAGGGAGGACCCCGCTCTGCAAGGACTCGGCCCAGACGGTGACGAGGTCTGGGCCGAGGATGTCCCAGAACACGCGGTAAAACTCCACGGTCAGCCCGTCCATGCCTGGAGATTTGTTAGTGGGCATGAGCCGGAGGGCCGCCGAGAACTCAGCCAGAGAAAGAGGCACCTCCAGCCGGTCTCGGCCGCCCGCGCTGACCGTCGGGAGCTTGGTCCAGAGCACCCTGCAGGCCTCGGCGTCGGTCGGATCTGGGGAGAAAAGAGCGGCGTAGAAGGCCCTGGCCCTGCCACGCATCTCCTCCGGATCCGTGAGAGGGGCGCCGTCCTCCGCCAGGAGGCAGGTGACATGCTGTTTGGCCCCCCTCCGTTTCTCCAGGGCGTAGAAGAAGCGGGAGCCGCGATCCATCTCCTGCCCTAACAACGCATCCCGCCGCCGGCTGGCGCCCCGGGTGTAGTTCCGGCAGAAGAGCCGCGTGCGGACCTTCCCCACATCCCACCACCGCCGCGTCGAGGGAAAGGCGCGCCGCTGCCCCCGCCAGGCCAGCCAGAACTCCCGGAAGGATGCCACGAAGCCCACGTCCTCCAGCAAACTATTATTAAAATGCCAATAGGCCGGCCCCGGCCGCTCGGAACTGAGAGAGGCCGTCACGGTCACCAGGTGGTGATCTGAGAACGGGGCCGGCCGGACGCTGGAGGCATGGGCCCGCGCCAGATGAAAACGGGACAGATAAATGCGGTCCAACCGGGAGTGGCGCGACCGGTCGTCCTCCACCCGGACATAGGTGAAGGTGGTGTCGTCGTCCGGGTGGTGTTCGTGCCAGACATCCACCAGGGAGTGATGGTCTACGATCTCCCTGAGGACGCCCGCGGCTGCCTGGGAAGACTCAGGCCCGGAGCGGTCCCGGTCCTCGAGGGTGGTGTTAAAGTCCCCGCCGAGGACCAGGCACTCGCGAGAATCCAGAGTGCCGAGGAAGGCCGCCGCCCGCTGATAGAAAGGCACGCGTTCCGAGCCCGTGGTCGGGGCATAGACGTTGACCAAGTTCAGAACCAGCCCCTCCACACAGGCCCGGACGTGCAGCAGGCGGCCTGGCACGACCTCGGCGACCCCCAGCACCTCAGGCCGCAGCCCCGGGGAGAACAGGGTGGCCACTCCAGTCGAATGGGCGCTGAGGTGGCTAAAATAAACCCCGTCTCCCCACTCCAGCCGCCAGCTAGCCTCGATGGCCGGAGCCGTATGGGTCTCCTGCAGGAAAATCACAGAGTACCCCCCCTCCCGAAGGAAGGAGAGCACCTGGCTCCTGCGGAAACCCACCTTACAGCCCCGGGCGTTCAACGACGCAAAGGTAGTAGCTGTCATACGGAGGGCTGGGGCAGATCCTCACGGGCGGAGGGATGATCGTCCCCCAGCGGGCCCCGCAAGATCCCGGTTTCGACTCCGAAGGTCAAAAGGGAGTCGCGGAATCTGCGGGCCCGCTGATAGGCCGCGATGTCCCGCCGACCGGACCCCCTCCCCTCCCCCAAAAGCGCCTTCACGGCCCAGAGGACGAGATGGAAGTCCCCCCAACGCTGAAGGGCGAGCTGCACCTTACCCTGGGAACCACGGGAATCCAATAGAAAGAGGCGCAGCTCATCCCGCAGCGCGGAGGGGGAGGCAGCGGCCAAGCCGCCGCCATCCTCCGGCGGGGCCCCTGAAGGGTCCTCGCGGCCCACGGTGACGGACAAACAAGGGGCCGAGCTCCGGCGCTGCTGCGCTAGGGAGCCCGTCCCCATCCCCGGCAAAGGAGAGAGCGACTGAGGGAACAACGCAGCCCCAACAGTGGCAGGAAGGGGAGACACGAAAACCGCCCCCTGAGGGTTGTCTGCAGGCAACGGAAATGCGACAACCCCGGGGGCGGCAGTAACACCAGAGGTGGCAGAAGGAGACACCTCGGGGACAGGATCTGGGGCAAGGGCGGGAGTAGGGGCGGGGCTCGAGGCGGGAACAGGGACTTGGGCAGGAGAGGGGACAGGATCAGGGACGGGAACGGGAACGGGCTCCCCATCTCCCGCTGCCAAGCCGCTAGACTGCGGCTCCCCTCGGCCAAGGTCAGCATCCGAGGGGACGGAGGCAGCAGGGACAGGGGAAGCCTCAGGGGCAGGAATGATGGAAGGGGCAGGATCGGGGGCAGGAACCGGCCGCTCAGCAACGGCCGTCGCCCCGAGGGGCTCGGCGGCCGTGCACGAGATGGTAGTCGCGGCCGGGCTGGCAGGTAGGGCTAAGGGTTCTCCCAGGACTAAGTCGGGAGCGGCAGAGTGGGGCGAGGAACCGGGAGCAGGAGAAGGGGGCGGGACTAAGCCAGCACCCGGATCGGGGCCCGCTGGCGGAGGGTCGTCCCCCCCTGGGTAACCGGGGTCAGACCCAGGGCCTCGATCTCATCGAAGATGGAGGTGAAAGCGGTCCCCTCGGCCCCGGCGACCTCCCCGCCAGTCACAGAGACAAAGGCCGCCCCGGCATCGGCGGCGGCAGCGGGGGGCACAGACGGAGCAAGGGCCGGGAGAACCGCTACGGAAGCCTCCTCAGGTGTGGGCTCAACAAAGGGGACAGAAGTTTCCCCAGCCACTGCCACGGCATCCACGGTCTCCATGGCCGGCACCTCCTGCTGGGCACCGTCCGGGGGCGCGGAAACAGAACTAACAACGTCGGCCCCCCGCGGCATCTTTCGGGGGGCCTGCTCTCCCTCCTCATCAGAGGGGAGGGAGAGAGCCCGCGACCTGCGGGCGCCGCGCTTCCCCCGGACGGTCACCCAGCCCCCCGAGGTGGAAGAGGAGGTGGAGGGCCGGTCAGCAGGGGCAGGGCCAGAGGGCAAGGGCGATGGCTTCGGGGCTCGGGGCGGCAGGGTCGGAGGGACAGCAGGGGTGAGGGAAACCTCCCCCTGGGGCAGGCCCTTCCCCGCGGCCGGCGGAAGCCGCCCCGCCCTCTCCTCCACATGCCCCGCCGATCCAGGGTCGGCGACGGCAAGGCCCGCCCGCCCGGCTGTCTCCGCGGCCAGAGCGGGAACCGCGGCAGAAGGAGGAGGGGGCGGCGGCAGCAGCAGTGTCCGAACCGCCAGGGTTGCCGGCGATGACAGGGCCGGCACCCTCCCGGGCCCCGGGGGTCTCGGACGCCCCTCCAGGCCGGGCCAGGGGACAGTCCCTCCGGACATGCCCCGGCGCCCGGCAGAGGAAGCACCGGGCCTCTCCCGTCGAATAGTGGACCCGATAATGGGCCCCCCGGTAGGACACCAGGAAGGACCCCTCGAGCGCCACTCCGGCACCCGCCGCCGGTGGCAGCTGAAGCTGGACCTGCCGGCGGAAAGACAGGATGTGCCGGAGGGCAGGGTCCTTACAACCCAATGAGAGAGGGCTCAGAATGGAAATGGGCTTCCCCAGGGTGGAGAGGGCCGGCAACAGGGCAGCATTGGGGAGGTAGGGCGGGACGGAGGTCAAGAGCACCCGTACGCCCAGGTCCTCCAGGGGTTCCAAGGGCACAAACACGCCTCCCACCGCCAGGCCTCTTTCCACCGCCTCCTGCGCAGCGGCCACCGACGCCAGGAAGAACACGGCCTTCCCGTACATCTTGGAGGCCGCCACGATGGCCGTAGGCCCCACCACCCTCGCCAACGCCCGCACATAGGTCTCAATGTGGGGCGAGGCAGGCACCAAATGGCAATGGACGCCATGCCTCCTAGTCAGCGAGGGGAAGGGGCTGTGGTCACCAGGGACAGGTCCAGAGGCGGCGGTCGGGGCGGACGACGCGGCGGCATGCAAAGAGGCGGCGGCAACCTGGGCGTATGCTCTGGGGGCCGGAGGTGGAGCGCCACCAGAGCTGGTGGAAGGGACGGCAGGAGAGGGAGGGGCCGCGGCCGGTGTCAGGGCCGCAGCGGGGACCGTAGCCCCGCCCGCAGGAGGTCTGGCTCCATGGGCGGGGCCCTTCCCCTTCTTCCTCCCTTGGCCCTTCCTGCCGGTGGAGGGGGCAGCCGTGGCAGCGGCGGTATCCGGGACAGGGCCAGCCGAGGGGCCGGCCACTGGGGTGGGCGGGGACAACAGGGCAGGGGCAGGGGCAGAGTCCCCCGCCATTACAACCTGCAGCCGCTCCTCCCCTCTAGGCAAAAGACAAAACGAGGGAAAGGCAACCACTCCCCCCCGCTAGGCTGCAGGCTGGGGAGGAGGGTGCCAATGGAGAGGGCACACAGGAGCGAAAAGAGAGGGGTGGGGCACAGGTGCCAAAAAAGAAAGCCGGCTCCCCCGGCTACACTGGGGCGGGGGGGGACTACAACAACAGTAAAAGGGGGGGTGAACAGTGCAAAAGGGGGGGGCAACAAAACGGGGGCACAAGCGCGCGCGGGGGGGCGAAGGAGGGGGGGGCGCACCGGAGCAGCGGCTCAGAAACAGAATGGAATGTCCAGCCAGCTGCAGCCCAAGGACAAGGAGGGGTAGGAGGAAAAACTCCAGCCAGCCGCAGCCCAAGGACAGGGCCGGGAACACAGCCAGCAGGCTAGGAACCGAGGGGGGGGGAATGGGCACCAAAAAAATAAACCGAAGGGGCTCAAAAGGAGGGGGGTAGGGTAGGGCCAACTAATACAAAGGGGGCTACAGGGAGGGGACCCCACCAGCGAAACGCAGTTGGGGGGCAGGAGAAGTCCAGGGCGGGGGAAAAGGTGCACCCACAGCGCTCGCGAAGCGCAGGCTCCGCCGTTCACTGCTGCAAGTAAACAGTCCCGGACGATGGAAATGGCGGGGGGAGCAAACAGCCCCGCCGAGGGGCGAAAAGCAGGTCCAGGTGGCACGCGGGGCAGTGGAGGGGTTGTCGGCAGCTGTCGGCGGTGGGGGTGGTGGTAGAGGGGGAGCAGATGGACGAAGGGGGGGGCACCGCACCCCCCCCGCACCCCCTTCAACAGTCCGCTACGGGGGACGGGACAGCAGGATCCCAAGTCGACCTCGGAGCTTCCTGGCAAGCGAAGGCTTCCAGTCCGAGGAATTACAAACGAGAGGCTCAGTACCGTCCACACTCCTAACGCGACTGGGGGCACCACCACCCCAGGAGCAAAGATGGCAAAGTCACTCAAAACACAGTCCTCAAACAACCCCCTCCACAATCTCCCGAACCAGGGACGCAGTCTCTTCGCACTCCGCGACGGAGACAGCGGCTCCCACACAGGAACAGCAGCAGCAGCGAGCGGCAGTCAGCCGGCCGGGCAACCGGCCAGGCAGGCAAGCAAGCAGGCAGGTGGGCCCCCAGATGGTATCGGTGTTGGCATTGGGGGGCCGATGCTTCTCCCTCCGGAGGCGAGGGCGAGGGGGGGGGCAGGCCGGCAAGGCCCCCCCTCCGCACTCACTCACTCACTCACGCAGCAGCAGCGGCAGCGGCAGCAACAAGGAGAGCAGCAAGCAGCAGCTGGAGAGGGCCAGGAAAGACCAGAGGGAGAAGGGAGCACAGAGAGCTCCTGCAACCTGTAGCGGGGCGGCCTGGCTCCCAGGCGCCCCAGGAAGGGACGAGCCAGAACAGCCGCCAGAGTGGGCGGAGCCACCGCGGCCTGTCCCCGCCCCCCGGAAGTCAAGGGGCGGGACAGGAAGTATAAAGGCCAGGCCCCAGCGCTCAGTAGCTGGCCGGCAGCGGGAGAGGACAGATGCTGGTGCCCGAGCTCCCGCGGACCTGAGCCTGCCGAGAGCCCGGTATCCCGAGGAGGACTGGCCGAGCCTGCCGAGAGCCCGGTATCCTGAGGAGGACTGGCCGAGCCTGCCGAGAGCCCGGTACCCTGAGGAGGACTGGCCGAGCCTGCCGAGAGCCCGGTATTCTGAGGAGCGGTCTGAGCTTCCCCCCGCCGAGGGCCCAGAGGGAGCGACAGACCTACCTGGTGCTCGGGGCCCGGAGGAGCCCATGATCTTCGACCCAGCAGACGGAACTCAGGAGGAGCAGGTACCCATGGAGGAGGAGATGGGAAGTGGCCCGGGGATAGCAGACCCCGAACCCATGTCAGTGTGTTGTGGTCAGGATCCCCACTGACTGCGCGGCAGGTGGACTGCTGCGGATAGGGCCCCGGGCTGGAACACAGTGGAGTGGGTGGGCCTGTGTTCCCCCCTGCCACCCCGCGCCGGGTGGCAGTCTCTCCTCCTCCTTGTCCAAGGGGCCTGGGCCCCTGACAGACTATCTGTTGGCTGCCCCGCCCTGACCTAGGGCCTGGGCTAACCCAAACTGACCCAGCCCCTGCTACAAGGCCTGGGCCACTGACTGACTATTGGTTTGCTGCCCCGCCCTGACCTAGGGCCTGGGCTAACCCAAACTGACCCAGCCCCTGCTACAAGGCCTGGGCCACTGACTGACTATTGGTTTGCTGCCCCGCCCTGACCCAGGGCTGGAGGGGTTAATTGTGTGCTCAGCCCCTGCACAAGGGTCTGGGCTCTGAACTGCTAATTGTGTGCTCAGCCCCTGCATACGGGTCTGAGCTCTGAACTGCCAATTTTGTGCAGGGACTGAGCACACAGGCTGAGCTCTGAGCTATCAATTGTGTGCTTAGCCCCTTCCCAAAGGTCGGGGCCCTAACTGTTATTCGCTTTGTAGCGGGGCGGCCTGGCTCCCAGGCAGGGACGAGCCCCACCCCGGAACTACTACAAGCCCCCTTTCTTCTTTTTCCTCTTCTTGGGTTTTGTGGCATAGCAGACTTGATTCCTGAGTCTATCTGACTGCCATGCACTGTACTTTATATCTCATTCATGACTTAGAGTCTTGCACCTTTCCTGGTTTTCTTGACAAATTACAGAGAAGGTTTTTTCACTGGGCCCCATCTTCCTTGTATTCTTGATAGATGTTGCAAGGAAAATAGATACTTTAAGGCCTCTGAGTTTTCTGTATAATCACCTATACTTTCACTGGTACAGTCTTTACAATCCCAAAGGATCAGATCTATTTTTTCCTGAACCTTACATGCTATGCATAATCCCTCTTTATGACTGTTAATTAGAAATAAATTACTTTTTAATCCAAAGTGTCCTAGTAGAATTCTAAATTGAGCCACTTTGCTCTTCCTCTCGGGGCCTTGGATTATATCAGCATTTTCAACTGCTGGGCATACTTCTGTGAATTTTTTCCCTTCATTTCATTTGCCCACAATTCTTGTCATTCCTTCCTTAGCTCATTTTTGATTAGGTGTTTAAATTCCTGTTTGCGTAAGGGGATCGCTAGGTAGTCTTGTTTGTGATTAACAGCACTTTTTGCCAGTTTATCCACCAGTTTGCTGGATGCTATCCCTGCGTGCACCGGGATCCATGCTATTTCTATTGTTATGTCCAGTTGCACCAGTTCAGTTAGCAGTAATATTTCATTAAGAATATCATTTATGCTGTTAGACTTACCATTGTTAATTGCCTACAGCTCTGATAAGAAGTCAGACAAGATAGCCACAGCAGCTGGCTGTACATCTAAAGCCTAATTTAGTGCTAACATAATCCCCGTTAGCTCTGTTGGATACAAAGATGGATACAAAGTTAGTTAGCCTCATGACTTTCTTGAGCCCGAGGGAGGGCAAGCAGAAAGCTATTCTCATTCTCTGTTCCTTCCTATTTGGAGCCATCTGCACATATTTGGCAATTATGTCCCTATGATCACACATATATTGATTTGCTACATCCTGTATCAGTCTTCTCCTTTTATTTAATACATTTTATAATTCCATGTCTATCTTGGGGGGGATGGTTTTCCAGTGATAGAGTATTTTCCCATAGCTGTAGATTTTGGTCTTTTTCAATCCTTTCTTTTCATTAAGATCCTTTATCCACTTCTGTACCTTATTTACAGGGGGAATTTTTATTTTTTGTCCTATCTGGCCTCCACGTAATTCCCAACAATCACTATATGTTAGCTTTGTGTTGTCATCTTCATTATTACCTAGTACTCTGGCCTAAAAAGTTAAGTCTAGGTGTTTCATCCTAAGAGTGAGAGGCATTTCACTGGCTGCTATCTGTAGTATACATAGAGGTACAGGCATCACATCCGATATCCAATGCCTGTGCTTGGATATAGTCTAGTTTTCTCAGAGTGTGTTCATTGCTGACCCAAAGGCTTGGCGTCCATACTCAACAATTGGTGTAATTTGCGCTCTATATAGGATTGCCAGTTTTCTTATCTGCTCCCTAGGATGTTCCTGAGGTACTTTTAAATAAATTAATTCTATCTTTGCACTTATCTTTAATATTTTCCCTTCAAGTGAGTGTGTTATAAATATCACACCTAAGAATTTGTAATTTTTCCCACCATGTTTATCTGTCCCTCAGATAGATATAGCTTTACATCTTTTTGGATTTTCTTTGCTGTGACGATCTTTCTCTCAGTTGTGTCTGTGGAGAATTTGAAGTCCCACCTGTTCACCCTTCTGCATTTCTTTTAAGTGCATCACTGATTCTCTTGGCGGTGCTTCCAAGGTTTCTGTGTTTGGTCCACATGACAGTCATCAGCACATAATGTGATCCCTATTCCTTTACTCATATCTTTAGGGAGGACATTTATCATGCTAATGAGAGTTGGGCTAATTACACTCCCCTGTGGAGTTCCTGGATATACACTGGAACAAGCTTTCCCTAGTGGGACTTGTATCATTCTTTTCCTTAACAAGTCCCTTATCCATCTGTACATCTTTCCTGTAATACCCATGGAGGCCACTTTATGACATAGTCCCTCTCTCTCTAACACATCATAGGCTTTTCCTATGTCCTAGGTTACGATCACGAATTCTTTGCTTCTCATGTGTTTCTTTTTGTGCTTCTGTCTCTACCGACAATGTGGTCAATCGCACGTTTACCTCTGCTGACCCACTTTCATTCCATCTAAGAACCTATTTCTTTCCAAGTGTGCTACTAATCTCTCCATTACTAGTCTTTCTGTTGTTCTTGTGACACTGGCACACCAAGTGCCAGCTCATGCCAAGGCCTCGGGCCTCACAGAAAATTGACAAATGCACGGCTGGAAGCCAATCTGGTTCACCTGGCTTAGTATTTTTAGAATAGATGTTAAGTTGATAAGATGTTTGATGAAATACTTGTAAGATGCTGCAGGTATTGATCTCCCTTATAACCTGTATGGCCCATACTATAACATTATATTGAGTGTTTGCATTGTAAATCTCTCTAATTGTGAAACTCACCGAACGGGAAAGAAGCATTAATTGACGCATGTGAGGCATCACTGGAAAAGTTATGATTTGCCAAATATGATTATCCGATTTGTGTGAATGTATCATTTTTTGAATCTGAAGTTATAAATATTGATGTACCTGTATTTCAAATGTGCTTACTCTGGGTTACACCCACAACCAGCCTTTCAGGAACAACAATGAAGAAACAAAGACAATGGACCATGAAAGAGTTTAGCTTTCCTGGGAACATTTCAACCAGTCTATGAGTAATGGCTGCTAGGGCTCAGCAAGGGCATGTGACCAGACCACACAACACTGCACTCCATTTTGGTACCTGTATTTTTCCACAAACTGGACTGGGAACTTTGGGGGGGAACCCTTGTTTCCAGCTATGAAGAGACTATACAAGGCAGGGCGTGACATCGTGATTGGTCTTCACTCCCCAACAACCCAACACCTGAAAGAAGCGCTGAAAGACAAAGGACTTGGGAGGGGAGAGGTGAGCCCAAGCTGCAAAGCAAGTGCAGCTTGTGCCTTAAGAATCTGCCAGCCTGCTTGTAGTATCAGTCAGGGTAAGAGGATTTGAATCAGTAATCTATCTGGTACGTTAGGCTTAGTTTGCGGTTTTGTTTATTTATTACATAATCTGCTTTGATCTGTTTGCTATCACTTAAAATCTATCTTTCTGTAGATAATAAACTTGTTTTATGCTTTCTCTGAACCAGTGTGTTCTGAGTGAAGTGTCTGGGAAAATCTCAGCTCTGTGAACAGAGGCTATTGCATCTCTTTCCCACATTGAGAGGGGAGCAAATTAATGAGCTGACATTATACAGATCCCTGGGAAGTGCAAGACAGTATAATTCTGGGTTTAAACTCCAGCAAGAGAGCAAGGCTGGGAATTTGGCTGTTGTATTCTGTCTGCCCTTAAGTGGCTTAGGTAATGCACTCAGGTAACTCAGTTAGTGTGGCGTCACCTGCTGTAATGTTGGGTGATAACAGGCTCTGAAGACACTGGCTGAATCTCCCGCAAAGCGGTGTGAGAGAGGCCTGCCCAGCTAGAGGGTTAGAGGGACAGCGGTTCCCACAGCTCCAGACTGCACCCTGGGGGTCACAACCTGTCAATCACATTGCCCACCTTGGGTCTCTAACATCCTGGGACCGAGACAGCTGCAACACTGCCCTGAATTTGGCACTCACGGTCGTGAGCCACTCCCGACAGCGTGATAGTTTTACCTAAACATGCTGGGAGGGCAATTAGTCTATATGCTTCAAGTCTTGGGCACGATTTACCCGTTTTCCTCACTGGGACAATCATCAATTGTTTCCATTCTTAGGCATTTCACCTTGTCTCCTATTATATCATTTTAGTATCACCCTGTGATGGGGTCCACTCACTTCCTGTGAGCGCCTCTACCAACCGGGGTTCCTGCACCTGCACTCCCTCTGTGTTGTGTTGTTTGCAGTGACCCCTGCTGGCCATTAAACACCTCTGGTGGGTTTCCAGTGACTCTGCCCTCCAGCCAAGTCACACACAGTCCACCCGTGAAACAAACAGAACCCTTTCTGGGATAAACAGTCCAACAGGGCCTGTCACAGTACCCTGGTTATTGCCCCTCCTGTCTTGGCCCCTTCTGGCTCACTCAGGTATCATCCCCGGCTCTGATATGGAGCAGTGCCCAGTGGTGTTGGAGCGATATTTATAGTGGGGGTGCTGAGAGCCATTGAACCAAACTACATCAAGCCAGGGGGTGGTGTGACACCCCTAGCACCACTGGCAGTGCCCCCAGGGCTTCTTCCCTGGTGTCCTATCTCTCCAGCTGGGTCACTGTTTATAGTTCAGTCCCCTTCCGGGGTGTGTGTGTGTGTAATTAATTTCCGCAATTACTGACCCTCTTTCGGCTCGTCAGCCCCTTCTCTGGGCTACTCCCTTCCTCGGGGTTTTAGCCACTCCAGCTGTGGCTGATAGGAGAAGACCCAAGCTCACCCACTACTGCAGGTCCCAATCCAGGGATCCTACAAATAGCAGCCGCTTGCTACTTCCTTTTAACTATCTGCTACTGATTTCCCTTATCCACTTCCATTCTTAGCCCCAGTACCTTCCTTGCAGCCTGACTCCAGCCAGCACTGATCTGCCCCGCCCTACAGCCAGCCAGGAGCACCATCCTTGCTCCTCTGGCTCCACCAAGCAACTGAACTGCTCTCTCTAGCAGCTCCCTTTCATATGAGCCTGCTGGTCTCTGACTGGCTGCTCCCTGCAGCCTCTCTAGGCAGCTTGGAGGGCCCACCTCTACTGCTCCCTTTCCTGGGGCGGGGTGCAGTAGGACTGCAGGGCCTAGTACAGCCCATCACACACTCCAAGCTTCCTTCACTTATGTGTTTAAGTATTTCAAAGCTTATTTCATCCTTTCCTGGTGCAGTGCATTTTGCTCCTTAATATTGCTTTTTGGAGTTCTCTCATTCAAAAGTTTTCATTTAAAATAATAGCCATGTCCACCTCCCACCTCTTCATCATCTCATAATTTCCTCAATGCATGTTCTTTTCCTCTTCCTAATCTCTATCCTCTGAGTCTCATCATTACTGAGGGTACATCTACACTTACCTCCGGGTCCGGCGGCAGGCAATCGATGTTCTGGGATCGATTTATCGCGTCTGGTTTAGACACGATAAATCGATCCCGGAAGTGCTTGCCGTCGACGCCGGTACTCCAGCTCGGCGAGAGGAGTATGCAGCATCGACGGGGGAGCCTCCCTGCCGCGTCTGAACCCGCGGTAAGTTCGGACTAAGGTACTTCGAATTCAGCTACGTTATTAACGTAGCTCAATTTGCGTACCTCAGTCCGAAGTGGGGGGTTAGTGGGGACCAGGCCTTACTTTCTCAAGGCATGGTATTATATGGCTCTTCTTCTTTATTCCATCCATTTCCCTAATTTGTTTCTATACCTCTGCTGTATTGGGATCTATCTTTACTTTACCACAGTATGGTCTCCAGCTTTCTCGTCTTGCCCTTTGTGCAACTGCCTTTTTTTTTTTAACATTTCATTATTTTTTCATATTTCCTCTCTATTTAATGAATTTTTTGTTGTCATATATGCCTTCTTCCTTCTCCTAACTGCCATTTCACATGCCTTGTCCCACCATGGTACACTGTTCCTATCTTTACATAGCATTGGTATCCTAGAAGTAGCTACGCAGGCTGTCTTTATGATTCCCCTAGTAACATTACAAGAGAATTCCTCAATAGCTTCATTTATACATGGCTCATTCACATGTTCCTCACTTTTGTTTCTAAACAGTTTTCAATTTGCTTTGTTTAGATTTCAAGTGGGGATATTTTCCTCGTCTTCAGTATTTCCTTTTCCTTGCTATGTAATTGAAGTCGGGAAATGGTCACTACCCATTCCCTCCTTTCTGTACATTTCCCAGCTGCATTTCCTAGCGATGGTGCCAGAAGCTGTTCCCAGATCAAGTATGAGAAGCTTCTGCCAGAAGTATTGGTCCTGGTAGGTGCTCTATCATTTAATATTGCTAAATTATTCGCTTCAAAGAATTGTTCTTAACATTTTCCCTTTTTATCATTTTCCTCACTTCCCCACCTTACTTCAGATCACCACAGATAATGAACGGGCATGTGACATTTGCAGTTAATTCTTTTAGGGCCATCGCCTTTAGTTTCCTGCCGGTGTTATAAACATTAAAAAATCTTAGAGAAGCAGTGTTGTTTTGTATCAGTATTTCAATAGCTTTATATTTAACCTTTAATTCAATTGGTTCAGGTCCCCTTAATGAAGGTGCAGACACCCCCACCCTTTTCTATTTTGCGGTCATGTCTATATAAGCCATATCCTGGGAATGTATAGTACAGTTTTTCTCGTCATGCCAAGTCATAGAATATCAGGGTTGGAAGGGACCTCAGGAGGTCATCTAGTCCAAGTCTCTTGTATGCATCTTATATCAGGCTGTGGTTTCATGTCATTGGGTATTTTTCTTTAATTCCTGCCTGTAGGGGGTTTGGCCGGGGCTTGCCCCCCTCTGGGGCAGCGGGGAACCAGACCACCTCGCTATTTTGGTCAGGGGTGTCAGGGAACTAGCCTGGCTGTGCAGCAAACAGTCAGCAGCTCAGACCCTCAGGCAGGGGCGGAGCAAACAGTCAATATTAGCACACCCAGGTCCTGGGTCAGGGCAGGCCAACAAACAGTCAGCAGCTCAGACCCTCAGGCAGGGGCGGAGCAAACAGTCAATATTAGCACACCCAGGTCCTGGGTCAGGGCAGGCCAACAAACAGTCAGTAGCTCAGGCCCTCAGGCAGGGGCGGAGCAAACAGTCAATATTAGCAAGCGGGGCAGTACAGAGTCAGTGGCCCAGGCCCTCAGGCAGGAGCTGCTCAGACAAATGAGTTCAGGAGGCCCTGGCTCTGAAGAACCTGGGAGAGGGGGAGATGGCCACCCGCACGTTGGGTGGCAGGGGGGACGCAGGCCCACCCCCTCCACTGCGGCCCTAGCAGCGGCAGAAGACCCGCTGCTGAGTCAGTGGGGATCCTGACCACAACACACTGACATTGGCTCTGGGTGTGCTGCAGCCTATGTCCATCAGAGTAATGGTAAGTCTCTCTCATTAATTCTATCTTAGAAACTTAGGGCCAGATTTTCAAGTGCTCAGCACCCACCAATGGAGTCAGATGTTCAAGAGAGCTCATTCATGGCCAGATTTTCACACAGACCTAGACACCCAAGGTGCTGAGCTTTCTAGAAAATCTCATCAGTTATTTTGGTGCCTAAATGGAAGCCAAGTTCTTTTGAAAATCTGGTCTGTAATAAGTTCTGTAATTGGCATGTTTTGGGCTGGTCTCTACTTCACTTAATGTGGAGTGCAGACAGTAATACTAATCTACCTGATACAGCTCTTTGAGGGCTCTGGATGAAAGATACCTGTAAAGTATTATTACCATAACCCTACAACATTATGACTGTTCCTATTTGCTCAGCCCATTGAAAGGGAATTACATATAGCAGTTGATCTTGCTGCAAGCTATTTTTACTCAGCAGGATTATAAAGCCTTCTAAAAATCTCTCAGCTGTTAGGTAACATGATGTTTTTGCATATTCCATATATGATCCAATCTCTGCGGCCTTCTATGTGGAAAAGGGTCCTTGATTTCTTCCAATGTCTATTGAATGATGGCCAGACAGAACACCGAGCTTTTCCTCTCTAAACAGGAAACAACAACCCTGTGAAAGCCCTTCTAATATTGATAGTGTTTGGTTTCATGCTTCCTTTGTCTCCCATTGAATAGGATGGGAGTTTTGCCAATGACTTTTTGGGATCTTAATCAAATATTTTAAAGATGAGAACATCAGTTATAAGTAGATACCAAAACCAGGATTTTTCTTCTGGCTATAGGGTCATTGCTGGATTTTTCATTCATGGCCCTTTGCAGCCCAGAACACAAGCACTCCTTATCCCAATCTCTACCTGGGTTTCATTAGAGCAAACTCCCATGGTCTCCAGGAACCTGAAACAAGAAATGGAGGAAGGGTCACTTACTTTGTCATTGTATAGATTGACTCATGTCCTACAAGAGGCAGAGGTGACAGTCAGTTCTTAGCATCGCAGCCTAAGACTTTGTCTTCACTACTACACTACATCGGCACAACTGCATTGATGCAGCTGCACAGATGTAG